>NW_008236629.1:3761627-3797245 GCF_000691975.1 Corvus brachyrhynchos | reverse complement strand
AGCACTCCTGCTCCTTCGCCCCCAGTGCTGAAATGGAGTGCCATGTTGGCCCACACTAAGGCTTGCCATGGGTAGTGAGGGTAGGCGAGGGGCTTAGATGTGCCTGGAAACCCTCTGGGGTCATATTCACTCCTCTGAAGGCAGAGGGAAAGGGACAAGAGAGAGGATAGGGACAGGGGAATGGGAGAGAAACCAGATTGTTTCATTTTAGTATATACAAGTCTTAAAAAATAATCACTGCCCAGTGCTCTGGGACAAGGCATGGTCTTTCTTCCCTGTATGTGAACTGGAGATGGGAAAAGCATTACTCTGGGCCAGAAGGCAGCACAGAGCTAGGCTCCATGCAAGGGTCTGTCAGGTCCAGACCCTTTCTCTGTACCCTTGTGCTGGTTTTTGTTAGGCTGCTCACCAGTTGCTAGGGTTTTTTTTGTTTTGCTTCAATCATTTTCAGTGATGAGAGCATCTGCTGCCATCTGTGCCTCTCCCTCCTCCCCCCGGCAGGGCTGCGCACCGCCGTGGTCTGCCTGCAGAGCCAGGCACTCTTCACTGTCCAACCTGCACACGGATGAGGGGATGGAGAGGAGGGAAGAGGCAGCTCCGTCAGTGCCCTGCTCTTCCCCTGTGTTTGCCGACCATATCTGGGCACTGCTGCAATTGTACTCGTCACAGGACACCCACAGTGCCAATGTCCCAGACCCTGGTGGCTCTAAGCAAGGCTGCAGCTCCTCCTCTGAGAAGCCATCAACCCATGAGACAGTGTTGGAGGGGAAAACAGAGATGAAAGGGCTTTGGTAACGTCACCTAGGACATCAGCACATGGCTCGGAAGGGAGGTGAGAGTTGCTACTTGCTGCCAGCGTGACTCTGCCTCCTGGCCATGGAGTGCCTGGGAAGCAGGGCTGTGATGCTACAGCATAGCCGGCTTTTGCTGGAGGGTTACACACCCCACAGCAGAACAGAGGTTGCCATTTGCATCTCTCTCGACTGTTAATTTGGGTATCCAGGCTGAGGGCTGCTCCAGGTCTGACTCACCATGCTCTGCCTGCACATCTGGCAGCTCATCCCAGGCAGGGGAACCAGCGGATGTGACACTGGGCTGGGAGGTCTTTACCTGAATGAGTTTCATCTCACATGTATTACAGCCCATAGATAAAGGAGAATTGCGGGGTCATGTTTACCAGCCAAACCCAAACCAGTTCACCCCAGCTAGGACTCGATGCGCGGCTGTCTGCAAACTGGCTTGGTGGCATTTGTGCAGAGCTGCCATCCCCGAGCCCTGCGTGGCAGCAGGGGCAGAGGCTCGGGTGGGCACTGAGACTTGGCGTAAGCACAGCAGGGTTGGCTCACACGCACTGCCTGGCTCCCAGCCACCTTTCCCTGCCAGCGTGGAAGGTAAATGTCTACCGGTGCCCGGGCCCTCGCCTGACACACATGTCCCGGCTGGCACAGAGGTCTGGGGACCCGCTCCTGGCTGGTTTTAGGAGCCACCCTCACCTCACGACTGCTTCTTGCACAGGCCAGCGCTTGCAGGGGCTCGCAGCTCCCCGGTGCTGGGGCTTGGGGCCGCGAGTCCCGGAGAAGCGTGGACGGACGTGCGCCCCTTGCTAGGGGCAAAGCGCCCGGAGCTCCCGGCCCGCCCAGAGGCCGCGGAGATGGGCGGTGCGCTGCCGGCTGCGGTGGAGCGGTGAGAGAGGGCCCTCTGCCTGCCTCCCGCAGCCTGGCAGCTCCAGCTCGGCTCGGACACCCCGCTCTCTGCCGCCGTGACCTCCTCCTGTGTGCTGGCGCTGCCTTCAGGGTCCCCCCGCAGCCATTTCATCGCGGGGCTGGACGAGCGCCGTTCCGCAGCATCGCCTCCCCGGACGAGGGTGTCCCTCAGCAGCCTCGGTGGCCTTTCCCCAGAGTCACCCCAAACGCCTTTCAGCTACCAGGGGCACAAAAACAGCACAGGTGTTTTAGGCACAATTGCACAATGTCGCCTAACAGGGAACAGTCGCTCCCCACGAGCTAAACAAAAAGGAAAAAGCAATCCTCATCAAGCTGTCAGGCCCAGTTTCCCGAAGGAATACAATTAAATCTTTAAACGGCAACGTGACCGTCAGTTCTTCCCCATCTCAAAAGATGCTTCTCAAGCTGCGTTCGGCTGTTCCTCTCTTCCACCCCCTCCTCACAGTTTTCCTTCCCGCCGCGGAGTGCAACAGAGGCTGCGGCTTCGCAGCCAAAAAAAAGTGCGATTTGGAGAGCGCGGCGCGACGTTGTGAGTGGCAGAAGTGAAAAGGCAGAGAAGCAACTCTTGAAAGCCTGCCTTCTGCCGCGGCGGGTGTCAGCCTTGGCAAAACCTGAACTTCCAGAATTTTCTTGCAAAATTAAAAAAAAAAAAAAAAAAAAAGCAATTAGAGGACCTGTCGGATTTGGCTGCTGCTTTTCTTTCCTTTGTTCCCTCAAAATGAAAAAAGTTCTTTCTTTCCCTTAACACCACAGTTGGTGCAATCTGGGATGTACTTGCCTGACAGTATATGGGGATGTAGTTTTGCTGTCTCAAGCTGGGGTTCCCTGACACTGACAAGATGAAAAATGGATGCTGAATACCTTGATGCTGCTGCACTTGGAAGACCCATGCATGAATAAATGATTTTTTTTTTTTTTCTCCTAAACAAGCTTGGAAATCTACGGGTTCCCATTTTTTCCTGCATTTTGGGGGTGCTTTCCTCCTGTGGGCTTGGAGGAACTCCATTAAAATGAAGGGGAGACACAGAGAGACGAGGGGAGAGCACAGGAGCTTTGCTGCCCGACAGCCCAGAGCTGCAGGTGGAGTTGAGGCAAGGGCTGTGGTGGAGCTGATCATATGCTGGGGTCCGTCGTTCCATCCTTCAGGCACAGGGTTTCTGCATCCTCTTGCTACCCTGTTCTTGTCTGTGGCAGGTCTGGGTGCACCTCCAGCCTGCTGCAGCACAGCGACTTCACCTCCTACAGCATGGGTAACAAACAATAAATATGATGGCTACTAATAATAGCCCTCCCTCTCCATCCCTGATGGGTTATACATGCAAAAGATGCTGCCGAGTCAGTTCAACATTCCCCCTGGTTTATTAAACCAGCATCCATTTTCCTGCAGATAAGATGGTCCGTCAGGGGAAGGGATGATGATAACTCATTTGTCACACTTGTTAAGTGTAGAAAAGGCTGGCTTTGGGTCACTTCCAGTTTTGTGTCAGCTCTGCCTTTATCTGAGCAGCCCCATGCCTGCATGCCAAGCAGGGTGGCTCTCTCCTGCCTAGCACAGGAGATGGGAACGGTGGCATTGTTCCTGCAAGATTTACTGGAGCTGGGGGTGGTGTCTCAGTGCAAAAGCACTTGCAACATGGCTCACAGGAGTCCCAGTTCATAGGAATGCACTCCTTATTGCAAGAGATGCCATTGGTCCCTCAGGTATCTATGCCTGCAGCCTGGAACCCCTGGCACTGCACACATGGCAACCCTGTCTGAGATATCCCCCGAGCCCATCCAGCTCCACTTGTGTTTGGTCTGCAAAGCTTGAGAGGTTTGATGGGGAAGGATACCAAGCCAAGACCTTGGACACAGCGAACGGGAGCTTGGTGCAGGTACAGGGGGCGGGAAAAGGGGTTACAGCCTGATCTCTGTGCCTCTCCTAACCATGGAGGACCTGGGGATGGTTGGTCTGGGTCTTGCCTAGGGTAGCACTGTCCCAGCAGGATATAATTTGCTCCAATTACCAGGTGCCAGTTCAGGGTGGCTGCAATGTGAGTCATTTTGGCTCTACCCTCTTTGGGGGCATTGCCATCATGACAGGCCACCTCCTTCCTCAGCCTGGGATGAGGACTGGCTGTAGCCCTTACATGTGTTAGGATGGCCATGACCACTCCGGTCTTGCTTCAGGGAAGGGAGCAAGAAGCAACCAAGAGAGGCTGGGAAGAGTATAGACCTCTGGATGAGTGATCACAGAGCAGTTCATGGCTGAGATACTTTCAGGGCACCATACATTGCACTGCCAACTGAAACTTCGCTGCAAAACAGACTCCTGATCTGGTTTGGTATGGAAATGCATCCAGTGAGTGAGGAGCAGGGAGGACTGCAGGTCTTCCTGCCCATAGCTCCCTTTATAAATGAAACCCAGGATGGGATGAAGGTGTGGAGACCTGAGCAGGAAGGAGGTGACGTCTCATGATGCTTTCAGGAAAGCATCTTCATGATCAGTCTCCACATCTCACTATGGCACATCCCTCACTGAGCACAGCCTGCTGATTTAACCATGCACTCAGCAGATGATGAAGTGTCCCATGACAGCCTGTCTGCATTCCTCATCTCTTGCTTCACCTTTGCTTTCAGGGTGGGTGCAAAGGTGGATCCTGGTGCCTTCTCCTGGCTCCATGGCTGGTCTGCAGTGATTGGTGCCCCTTGGCATGAGGTCATCTTACAGCTGGAAAAAGATGAGGCAGCTGTGGCACATGAGATGAGATGAAGGGTCAGAGGGGCTGATAGGCTGTATTTTAGTTCTGGTCTTGCCATTAATTTATGGGTGTTTTCAAGTCAGGGTGTGTTGATTTGCAGCACAACAGGCGGCCGCAGGCAGCTATCGGGCAGGGCTCTGAGCTCCTGCCTATTTCAGTGGCAAACGCACGTCGTCTCCGAAATCTGGCTCTTCGTAATGACCCTGGGAAGTGCTGCAGTAGCAGCAGGTTCAGACTGCAGCGATTTATTTCTCTCTTCAACGTTGGTCCTAGCAGGGGAGGGGGGCCCTGCCTGCTTGGCTGCCTTTGCCTGCTTGCCATAGATCTTCCATCAAGGAAGTCACCGAGGTCTCTGCTCTTAAATCTGGGTCTGCACTCTCCTTCACGGCTGCATGCGGCCCTGACCTACAGCAGCATCCCTCACTCCTGCTTTAAATCTCTCCCGAGCAGCTGCTGGTGACATTAGCATTTTCTCTTGCCAGCTCATAGAGACCAGGAGCTCAGCCCTGCTAAGGAAGGAATTAGCCCAGCAGCATCACGTATCAGAGGTATCTTTTTATTGACTGTTTACAGAAATACAGTAGCACTCCACTTAGGTGGCTTAGGCGAGTTCTCCAGAAGGTGCCTTCCTTCTCAGCACTGCTGGGAGATCCCAAGGAGAAACCTGCCCTTTAACACTTTGGGGCTTCTCTGGAGGCTTTGGAGCTCCCCAGCATGAACTTCCTAACACCTTCAGCTCTCCAGGGGTTGGAAGTTGTCTGAACCAGTAGATGAAATTCAAGAGAAGAAAAGGAAAAGAAACCCCCCACAAGCTGGGGGTGGTGGGGCGGTCTGAACACACCTGATATGTTGTGAGCCAGCCCTGCCATGATCCCCATCCATCACTGTATGTGTCTCCAGCTCCACAGGACCCCCCTGCTCCCCAGAGCTCAGCTGCCTGCCACCAAGTGTGCGTAGCTCTGGGCTTTGCACGCTCTTTTCACACAGCTTGTTGGCCATAAAATAAATAAAATAAATATTTCTTGGTCTATTTTTCTTCTTGTACATGTGTAAGAGTGAGACCCTTTCCTTCAGCTCTTCACATACCATTTCAGGGCAAGAAGGGTATGCTCAGCTGGGCTGATAAACTAATTTAACTTTTATTTATGTACCTTGCTACAAGAAACGGCAGACACTTCGGGCGTAGAGGCATTTGGGCGGCAGCAGCTGCTGTTGGCCTCACTCAGTAGTCAGTGAGAGGGTATCGCAAGAAGATGAAGATAAGGATGATACAGAAGGTGGCAAGGGCTGAGCTGGTGATGTTAAAAAGCCGGGCTGTCTTGGCATCTTCAACTGCTCCATTTAAGTCATTGAGGAGTTTCTTATCCCGGACCTGAGACAAAAAGATAAATAAAGTAATTGCAACACATATGAAAGACATAACTTGTCTCAAGCAGCAGCCACAAAACCCAGTGCAGCTGTACGTGGTTACCTGTACAGCAGATGAGGGCTGGGCTGGGCCTCTTTGTATTTGAGCACGTCAGGTGCCATAAAACACCTTGAGGTGAGGTTTGCACCCCATCTCTGCTATGGGTTGAGCTTGTGAAACCAAGCACTGTAATACCTGTGGGCTGGAAATTCCTGGAAGCAGAGAAGACCTGAAAGAGTGACCCATTGCTGTTACCAACCAGGCAAACCAGGGCCCCATGGTCCCCGGAGTGGGGCAGTGCCATTTGGAGCCTGAGGGTGCACAAAGGAACTGCGATGCCATTGTGCACCCCAGGCACATGGGCACTAAAGCACACTTCCCACCGTGTCACGGCCCCCTGGCCCTGCAGGCCCTGCAGGCTCAGCCAGCCCAAAAGGGAGAAGGCTGGCTGCAGTTTCGGTGTGCATCCCCGTGCCTCCGCCTGCACTGAGGGGCTGAGCGGGTGAAACCTGGCATGGCACGCTACTGCAGCTCCCGGGCTGCGCACGAGCCTCCAGCATATTAAGTAGTCCTGGGTTAATGAGTTCCTTTCCTTTTGCAGGTCTTATGCGGATTGTGTAGCATCCCTGCCACAGGCAGTTTTCTATTCTGACAGCACGGTCTGCTCCCTTCATTATGCTGCAGGCTGGGACTTTTATGGGCTTTCCTTGGGACAGCTCTGCAGTGGGCGATGATTGTGCACATCCATGTCACTGGCCTGTCCCCACCTCCTCCTGGCTGCCAGGCAGTGCATGGCACTGCCAGGCAGCAATGCCACTAGCAGGCATTACCGACGTACTAGCGACAGCATTACCAGGCAGCAGATGGCACTGCAAGGCAGCAGATGACACTGCCAGGCAGCAATGGCACTACCAGGCACCATGTGGCATTACCAGGCAGTGGATGGCACTGCCAGGCAGCAGAAGGCATAGCCAGGCAGCACATGGCACTGTAAGGCAACGATGGCATTGCAAGGCAGCAGATGGTACAGCCAGGCAAGGATGCTGCAAGCAGGCAGAGATGGCACAATGAGGCAGTGAATGGCACAGCCGGGCAGTGACAGCACAGCCAGGCAGGCAGCGATGGCACGGCCAGGCAGCTGATGGCACTGTCCACCAGCAGCAGCTCTGCAGTTTGATCCCAGCAGAGGAGGGGTCAGACTCCATTGCTTCCTAGCAGGGATATGTCCCTGTCCCCAGGCTGCCCCTTCAGCCAGCACTCAGCAGACTCGGGCAGCTGGAGCCACAAGGATGTGGGACAAAAGCACCAGGACACTTGACTCTCATCCATTTCCTGTATCCAAGCGGGGTGCTCAGGGTGTGGCAGGGCCTGCCCCATTGCCCGCTCTTGGGTGGGGGCTGTGGGGAGCAGGGCTGCGAGCCCTTTGCCTGCCCTGCTGCCAGCAGTGAGAGCCCCGCCGGGCACTGCCGGCCAGACACCGGATGCTGGTGGCAAGCTGCAAAAACCTGCACCAGAGTCAGACCGAGGAATATTAAAAGGCTTTTATCGATCAGGAGCTTTCCAAAAAGACTCTGCGACGGATTCAGACCACATCTTACGGACTTTTCTCTCCTCCTCCTGCAGCACTTACCCACGGGACTGTCCTGAAAGCCTTCTGCAACTTGCTGGACATGGGGAAGGGTTGCTGAACCCCTCATTCCCACTGAGTCATGCTGGTTCATGGGGCATCCAAAACTGCATCTCAGACCCTCAAGCAGCACTGCTCTTCTCCATCACACCAATGAGGACCTCTCTGCACAAGCAACCCCTGATCTTCTGAACTGTGGGTAGGGAAGCTGCTGTTGGCATGAGGCCCATAGGATCTGGTGCTGGCAGGCACATAGGCAAGAATGAGCCTTTTTTTCATACTTGTATTAAATCAAACGGTGCCAGGTCTCAGCCTCTTGATGTGCCCTACTCATGGGAGCTTGCAGCTGGAGCTGGGGCCATCTACCCATTGCTCTGCTGTGGAGTGCTTAGCTCACCATCCTTCTGGGATTGAGAAGAAGGGACAGTCACAAACTGCATGTGTCTTTGGGGCATGCTTGGCTGGAGCTCTCAGCAGAGGAGATGATCTCTGGGAAGGCAGCAAGCCAGCAGCACGGGAGCCCACATGCCTTTCTGTGTCAGCTGAATGTCTGGCATGACTCACATTTGAAATTATTCAGTAAGTTTTAACATCCTCCCAAAACCCCTGGGCTCAGCAGCACCAGGCATTTGGCACCTCCTCACGAACTGGTGAGAAGCCCCAGAGGGGCTGGATTCAGGCCAGAAATCCCGATTGCTGCTCCCAGCAGACTCTTTGAAGCTCTTACACACTTCCCTCTTCCCAGCGGTGGGGCTGCTTCAGGCAAAACCTACATGGAGCAAATGCCTTTTGCCCCATCCTCCACTGCAACCCAGTGCTCTTTGCCACAAGCAAGCTGGCGTTTGCTGCCAGTGTTTGCCAGGCAGACAGAGGTTTCTCCAGCAGACCTGCACAGCCAGCACACCGAGCTCTGCAACCCTCCCACAGCCAAGCTGCTTTACCTTTGTGAGGCCAGTTCCTCTTGGCCCCAGGAGCTCCCTCCTGCTCCTCACCTCCTGTTCCTCCTGTCCCTGGGGCGCTCTACAACCCTAATTTCCATGCTCAGCCTTCTCCAGTGCTCCCAGCAGCCTCTCCCAGTAGCATCTCCCATCTGACACCAACTCACACTCGTGACCAGTGCTTTAGCCCTTTCCCACGACACACTTCAGCAGCGCCTCTCCTTGACTTTCCCATGGCTCTCCCTTTGGCCCTGCTCCTGTCGTGCTGCATCTGTGGTGAGGGGTGCCTGGGGCTGCCCTCTCCCCAGTGACACCATTCCCTCACAGTTCCTTTTTTTTTGTTCCTTCCATCTCTTCTCTTTCCTGTTGTTTGGGTCCAAACAATGGTGCAATGGCTGCCTTTGACTCCTACCAAAGGACATCCAGCTGCCTCCTCTCCCTGCACCTCCAGCTGGTTCCACCCACACATTCCTGCCAACCCCTGTGGCTTCAGTGGTCAGCCTCATGAAAATCATCCCTGATTGCCCATAATCGTTTATATTGAAATGGAGCCTCTAAGTGCCAGACAAATGCAAGGGCCCCTGTGGCACAAAAGTGCAATGAAAAGGAGTTTCTCCTTACAAACCACTCACAGCTCCAGCCTCCCACATCTCTCCAGGGCAGCCTCGCCTCCTCCTGCATGGCCTTGCACCCCCAGATGCTTCCAGATGTCTCCCTTTAATGTCCTGCTGTGGCAACTGAGCCAGGCTGTGGAGGAGCTCTCCTGGAGAGCAGGGAAGTGTTTCAGCTCCTTCCCTGCTTTGTCCTTAAGGAGACGCTGGTGTCTTCCTTATAGCCCAGCTTCAGCTTTTCCTATCTTCATGCTCCTGTGGCCACTGTCATCATAATGTGCTGGCAGCTGGTGCACGAGTTTCTGGGAGCCCTGGAAGCTGATTCCTTCCATGGCCAGAGAGATTAATCATGGTGAGGGACAGGTCCTCAAGGTCACAAGGCTGAACCCCCACCCCAGACCCAGGTGTGGTGTTTTCTTAGTCACAGGCTCTTCTCATCACTTTGACCCTTCTTACCTTGCCTAACACTAGATGGGGATTTTTGGCCCTGCTTTGCAGTGAGATGATGGGTGTGAGGATAACTACATCTGCTGACTGGGGTTTCCCTGGGCACCTCCAAGCACTGCGTGGTGGCCACCTTGGAGTTTCCCTCCTGGACAAGGCAGAGCTCACCTCTGATCCAGGCTGGCAACTTACACAATTTCTTTCTTCTTCCATGCCTGTCCTTACATGAAACACAGCCAGCTTTTGTGCTCTAACATGGAAACCTTTCTCCTCTCCTTTCCCATCAGCAAAAGGAAAGGTATGGCCTTTCTATCCAACCATCCCTACTTGCCTGTCGCCTCCCTGCTGCTCACCTTGTCTTCCAGTATCTCCATCTCACTGTCCTCTGCCTCCAGTGTGCCAGTGCCCAAGAGTTCTTTCGCTCCTCCCTCTCATCCCTGTCCTTTGTTTCCTTGGTTTTTTTCTGCTTCCTCTCCACGTGCTCCCCTTGGCTCCTACCACCCCACTGCCTTCCCCAGCAGTCACCTCCCCTCTCTCTGCCCTGAGGATCAGCCCCTCTCATTTTTGGGAGCAGCAAACTTGCTGCTCTAGTAAAAAGTGCTGCCTCAGCTTGCAGAAAGAGACGAATGGTTTGTTGATAACGAGTCTAATGAGGCTGTTTTTAAGGCAAGGCTGGAAGTCCACAGCTGGTTGTCAGTAAACCCATTTCTATGCAGAGCTCCATGTCCCTACACAGAAGGAGCTCTGGAGGCGATCCTTGGATTTATTTGCTCTGTGGATTGCTCAAGAGCTCTCCAGCCCACGTGCCTCCACCACACCGGCACTGGCGTCACGGGACTGTCACCCCTGCATTTCACCCACCTCCATAAACCATTGCTCCTTCTGAAAAGCAGGGTGAGAGCCTGCCTGAGAGCTCGGGTGTGGCAGCTTCTCAGGGTTAATAAATAGCTGTGGATTTGTTCTGGTCCGCTTCAACTCAAAACAAGGAAGATCAACAAGTGGCAAGAGGGGAAGGCAGTCGTGCCCACAGCTGTGTGCTAAGGGCTGGGCAGAGAGTGGGCAAGAGAACTTGGCATACTTCCATGACCTCAAAGGGCAAGAAAACTCTGCAAGCAATGCTGTGGGCTGCTGGTGAGGCTTAAAAAGCCAGCAAAGCTCCTTGGCATCTTCATGTCTATAGAGCCACAGCGAGGCATCCGTACTGCGGCTCATCTGAGATCCCAGCTCCTCTGATCTACTGCCTCATGGCACAATGGGTACACAGAAGGACTTGGCTCACCCCGACAGTCTCCAGAGACGAACCTCTGAACAACTGAAGTGAGATCTCCTGCCACCAGGCACTGATGCATCATTCATTACCACTTGGAGCTGGGAAAGGGGAAGGGAGGGAGCTGCTGAATATCAGACCACAACATTTGCTTCTGATCAAAACCAACTGAATCCAAAGTGTTGCTGTTGGAGTGATACTTTTATCTGTGCTGGGCTGGGGTTAGGGTTACTTCAGGTTTTCTAACTTCTCTGTTCCTGCTGTTGATCTCTTCTCCCCCAGCATCCAGCACACACAATTAGATGCGAATGCCTTGCTTGCACTCCGGGAGACTGACCTTGAGAAGCTTGAGATGTTAGAAAAGACCCCTGGAGGGATACATGAGTTGTGTGACCCCATTGCAGCCCAGCAAGCTGTGTTTGCTGAGGATCTGGCCTGCTATGGGGGTAAATAAAGATGAGGCGTGCTGGCACGGTCCTGCTCAGAGTTCTTGGCTGTGACATCTGTCACACACAGAACCTGCCTTGTATGTCAGTTTCTGCCCTCACCTGACTTCATGTGTTTCTTTCTTCACAAATTCTTTGGTGCTGGGGTGGGGGATTTTGGCATTTTTTAGTAAATGGTTGTCACCATGAAATAGCATTTCCCTGCAGAAAGAAATCTAGAAGGCTGTAGCTAGCATGCAAAAGGCCAGGCAGACATGCCTGTTTTCCCAGATGTGACTGAAACCAATAAAATAGGGCATGAGGAAGGAGACAGCTTTACAGTAATATTCAAGTGCACCAAGGGTATATCTGTCTTCCAGTGTGGGCATTATGCTGCTGAAACCAGAGAAAATGCTAGGGTGTGCTAAGATATATACTGACACATCTCATGGACTTGGGACACAAAGGAGATACTGCTTTATTAACAGTATGAATCTGTCAGATGCAGGTGACCTTTATGACAGGGAATTGAAAATGCTATTTCTGATAGTGAAAATTGTAATTCTTGAAGTTGCTGGATGTTTCAGTTATTCAAAGGAAGTGTAAAAGCTGTAACCCAGCTTAACTTAACGGCATCAGTGCACTGATGGCCCTTGAGGAAACCTGTGTGGCTGAGGGCTCTGCTGTGAGGGGTCCCAGAAGAGGCTCAGGGAGGGGAAGGTGCAGCTTCACTCCTCTCCCACGTACGTAGAACCTTGGTCAGTCCCTTCAGAGCACAGACATGCTAGAAAGGCCAGACTTAAATGCCTACTGCTCAAATGTCTTTACATTTAATTGCAGAGAAACAAGAGAAGTCTGTTTAAAGGGGTATCTGTCCTTAGGGCATTTCTTGCTCCTGTTTTCTCTGAACTTCTGGGAAAAACATTATTGACGGTGAAAGAGAAGAAAACATGCTTCTGGAGAAATAACCATAACACCCAGCCTGGCTGGGGTGTTGGGAAGATCCCTGCAGTAATGTGGGTAAGGAACACAGCTGCCTTTCTGAACATCCCAGTCTTCCCCAGGACAGACCTGCTATTGCCCCAGCATCTGCATTGCCTCTCACCACCCACCCCAACAGCAGCTCATGACAGCACTCCGCATCCCTTCAGCCACTTGCTAGCTTTGTCCTCTGCCTCTGAGGGACATTTTGTTTCTATTTTCCCCTTGCCACAGAGTCACAGCCACTGGGGAGCTCCAAAACCAGAGCAGAGTTATTTCTACCCGCTCAGTGCTACCTCTGTTTGGGTACCGCGGTTACATCCCATCAGCTACCGCCTTCTCAGCCTGAAAGCCAAGGCTTGTTTTTGACAGCCATCTTCTATTCTCCTTTCTCTGATTTGGAGCAAATTTGCCCATTTGCCTTCCCTCACTACTGCCTCTTCTTTTCATGCTTGAGTTTGTGTCCTCTAGATCTTTGCAGACAGATGCCGAGCCTACGCCTCTATTGTGGTGCAAGGCCCTGGGTTACTTCTGGGCTTTGCCTTTCCTTCCACCCCATGTCAAGGATAGTGAAGGGTTCAGCCTCTAAAAACTTTGCAGGTAGCAGACACTACTCTATCCTGTCACCTGGGGATGGGTCAGCCCTGTCCTCAGGCTGTCCTCCCCCCACTGCTGCAGCAGCAAGGGACCACATGTACCCAGACAGTCATGGTAGTCTCTTCCACAGGAAAGACGTCAATCGTTAAAGGCAAATACAGACAGGAAAGGCTTAAAAATAAGGAGGAAGCCAGTTTTTTCTTCCCTTGCTGGATCAAGGTGTGGGGGGTGCTAAGGGACTTGCTCCCCCCACTCACGTAAGGCTGCTGCTGACTGGATTTGCCCTTTACTCATGGTGATGCTTTGCCCCAGGAAGATTTAAGTTATTAAGTGCCTCACTCAGGCAGCAGCAGAGCCTCCTGCACAGGCAATGGATGAGAGCTCGCCTCCCATCTTGGGGAACGAGAAACTGAGGCAGGCACCACAGGGCCAGTGCTGGGTGAGCCCAGGACACGGGGCCACAGACTTGTCCCTGAGCCTTTCTGATGGAGACCCTGACAGCGTTGGGAGCAGCCTCCTTGTGGTGCTGGGTGCTCACAGTCCAGCTCACAGGAGCTGTATGGGTTTAATTGATCTGCTTCTGTGACAAAGTCCGTCTGCACCCTGGCCTTCCTCTAAATGCTGCCTGCCAAAACAAATCAGCCAGCTCCTCTCCGGGCCACCCAGCCGCCCCAGGCTCTCTGCACATCCATTCAGTTAGTTTTGCATCTGGCAGGCAGGGAAGGGGAGGGCAGCCCAGGCCCCTCTCTCCTGGCAGCTGCCAAGGGGCTGCCTGTTTGCCAAGCACCATCCCTGCCGGGCTGCTCTCCCCTGCAGCTATCAGGAATAATAACCTGGTCCCATTCCCATCATGGGCTGTGCTCCACGCCATCACTCTCTCCAACAACACAGCTCTCTATCCCTCCAGCCCCGACACTGTGGGAAGCCCCCCACACTCTCTTCCACCTCCTCACCATTCCCATGATGCTGGCAGGTCTCCAGGACTTGTTTTGGGATTTATAGGGCTTGGGGTGGGGGAAGCTGGCCACGAGCTCTGGTGTTTTAATTAGCGAGAGGGCAAGAAAGAAACAGGCAGGATTGCCCTGCACTTTGTAAGCTTCTTACCCCCTGCAACTTGCCAGCTGATGGCTGATCCTGGCTGGCTGCTTCTTTCTGTTCCTGCCTGACCATCCAGTGCTGCTGGGTCCTCTCCTGATGATCTCTACCAGCCAGGATCCCGAATAAGGGACCTAGTGCCAGCGTGCCTGCAGGTGCAGCAGCAGCCAAGCCAGCCCTGTGTTGCCTGCTTGTCACCCTGCCGCCACGGTACAGAGGAGCCTCTGAGGGTACCTGGAGCAAGTGAAAGCACCTCTTCCCCACCTGAAGTAACATCCCAGGCTCCTCAGCTCTTCCCGTCCCCATCCCCATTGTCTGCAACCTCTCATTTAGGTGGCAAAGATGTGTTTCACATCAGGCACAACCCCCAAACGCTTCCCCCCTGCCCGGTCGCCCCTTACCCCGTGCCTCGTGCTCAGTACTCACTTTCAGTGAATAGGCCAAGGCGATGAAGCCGAGGCAGCAGAAGTTGAGGTATACAAAGTTGAAGATAGACCAGAGATAGTAGTCGTTCACCTCGGTGGTGTCAGGATAGATTTCGATGACAGTGGTGGGGTTGGTCATCGTCTTCTTCTCCACCGAGTGCTTGCACGGGACCGCTGGCCGCAGACTGTCCCCTTTGCAGCTCTTGCTCTCCATGAGATAAACGGCAGAAGAAGGAGACAGGATGGGCGAAGCTTGCCGGAGAGCTGGGGGCTTGGCGATGCAGGCGAAGCAGCCCTGCGGGGGGCCTTGAGGGGGTCTCGGGGTCCAGGCCACCCCCTCAAAGGGGCATGGCGGGCCCAAGGGGGGGTCCTGTGTCCTCTCCGTGGTGGCTGCCGCGGCGTCACCGCGCTCTGCCCTGGCAAAGTGAAAAGCCCCCCCGTGAAAAATGGGGGTGAGGGGATGGAAAGGCTGGGGGCAGGGGGAGAAGAGAAAGGGGGCAAGGAGCAGACAAGGGGAGACGTGGGGGGAAGGCAGGAGAGAAAGAGAGGGACCGGGAGACAGAGGAGAGAGCGGGGAGAGGAGTGAGGGAGTGGGCAGAGGAGAGAGGGAGGAGAGTAGGGCAGGCAGGAGGGGGAGGAAGGAGCACCGCTACACCCGGGGACCACGACGCCGCCGCCTCGGCGCGGAGCTGCCGCCGGCCCCGGCCCCGCGGCGGGGGCAGAGGCGCGGGCAGGGCGGGCAGCATCCCTCCCCCTCTGCCACGGCCTCCCCCGCCGCTGCCCGCTGGCCTGCGTGACCCGCGTTCCACTCACCACGGGGGAAATAATCTTTTTTTTTTTTAAAAAAGGAGACAAATAAAAGCAGAAAGAAACACTTGGGAGGCGCCGGGGGGCTGCGAGGGAGTTGCCAGCCGGCCGCGCTGCAGCCCCCCGCAGCCCTGCCCGCCCGCCTCTGTCTGTCGGTCTGTCGGGGCCTTCTCCTTTCTGTCCCATGCCGGGATGGGAGCCGGTGGCTCGGCTGCGGACGGAGCGGGTCTCCCGGTGCGGCAGAGCAGCCCGCCCCTCCGCCCTCCCTCCCTCCCTCCTTCCTTAGTGGAGTGGGTATTTGGGGGGGGTTTTTTCTTTTCCTGAGTCCTAGTCTCTGCGGGATTGCAGATGTGATTCCATTTCCCGGTCCCTTCCACCTGCCAGCAGGTTTCCCATACCCCCCTCCCCCGCCCTCCTTGTTTTTTTTTTTTTTTTTTTCTTTTTTTAGGATATCGTGGCTGGAGAGGAGGAGGAAGAGGAGGAGGGGAAGAGAGGATGAAGACAGATGATGGGAAAGGGGATATTGGAAGAAGTTCCCCTCCACCCTAGCTTTGCAAATAGGAGAGACTAGTCCACCTCTGGCTGCCCGTCCGTCCGTCCATCGGTCTCCTCCGAAGGCATCAGGAGAAGCGAGGGATACTCACAAGGAGGGATGCGGGGAGTCGCTGCATATCCGGCTCAGCACTGCCTCCGGCTCGGCTTCCTCGGCGCTGGAGTTGAAGGAGGAGGGGAGGGCGGGGAGGGGGGCACCCATGGACTAGGGGTGGGCAGGGACGGAGTTAGGGGATGGGAAGGTCAGCCTGCAGCCCCCTCTCTCCCCCCGAACATGCTTCACGCAGGAGAGCTCCTCCGTGTCTCAGCCTTTCTCCTCGTGTCCCCCCCACTGGGACGTCACCTCCTGCTTGGAGCATCCTGGTATCGCCCCGCTGGAGAAGGGCATCTCCTGGGCCCCGGCCCAGAGGCTTCCCCGAGCATCAGAAGGGGATGCTCGGCCCTGTTCTCCCCATTATCACCCACAGAGACCTTTGCAGCGGGGACTCGCTGCAGTCTTGTTTGCGGGTTCACTCCTATGGACCTGGGTGAAAAACTAAAACAAGTGTGTCAGGAGTGCCTGGGGAACCGGAATTAACAAGGGGAGGTGGTGGTGATGCAGTGCTGTGGGGAAAAACGGGTTCTGATCTTGAGGGGATGAATGGAAAGGGGATAAATCCTGTGTATGAGGTAACAGATCCTGCTGGCACGGAGCAAATCCCAGTGCAGGCAGGGGTGGGAGCACTCCGGCAGCAGGATCCACGGCATGTGGCTGCTTTGGGGGAGGGGGGTGGGGGTGTCATGAAGGCTGGTCAAGCCCGGGAGGATTTGGCCGTGCCCAGGCTTAGCACAGGATCAGGGATGTGCTTGCTGCCTCCCATTGTTAACACTCTGGAAGCTGCATGGAATCCCAGTCCTAGGGTGCTGCAGTAGCGTCCCCCCAGGGACGTGATGATGGGAGAGCAGCTGGTGCCGTGCAGGGACAGCCTGCAGGTCATTCAGGAGGATGCAGCCGTGGCACAGGGAGGGTGAGGACAGAAGGACACTCCATGTCCCCCCGCAGTGACATAGCCTGGCGCAGGTGGCCTTGTTGCAGCAGGCAGTTCAGCTGTGGCGCTGGGGAAGGGTAGCAGAGAAATCCCCAGGGCAGTGGAAACACGGTGGGTAAAACAAAAGTTTGTGTGAGCAGAAACTGCAAGAGAAGGGAAATCCTCTGGAAATGCCTTAAGCCTACCCGCAAAGTGCTGAGCTAAGAAATAAGGATGTAATACACTCAGCTCTTCACAGGCAGGTTTGGCTCCAGTGTAGGGGCACCCATGCCGTGTTCATCCCCCTGGGCTGGTGTGATGTGTGGGAACTTCTTGCACATCCACAGGTCTCTGAGGCTGGAGGGGGTACAGTTTCCATGAGACCAGTTTAATCCTTCTGCAGGTGCCTGCATTGGCTAAAAAAGGACAAATTGCCTTCTGGTTCAGGATTTATTGCTGCTGGAGTGGCGTTGGGTCCTGCCAAAGTAAAGGAGGTTTTATTAGTGCTACAGCCTGTGATGAGACCCAGGTCTCTCTCCAAGAAGCTGCTAAGAAACAGAGGCAGTGCTAGGGTGAGACTGATACTCCTGTGGGATTAAGAGGTTTGCAGGAGAGGCAGAGCCATGGCCAGCTGTCGTCAGCTTTTCTGGAGGGCTTGGACAAACTCAACTGTGCAGAGTATCCTCCCTGCAGGCTCAGGAGGAACAATGAAACCCCGTCGATGCAGACTGGAGCTACTGATGAGCCTGCTGTTCGTTTGTCTGGGGAAAGTTGTGTGGGTAGGGCTGCTCCTCTTCTTAAGGTAGGGGTAGAGGGTGAGCAGAGAAAAAGGTCAGAGGGGGTTTCAAGAAGGCAAGAGGAGGCAGCAGAGTGGTGTAGGGGAATGTGAGATCAACAGAGACAGTCACGTTCCCTGGTATGAAAAGGACTGAAAGGTCAGGGAGGTTGAATGGCTGCTTTTCCTCTTCTCCAGGTACCAGGTCATCCCTACAGTTTGTGGAGCACTTTTTGGTCTTTGGGGGAGTGATTCATCATCTTCCTCGACATTAAGTGTGAGTGGTGAGAGGTTTATTATGTAGACCACAGTGGCATACATGCAGCATCACTGGTTCAAAAACCATTCATGTGACCCTTCCCCCAGGGAACTGACATAAAAATGATGCAAGGAATAAAACCCCTCAATATTCTGCATTATTTTAACTCTCCTCCAACTTTCTGGGGATCTTCAAAGGTCATGCATGCACGCCCTCAACCATACGGTCTAGGACTACTTTCCTTTCAAATAAAAGGTGGGGTGAGTATGAATAATCACCGGCATTACTTTGGCATCAAGGCTGGCTTCCCCTTGTGGTAAGCACGGGACAAACAGAACAGAAGGATGTTTCCTGCCCCAAAGCCAATCTCCCATAATCACGTTAGAGACATGTGGGCTGTAGCATAATCAAGCGCTGTAAGACCTGTGAGAAAATCTTCCGTCTCAAATCCTACTCAAGCTCTTCAGAAAACCACTAGCAGAACCTGACCCTGACTTTTTTTTATTTCTGAAGGAAAAAGTCCACAGCCTCCTGAATGCTCCTTTCCTATTACCCCTATAAAATTCCTCAGTAGGTTGCTAAGTTCCATAAGCAGTAAGGCAGCCTGAGACTCAGAGGGGTAAATCCAATCTTCCCACTCTCCCTTGATCTCTGTCTTCTGTTCTCTGAGCTTTCATTCTGCATTCCGCTTCTCTTCCCTCCCAAAGAAACCTAAAAATAAATAAATCCAAGAAAGAGCGGAAAAAGGAAAAGCCATCAGCCCCCAAAACGATGTGCTTAGTCATTCATGGTGAGTAAAAATAGTTTCCCAAATGAACAAATTGCTGAGCCAACCAGATGAGCAAGTCATTTCCATAAACGAGGGGTCTCATCCTCCCTCTCCTTGGGCAGGTCCTTGTGTTAATGGGCTTTTGGTAAAGCCCTAAGCAGAATTACTTGGAGAAGGATCAGGCCCATGAAGACAGCCCTGGGGGTCAGAGCCAAGCACCCTACTACTTAAGGGGATGTGATGAAAAATTTTATGTTCTTTGCATCAATGGAGACATTTAATGAAGAGTGAGATCCCAAATTGTCATGTGCATGGAGTTCTGCAGAGATGGCGCAGTAAACAGGGAGGCTGAAGTAAACCTGAGGACTTTCTGGGCAAGATAGTGTGGGGCTGCATTCAGGCTACTCCCGGGGCACGGACGTGCTTTGCTCCCTGCTGGAAAAGAAGGGGTGGGCATTTCCGGCTCTTGGCTTCTCTAGCTCTTGGCCAAGATCAAGCCTGTGATTGTTCCCACTGGGATGTAACATTCAGTACACAAGGCATGACTGAAGACTTAGGCAGAATCCCCCCAGCAGAAACAGGGCCCTCATATTCCTGTCAATAAGTATTTGGCAGCAAATGACTTTTCTCCCCTTGGGCTATTGAGGAACAGTGGGCTGCATGATTGGTTTTCAGGATCCAGCCAGCCCTTTTGGGTTAAATCCCTCTCTTTAACATAGGAGAACAGCTGATTGGGGAATTTAGGCATCTGGGGGGAACAGAGGCTCAGGACATGCCAGTAGGGAAATCAGCTAAGCTCTCTCTGTGCTTAGATCTGCGCTCAGAAGATGGGATGGGACTTGGCTGCATCCATCTTGCTTATGTAGATGATGCTTTTTTCAAAGTAGGGATTAGCTCTTATCTTCCACCTGGCACATGGGGCCTTCATTCTGCTTCAGAGTCTCCAGCTCTCATACAGCAGTGCTAGGACTAAAAATTACACAGCTAGGCAAGAGGGACGGATTTTTCCTACATTACTGAAAAAACCTCACACCATGTTCATCACTGGGCTCCGGGACTTCCCCAGACATCACACCTTAGCGGATTTTAGGCCAAACTTAGAAGCTGAAGTTCCACTTGGCTGCTTCAGGACCACTCCAAAGCCTAAGCAGGAACTTGTTCTAACCTTAAACAGGAGCTTGTTCTAACTGGTCCAGAGGACCAGGGGACAGCCTGAGTTCCCTGTTAATGGACTACCCTTGGCAATACTCCACTGGGGAAGTGTGGTCCCAGGAGAAGGCTGTAGGCTAGCAGGGATGCTGGGAGTGCTCACTGCCCCAGTGGTGCTGGGTCAGGCAGGTGGCACTGTCATGTCACCTTGCGGAGGCTGTTACATTTTAATCCATTGCAAAAGACAAATCCAACAGGCTCCTAGCATGTTTCCTTATCAGAGAGAAGGGGAGGAGCCCTTCTGAAACACACGAATCCACACAAGTGGGCAACCAGTTGTCCAGAGACAATAGATCAGGGAGACAGTCTCTGGATGCTGACAAGGAGTTTGGTATCTCAAACTGCAAAAAGAAAGACCACTCTCAGAATTAAAGGGGAAAATACTGTATTTTCTTTTCAATTTTATATGAAGAGACAATTCTGACAGCAAAATAATTTTAAAGAACCAGTCACACGATTAGACATGGGTTTAAAAATGCAAATAAAAGAACAAGGGGAGGAGACCCATTCAGGGAAGACTGCAGTGAACTGGTCCTCCAGCTTATCCTAAAGTGTGTTGCTCGGGGCATCACTCTGGGCTGTGCTCTTTCCCCAGGCAGCCGCCTCCTGCCTGCTGACACACATCAGCCCACCTGGAGTTACTGTGCAGGGACCACGCACGCGGCGGGAGGCAGCGGACACCCAGCACAGCCATGGCCCAAGGGCTCCGTCTGGGGCTGTGCTGCACATCCCTCTTAAATCTGATGCTATTCAAAACCCACTGCCAGGTCCGTGTCAAGCTTCCCCCTCACATCAGGTCTGTTTCAGCAGGTACCCAAGAGGCTGACTCTGTGACGCCCTGCTGAAGAAATCCTGCGGCTGGGAAGCGATGCAGCAGAACTTGCAGGAGCTCTGAGCACTTAACTGGTGTGAAACTGAAGATCTCTGGAGAGGTGCTGAATATTTGCTGATTTTGGAGTAGCTAATGAAGATTACTTTTTTTTTTGGTAATATGCTACTGTTCTCTGGCCAGTCTACAACAGATGTCCTTTGGTGTCCAGATGCAGAGTTCTAGGTGAAGATTATGAGCAGGCAGAAGCAAGCTTTGGGAGCAGCATTTGTCACATCTGCGGCTGTAGGGGACGATGCATGTGTGTCATGTGTGCCTATGCCTGTCCCCCTGTCCATGCCACACCCCTCCAAGGTGAAGCATGGTTACAATGCCAAATTTATTTCATGGGGCAAAACTGTCTTATTCACTCACTGCCCAAAGACCTTTCTCAGAAAATTTCTTGGCCCCATTGCTACTGCTGGCAGGATTATCAGTGAATTTTGGGTAGCCAGGATTTTGCCATCTGTTTAGCCTGGTCTGGGGTCATGGCTGCTGCTTATCTTATCCTTTCGCCACTCTCAGCTTTGCTCCTTATCTGCTGCCACTCCCGTAACTTCAGGACCTGATCCAGCACACTGGGAAAGTGAAGAGAGTCTTACTCCCAGCACAGGGGCTGGGATTCTTGGCAGGCTCTCTTTGGCTTTCCAGCACTGCTTAAAACTCATTTTATCATCCTCCCAGCTCCACCAGTGTTTGCCTACCAGTGCCAGCCCAGCAAGACACCAAGGCTCCGCATGCGCAGATCCCGGCTCTCTGGGAGGATCTGTGTGCACAGCTAAATCAGCTACAACCTCTCCGAAGCAGGACTGTGCCTCACTGTGTCTGCAACACAGCTGGACACGAACAGAGC
Source organism: Corvus brachyrhynchos (assembly GCF_000691975.1). Lineage (NCBI taxonomy): Eukaryota > Metazoa > Chordata > Aves > Passeriformes > Corvidae > Corvus > Corvus brachyrhynchos. The sequence goes on along the minus strand of NW_008236629.1, from coordinate 3,775,863 downwards.
TCACCAGCGTTAGTAAAGTGGAAAGCAGGTACAGAGGGTGTTAAAGGCAGCTGGATTTTGGGACAGGGCAGCAGGGAAAGTGAATGCAAATCCAGCAGCTGCCATGCCATCCTCCTGCCCAGGAGGTTTGCTGGCTCTGCCAACTGTCTCTTGAGTTTTGGGCAGCTCAAAATGCTGTGAATCATGTTTCCAAAAGGTCTTATGAGGCTGACAAACATGGATTTTATCAGTATGATTTCAGCTTGTAGATCACTTAGTTGCTTTAGGAAACATTATTCTCAACTGACTGGCTGTGGATGAAGCTGGGAAGATTTGCTGTTTGGGGAACCTGGGAGAAGGTCACTAAACTCGAGAGAACTTGTGCCACATGACTTTGCTCAGCAGCAGGCTGGACCTTCATGGCCCTGAATTCAAGTAACCTCTATTATAACCTATCTTGACCCCCTTAATATTCATACTGACTGAAAAGTCCCACTGGCTAGAGCCCCCCTACAAACCCTTGTCCCGTTAGGTCAGGCACGTGGATGTCATGCCTCCCAGCTCTCTCACTAGTGCCATCACTAAACAAAACAAACCACCAGAGCCCTCAGGCTCTGAAACTCATCCCCTGGGCACACTACTGTGCTTCCCCATTGCTCCAGCCCAGGACATGCTCTCCTAGGACCAAACCATGACAAACTCCTTGAGAAATGACCTACTGGTCACTGCCTTACCTGCCAAGTAGGGGTCAAAAAGACAGATTCTTCCCTGCCATCCATTCCCCCACTTCATGAGTGAAAAAGCAGTAAGAACTAATGTGCAAGACAGCCTTCCCTTGTCCCTCTCCCCCAACACAGAAATCCAAACCCAAGAGCAGTAGCACAGCCTCTCTGCAGGAACAGAGGTGCCAGGGGCTGGCTTGAGCTGCCCCCCCCCCTCCCCCCCAAGGAAGGACATCAGTGCTGGGAGATGTGAGAGGACCTTGTTCAGCTCTGAGAATCATTCTGAAAAAGAACTACTGGAAGAACTAGCAGTAAAGCAAGGGACTACTCCAGCTGGAGTTGTCAGCTAGAGACCTCCCAGCACCACTCAACAGAGTGGAAAAAGTAGCTAGCAGGGCACTAATGACTATTTTCCGTTAATTTTAAATCTAGTTCCATTTCTTTTTCCTTTTTTTTTTTTCTCCTTTCCACTCACTGGGTTTCTAATACTGGTAACCTTTGTCTACGGCTCCCGTGTGTGTAAGTGCGTGTGTGGCAGAGGCAGTGGGGGTCAGGTGTTTAGACACTTGGGGCAAAGCCAACACGGTTGTTATCACGGTCAAAGACGCTGTAGTAGGGTCCAATAAAGACATCTCCCAGGATCCAGAGAGGGCCCCCGGGGGGTGGGATGTCCAGGCCTGAAAAGCCACTTAGGCATACTGTCTCTGATCCTGAAACAACCTAGAAAGAAGAGTGAGAGCTTCAATCTAAGCAGGTCGTTCCCTTCCCTCAACCTTGCAGGCTTGGCAAGAACACCTGCAAGGCTGCCTTTGCTTCAGCCTCTCCCAGACTGAAATCCACAGATTGCAAAGGTGACTCCCAACTCACTGCTTCTATGGCTCCAAACCCAGCTCCCCCTCCCTTAAGCACTAAAGCATCAAGCAAAGCTGCACATGACCATAAACCTCCCAGCCCACGCAGCTCTGGATTAAAGCCATTGGTGAAGGTCTGCACAAGATGGTCCTTGCAAGCTGATTCTGATGGCTTAAATGACAGGCTGGTGGTCTCTGCTATAATAAGGCTGGTCTCAAGGCACCACAATGCAGCAGGAAAGAGCTAAATGTTTGTAGAAAGTGATGCAACAGCTTGCCTCCCCTTCCTCAACCATTCTGCTATCCCTCACAAGCACTATGTAGGTCTCACTCCTGTGAGACTTCAATGAGGTTACCTGGATCCACCTGAAGTGCCCACCACCCTGCCACCCCAACCCTTCAGACTTCTTCCCAAGCACCAGCTCCAGCATTGCTTCGGCTGCTCTTGTGTTTTAGAGCAGTGGAAGCAAAAGCCAGGCCTTGGGGAAGAAGCGTAAGGCTGGAAAAATCTGGCTGGACATACCTTGAGGACATACTGCTCTCCTGTGAGCTGGAAGGCCTTCCCTCCTAGTGTCATTGTGACGTTAGGCAGTGTTGGCACTTTTTCACAGGGGATCATGTACTGAAATTGCAACAGTAAAGGCTTTAGATTGGACCTCCCACACTCTCAGTCTTCCTTGAGCACAATCACATCTTTGCTGTGGTTTTCCCCAAAACCAGCTCATCTCAGGGTGCAAGAGAAGCTTGAGCTGGGGTAGGCTGCTGCCTGCCTAGGGCTCCAAGCTGAGGGGCAAGAGGGCTTTATGGATAGGCATGGAGCCAAAGATGTTGGATTCAGCTTCTGGCTCCGCTGAGTCCCAGGATGCCACAGCTGATGTGACATGGCTGGGGGTTTTTACCAAAGGAGAGGCAGCTGGGGCTCAGTACACAGGGATTCACCGTGTAATGAACAAAGCCAGTTGTGTGAACAATGGCAAGTCTTGGGGATGCTGGCAGGTCTAAGCCAACTGTTGCTGCAGCTGGGGGGCTCTGACACTGCAGAGCCCTACAAGTGCTCATGGCTCTGATCTGGGAGGGCTTTCAGAGCAGGGCATTTTTTTCTACAGGGTCTTTATAATCCATATTCTTCCACAATTTTAGGGAGGAGAGAGAGCCTTGTGAGATTAGCTTTGATGGTTGAAAACTTGGCAGGAAAGGGTTGCCATTTGCATGAAATAAACTTTTATCAAAGTGTCTCTGGACTCACATTAATGTGAATCCTTGGTCTCAGCTGCAACTCAGATCCCTTCTCTTCCACCTCCCAGAGATGGGTGGAAGAGGTGACTCAAAGCTTCCCAAAATGGGACCTGGGCTTTCTACCAAGCATGAGCAGAGTGGTGAATGCTACCCAGGGTCAGAAGATGAAGGGGTCCCTGCAGTGCCAGTGGCTTTTCCAAGAGCACAGGGTGGGAACAAAGATCAGAGGGAGCAGAAGAGTAGGTCTCAACAAGCATCTGGGTACAAAGTAGGGTGTAAGCATTGATACTGTGATGGGCACAGACTCTCACATTTCCAGCCCGGCCTCACCTCGCCTTTTATGAGTGGTTTTGCACCAATGGCTTCCTGTATCTTCTTCACCTCTTTGGTGGGGCCTGTGATGAGTGAGGTTCCCGTGTCCACGATGGCCTCGCAGCCCCCCTGACACGCGCTCGCCCCGTTGGCAACATCCACCCTGGGGAGAGATGCTCAGACATTAGACAACCCTTAGAGGCCTCCCAGTGAAGGCTGCAGGAAGCAGTACGCAGGCAGGCAAGGGAGGGCTGTGACAGACACCCAGAAAGGACAGATGCTCAGAAACACTGATGCAGCACGAAGTCAGTGCACAGCCGCCCTGGCTCCCTCTCATCTGCTCATGACTGAGCAGGTGCCTTAAAGTGTAACTGCATTTCTGCAGAGAGCCTGCATGCTGCCCGCGTACCCTGCCTGCTACCTGCACACAGAGCTAGCGCCGCAGCCAATGGACATAGGAGAGAGGGAAGGGCAATGAATTATGGACTTGTATGGCCTGTGCTACTGCAGAAGAAGGAAGGGTTAAAGGGGTGGTGAGACAGCCATGGGCAAGGGAAGGGCTCCTGTACAGAGAAAAGGCAAGCCAGGGGCTGCTTGGCTTCCTCACCTGCATCACATTTCACAGCAGTGCAGACAGACAAAGCCTTCTAGCCAAGGGTCTGCCATACTCTGCCGATGCTGCAGGACTGGGGGAAAATGAGAACTAAAACGCCGCGCTGGGGAGGGATGCAATTCCCAGGAAAAGGACACACTCTGATCACAGGCCACTTTTAAGTTCCCATCACGTGGGAAAGCTCAGAATAGACCGCGGGGCTGGCGGCCGTCAGCTCAGCCTGCTCTCCTCCCCTCTGCCTCCAACAATGTGTGCTGATTGCTGTGCCGTGCCCTTCAGTCAAGGGCTGGCTTCCTGAGGCCTCATCCTGCTCCTCTGGAGCTGTGTGCAGGAGAGCCATGCAGCTCAGGCCTTGCTGAGAACTGAGCAAAGCTGGGGTTCAATCTGTGGGGCTCGCCCTGCCTGCAAGGAGGACACACTGGCATTTTTCCCCGCTTCGCACGGATGCAGTAGGCATTTTCAAGGGTCAAGCCATAAACAAGAGGAAAGGATTTTGCAGAATATCTCCCTATGGCTTCTGCCTTTCGTCTCCTTCCAGCAACAAACAACCCAGCACTAGGGTGGGATTTTAATCCGCTATTTTTGGTGTGGATGTGTTGTAGAGATGATTCCTTTCCGAGGGGGGTCTCAGCCCAGCCTCAGGCATACGCTGTCTGCACATGTGACCGCACGCATGCAGTCAGGTGGATGGGGAACTTACGCGTCCATGTGGATCTGCCAGTAGGCTTTGCGTGTGACATTATACCAGGTCAGTTTGCCCTTGTAGTACTTGGGGTCGGTCCCTCCCAGGAGCAGCTCACCACCAGGGACACCAGAGGGGTCTCTGAAAAACAATACCCAAACCTGTGAACATCAAGGGCAGGGCGAGAAAAACCTGCTTCAAGTGCCCCCAAAATACTTGCTGGGGTGCTTGGGGGGTGAAGCATAGCATTAACAGTATTGGAAACAGACTTACGTTGTGCTATGTTATGTCACTAGAAGGGCAGATACTGTGAGATAGGCTGGGATGGGGAAATGGCCCCAGCCAAAGCATCCTGCAGCTTTCCACCTGGTACTTTCTCAAAAAACCTGAAGAAACTTGTGGCAGAGAAGGGGGATGGCAAAGGGGAACTGAGCACCGACACAAGGACTTCCTAAATGAGCCTGTAAAAAGTGCCTGTGCAGGGCTGGACACAGCTGATGCAGGGTTAAGTTATCTGCACTCAACTCTGCCAACCAGCAGCCTTGGAGTGAATCCTCAAGGTTACCATTAGGTAAGAGCTCACTGCTGAGCAGATGGGAAGAAATATGGTGATGGGGGAGGGCTGGTGCTTGAATGGCCAGCAGCAGCCCTCTCTGCCCTCCCTACTCTTGGCATGCTACTTTTTGGGCTGAAGTAGTTCGGAGTGGCTGCTGCAGTGCCAGAAAAGTGATGGGGTGTCCTGCGGGGAGCAGCAGTGGGTGGGAAGGTGCTGGCAGCTGCAGAGGAGGATTTCCCAGGGTGGTGAGAGAGCATTAGACTCCTCATTAGTGATGACTGATGGGGGGCACCCTTGCCTGGGAGGCAACACGGTAGTGACCACATGGCTTATGGATTTTGGCAGCAGACTGGGGCTGTTTACCTCTCTAAAGGGGACTGCACTAGCAGCAATCTCATGATCACAGCCCTATTTATTTTTACTCCTCTTTCCTCTAGAAACATCCTCTGTCTATTCATCAGTTAAGAAATCTGGTCACAGATCCACCCAGCTTTTTATCAGTAAAAGAGCTGCATTTCTACTTCCCTTCTCCTTACTTCAGAGCAACAAACATAAGAGATTTTGGCCTGGCTGCTCCTGCAAGGCAGAACTTGCTGAGACTTCCCCAACTGGGAAGTGCTGTCCAGAGTGTAAAACAGCAGATGACAAGAGGTGCTACTGGGAAACAGAGAAAAGCCCACTGGGCTTGCCCTCACAACCAGAGGTGTGCCACCAAACCCAACACTACCTGTTTAGGTAGAAAGAGAATACATTTTTGCTGACCAGCCGCTGTTTCATGATGTTATCGAAGAAAGGCTCAACTTGCTCCACAGAGATCCTTGGATATGCCAGGCCCAGGATGCCATCAAACTTGGCAGCAATGAATGTCATGCCTGGCTGCTTCGTGGCCTCCCCAAAGGTCTGATCCGGGATTTTCAAATCACCAAGCTGTGGGGAGATAGGGAGGGAAGGGAAAAGCAGATTGTAAGGAAAACTGGCTCAGGGGACCTGGGTGGTAACAGAACCTCATCGAACACAGGCTGTAGCACGTCCCGCAGTGTGCTGCCACACTCCTGCCTGCTTTCACTATTGCATTTGTAGGCAGCTGCAGAAACCAGATACCCTGGTGCCGCTCTTGTCAGGGGAGTGTTTGAGACTGGCAACTCTGGCTCAGTGGAACCTCCTGAGTCCCTGCAAAGTCCAGCATACTTCTAAGGGCAGGAGAATCCTTCAAGCCTTTTGCAGTGTCCTGGCACTGGCCTTGCTGCTCTGCAGCCTCTCCTCTTTGCACAGAGGACCCATATCCATTTGTCCTTCCTACATCTCCTCCCCTATAACCTACTTCACCGTTTCCTCCTAGTCTCAAAAGCTCTTGCACTGTGCCTTTAATCCCCTTCCCCACTCTGGACATCTTCTAAGTCATCTGTGTATCCTACCTCCTTGGGTGCTGCACCCATCCTCAGTTGGGAGCACAAATCCCTCTCACCTCTGCCCACAAACCCCTGTGATCTCCCCTAGATAAGAAACATCCCTGGGATATTGCTGAATCTCTCGGAAGAGGTATCTTGAGAACTCTCGGGGACGACCCCCCAGCCTGCAGAGACCTCCCGTGAAAGGGGAGCAGACCCAGCCAAGAAAGCGAGGTTGAGCCTGAAGCACAAAAATAGCAAGCAGAGTACTGAGAATTCAAAGGTCACCTCCCTTGCCAGCCATGAGAAGGATTGGCATTCCCCACTAGAAAGCTGAAACGCCTTGGGAGAGCAGATCCCCAGAAAGAAAATGATCAGATAAAGGAGGATAGCTCTGCTGATGGGGAGCAGGATGCACCTGCTAGCTTCTGGCTCTAGCAGTTCAGGAGGCTTGTGAGCTTCTGACTGACCACAGGCAATTTTAGCATCCATGCTAGGACAATTTCAGCCTCTCAGCCTGCAGCTAGCAGCCCTGTAGTGAGCCAGGCTGGACTGACAAGCTGGCCTCTCCTACCTGATGGCAGATAACGATCCCTGCAAATTACTAATATCCCCCTAGGGTTAGACAGTGCAAGGCTGGGACAGCAGTGCTGCCTTTAATGGTATTGGAGGATTGCACTAGAAAAGGGCGATCGAGCCTTGCGAAAGCTAAAAGCCACAGGACAGGATGTGGGGGGAAGGAGCACATGGCAATGCATCCGCTCGCCAGCGCCTGCCCCAGTTGTACACTCCAGGTTTACAAAAGCCACCCCTCAGCACCACTGGTCCTCAGCAGCCCAGAAAGTTCAATGAAGCTGCTACTTAAAGAAAAGTAAAATGCAGTGGACTGATAACACTGAGTGTCAGGTTTGTTTGAATATTGCTCTGCTTGCACATCCCAAGGGGGAGGCAGATTTCTGCCCAGTCATGGATTTTCAGCAGACCCTGCCTGCACTTGGTCCTCAGCAGGGCTGAAACCCAAGACCATCTTTAGCAGAGTGCTCCTGCCAGGTGACAGATCCTTTGTCTCTGTCCCTTGGCTGGCTCGTGTCCAGACACTGAGCAACCAAAAATCATGACCAGTGGATGGCCGTGTGGTGGCCACCCTCCAGCACTTTGCAGATGGGTGTTGGCACTCCGCAGCTCGCCTAGCTTCCTTGTTAGTGGCCTCAGCCAGGAGTTAAGCACTGGAAGGCAAAGGCAGGCCAAGAGGTGAGGGCCTCTGTAGCACAGCTTGCCATCAGGGCTTGGGGTACAGAGGCACAAGGGAGAGGCAAGGAAAGTCATCTCCTGTGCAGTGTATCTGCACTGCAGTCATGGGAGAGACTTTGTGCCCCACGGCCAGCTAAGTTTCCTCTGCTGTCCTTGAAGGACATCCGAAGGTTGGGCTGTGATAAAGGGATGAGATGCCTGAGCAGCAGAGGGCTGGCTGAACCCGCTCTTTGGAGAGCAAGCAGCACTGCGGAGTGCGGTGCTACAGGGCATTGCTCCTCCACAGAACAAGAGAGCATGTTTGACATGAGCTCATCACCCTCTCGAAAAAACATTCAGGGCTGAGGGACTCAGGACTACCTGCCAACAAGCATCTTTTGGTCAGATGTCAGTGCTGCCAGAGGTTGCTGTGCCTGCTTCCACCCACCAGAATGGCTGGAACCAAGAGGGTCGCCCTGAAGGTTATTTCAATGTCTTTAAAGACTACACCTGACTGGGAGCTTGCCATGACATGTTGTGCATCAGAGGATGTGTCCTGGTGTCCAGGACACATCCTCTGATCAACAACATGTCCTCTGAAGTTCCCTGACCCTCAGAGTCACGCCTGCTCCTGCCTACTACAAGAGGGACACTGCTCAGCTCCATGCAAGAGTTTTCTCTTGCTTCTGTGCGGACAGAAACCAAATGCTACAAGCTGTGCTGTCTGCCAAAAGCCATCCCCACTTCCCAAACAAACCGAGGCACAAAATCCTTCCTCTGAGCTGCCGGGAAGTGAAGAGCTAATTAGCAAACAGGCACTATGGTGACAATTACAAACCAAAAAAAGAGAAAAAACTGCAATTTTCTTTCTGACTCATTTCAGCCCTTGCATTAAGCCCACACTTCCCAAGGACAATGAAGTTTGCTGTTTGCCATCTTTGGATGCAGCATAGAGGCAATAGCTGATGCTTCCAGGCTAGCCTGAAATCTTCATGCTGTAAGGATGGGCTAAAGAGTGCATCTTGCAAGAGTCATACACTTTTAAGCTTTTCTTGGATATTTTTGATTCTGATGAAATTGGTAAGCCAATACTCTTCAGCTGAACCTAAACAGAAACCTCCAAATCTCCAGATTTATGTGCTTATTCAAAACTTTTGCTTTGTTTCTTCCCCCCTGCAAAGCAAACATATGCTCTTATCCCTGCCAGGAGAGCGAGTAATCTGAGAGCACATGCACCCCTGACGTTTGGCAGCTGGCAAACTCTCCCAAGCATCTGTACCTGGGAGGAAGTCATGAAAGGCACTCGTCCTTCACAGGACAGAAAGCTCAGCCTTTGCTTGCTGAAAAGCAAACTGTGAAGCAACCACCACCCAGCTAACTCATGCTGCACCCTGAACACTGCTGGGGAACCTTCCCCCACGGTGTTACCCAGCCTTTACAAGCATAAGCACGAGTTCTTGATGCGAGACCAGGATGGGTCTGTGTTTGGGCAGCTGCCCATGTGGGCATCCACTAGTGTGTGGATATTGGCCAAAAACAAGCTGGGCACCACCAGCAGTCTGTGAGTGGTGTTGGCATGTGCTTGGGCTGGTAAGTTTTTGGGGTCACCAGGAAAAGGGTGGGAGGGATGGCCAGAGACCATGTTTACAAGGGCACCATGTGACCAGTCCCCACTCCCAGCCTGCTGACCTGCAGATGAATACCTTCTCCCTTCTCAGCCTGCCATGGTTATTGTTACCTTAAGAGTCATCATTACCATGTAATTTCAAAGGACTTGGAAACACAGCACTGAAGGATGTTCTGTCCGAGCAGGACACTCAAGAAAGGAGACCCATTGAAATCTAACAGCTCCGAGCACTCTACTGAAAGCAGTCTGGGGCAGCACGGGGCAGGGGCAGCTGTAACTCACCGTGACTGTGTCTTGGCTCAGGAACCCAGAAAGGCTCCCTGTCCCATAGCGGATGGCAAACTTGGTGCCATTCTTCACATAGCTGCTGGATTTAGAGGAGTCATACTTGTGGTGCAGCACTGCAGCCGGGAAGGGGGACACAAAGGGACACACAACATTAGCACTCCTTTATACCTACGGTTCCCCAATACCTAACCCCACACCACCCAGCTTATCTGGACAAAGGGACGCTCAGTGATGTGAAGGTGGGCCTGAATCCAGTGCTTGCCAAGCCTAGACTGCTTAACAAAGCACTTCCAGTGTCTGGGGAATCAGGTGGGCAGATCCAATTCAGGCTGTTAAATCCGATTTGGCCACTGGGTATTAAAAGCCTAGAGGTTATATGGCTGGTGTGGTGTGCTAGTCAGCAGAGCAAAATGTATTCCTCCCCAGGCCATGGAGAACCAGGGTGGCTTTAAATATAGGCTGCTCTGGGCCTGAACGTTTTCACCTCATAGACTTATCTGTTTCTTTTACTAGGAGTAGCTGGAAATTTTTCATACATCGTTTTTAGTACAGAAAGAATTCAAAGTATTCCTTTATTTGCAGAAGAGAATGGCTTTCCCCTAGTCTAAGCTGCTTTTCCCCTTGGATGGGTTGGAGCTGTAGGCTATCCCTGGTTTTATGGCCAGGCAGATTCCTCCTTCACAGACTCCTCCCAAGTCATGAGCTGGCCAGTGCAATCCCATGGCTGGTTGCTGAGTGGTGCAGACAGCAGCTGAGGATGAACCAGCCGAGCCCTACACAAAGCGACAGCGCTACACAAGGAGTTTCCCAGCTAGGCTGTCTGGGTTCCAGTTTGGATTCCAGTCTGGCAGGAGGTTAAGCTCTTTGCATATTCATAAAACGAGCCCTTTGGTCCCAGCACCTCTCGAGGCACTGCCTTGAGAAACCAGCTCCCTGCTACAAACAGGAACCCCCTAGGCATACCAGGTCTGGACCTCACCACCCTGCTGGTGTCCTAAATCTCATTTCACATATGCAAAAACAAGGTCTGTCTACAAGAAGTCCAAACTTCCACTCTACTCCCAACAAGCACTGTGGAATGCCTTTCATGGTTGCATTTGTTCACTCCACAGGTTTCTTCACTTTGCTTAAGCAGCACAACCAGTGGCTTTTAAATAGCATTTTGCCACAGCCAGGTTTGACATCTTCAGCTGTGGAGGTTTATTGCATAGGAACGCCACAGAATAAAAAAAAAATTGTAGTCCCTAAGACATTCTCATTTCATTATGCCTACCTGGCTCTCGTTAACTATAACTCCATAAACATGCACACACATGCTCTGTGCAGCAATAAACCAGAAACTAGGACAGTTTGTATCAGATCTGGCAAGAGGCTGACTTAAAAAAAGTCAGCCTTGCGCAATGGGGTAACAGCAGCATTGGTCTATAATTGGGGTCTATAATCTACTGGGGAAAAAAAACACAACTGATGATGCTGCTCCCCTGCTGTAGGGCTGAAGCTGTTGGAAAAGATTTGGCCCTGTATGGGAGTGACTTGGAAAAGAAAAAATCTAGGAAAGGACTAATTAAAGATGGGTGCAGGAAGCTGGGATTGTATTTCTAGCTCTGACCCTAAAAAGCCCATCAGCCTCTGGCAAGTCCTTTCATGCTGCTGCCTCAGTTTCTCCTCTTGCAATGCAAGGCTCTGCATTTTGCAGGGAAGGAGAAGCTGTTGAGTGGTGTCTGGCACCCGTGACACTTACTGCAGGCGATGTCCAACATGGAACAGTGCACGGATGGCACCCAGAGGTTGGAGGAGCCAGTGTCAAAGATCACAGTGAAATTCTGCGGGGGTGTCCCAATGCCGATAGGACCATAATACTGGGCCTGCAAAGGAGAAGAAGGAAGCCATGAGCAGAGGCAGCTGGCCAAAAGCAGGGATTAAAGATCAAAAAATCTCTTAAAGGTGAATAGAGGATCAGCTTCTTATCTAGACATTGCCCTCCTCTTGCTTTTGGCACCGATAGGTTCCCAGCCTTTGTCCTCTGGAAGGGAGGTTCCCCTTCAGTGTTCACAACTCATTACAGCGGGTGTGAAAAGGATAAATCGAGGACAAGTGGGATGGGTGTGCGCGGGGGAGGACATTTGGGGCAGGGAGACAGGGAAGAGAAAGGGGAAGGTCTGCAGGCTAACATGCAGTTCTCTACAAGGATGAGAAGAAACGATGGCAGGAGGCCAAGCAAAACAACTGCGTTATTGAAAAGCTGAAACTGGCTGGGAAGCTGCTTTGCTCGTGGTTTCGCAGAGAAACTGTGGGTTGCAGTGAGCAGCAGCACTGCCCACTGCAGGTGGAGGTACAGCTGCTGGGGGTTTTGGTGCTTGCTGGTGAGCTCTGGCAGTGGGGAGGAATAAACAAATGCTCAGAGAGCTGGAAGACTGGGGGAGTGGTGAGAGTAAAGAGCATCAGCAGCACCACCAGAGGTGGATTTAGGCCTGCAGGGTGAAAGACTGGGAGAAATCCCTATAGCACAGATGGATACCCCTCTGCTCTGAGACTATATTTCTGCTGGGACTGGAAGAAACCTGAATGGCTGAGTTGTTGGCAAAGTATCCCTCTCTCCACAGAGGAGAGGATGAATGGAGAATGCTAGGCAGGTGCTGCATGGACTCATTTTTCCCCAGTCCTCCCAAACAGGCAGGGAGCTGTGTCCTGCCTGGTGAGCAGCTGGTTCAGGGTCCTGGAGAGAAGGCTGCTAGCAAGGGATGTCAGCCAGTAGCCTTTCCAAACCCCCTGTGTTCTTAATTAAGCGGGGGGGTGGGGAGCAGGGAAGAAAACAGGATTATCAAAGCTGTTCACCTCCTGTGCGCTTAGTTTGCAAGGCTTGCTCGCTGAGTAATTAACAATCCATTGCAATTAGCCATAATGGGGAGGCAGCACTTGCTTCCAGTCGTTCTGTAATTATTGCTGGGGCTTGAAAATTAACCCCCAGTACAGCGGTTCCATTTGTCACATACATAGACCCATGAAGGGTCCCAAGGGCTGGTAGGAAGCATACGAGGCAGGCTAATAGGGCTTGTCCCAAGAATTCCTTTGGCAGCAAAAGCATTTTCAGCCAGGCCGGGAGGGACCCAGTGGTCCCTTATCTGCCACCACAGGTTGGGTTGGTGGCCCTGTGACAAGGGAAAACAGTGCTGCCCTGAGCAGCAGTCTGAGCTGTGGTTGCAAGAGACAACACCGTGACACAACCGCTTGCCCTGGCTTTCAACACTGCCAACTGAAACACCGGTGATCCTTCCCAGGAGAGGACGGTGCTGGTTGGGTGACAAGAGGCCCTGGGGAAGGACAGCAGGGGGAATATACCCTGAATTAATGCCGAAATATCCGGGCCCAGCTTCGTTCTGCCAGCTAACGCTCACATCCGACACTGCCCAGTGAAGAACCCTGAAATAGCAAACTCCACACATGTCTGGCAGCAGGGCAAGGGCAAACTTCATGTCCTTTATCTGGCTTCTGTTTCCGCCACCACACAGGTTCCTTTGCTCCCTAAGTTGCTGAGAAGAAAGTGGAGGTATGGGATGGCTTTTTCCAAGGCAGCGCAGAAGACGAAGGATAGTGAGAGGAAGGGTCCTGCATTCCCGGTCCCATAGTAAGCTAGTACCCAATCTGAGCTTTCTTCCCCTATCCTGTGCTCACTCACTTATGACCCAACACCTCAAGGAGTGGAGCATGATTTTTATGCCCCTGTCTTGCAAAAAGTAGAGTCCAAATGGCCAGAAGATGCTAGGAAGAGTTGTAAGTGAGGCCCCTATTATAGATTATAATAATATAGATTATTATAATATAGCTATAATAAGGCCCCTATTTATGATTGTTAATTAGTGACAAAGGGGAAAGGAAATAGGTCACAAACTGAAAAGCTCCTGCTTGGGTGGCAGCGGGTTGGTTGTTGTTGTTGTTATAATTACTAGAATTAGTATTTTTAGTTTAGTAATGATGGGAAGCACCTTTTGGCATGCACTCACTAGGCCATGGGGGTGCATGAATCTGTCCTACAGGATCAACATCTCTCCCTCCTTTGCCTTCCTGGTTGGTGGCAGGCTGGCATGTCTCACCACCCCCTGGGATGGGTACCCCCACAAGTGACAGCCACTTGCCCAACACTGTGCTGGGGTCCGCTGCAGTGGGGGGGGTGGTTTGAAGGGGGACTGTTACTCACATCCATGTAGTTCTTCAAAATCTCCGGAGTGGGCTCACCCTCCTCGGCAAAGCCCAGCTTGAACTTGATCGCCTGGGTGATGGAGTTCATATCTGGGATCTCACTGCCCGCCTCACTCAGGATCCGCCGCATGGAGGGGAACTTGGTCAGGGGGATCCTGTGTGGGGACGGCAAACACACACCTGTTAAAGGGGATATGTAGGGGAGGGATCCCTAGGGAAGGGGGGCAGCAGGGCTCAAAACAGGGGACGCGCCAATACGAGGTGGGTGAGGTTTGGGCTCCTGCCAGCACCCTACGCTAGATCCCCCTCGCCGTGCTGCGTTCAGTGTTTTTCCCAAAGCCGGAGGATAGGGGGAAAGGCCGGGGGGCTGCTAGAGGTCACCAGATGTAAGGGAAGCTGGGGTGAGGCCCCTTAATGGGCAGGATGGGGGGGCGGTAGGGGAGCCCCCTCCTTGCTTTGATGGAGGGGGAGCCGCCCCGTATGGAGGGCTGTGAGAGGAGCTCAGAGGCCACCGCTGCAGCAGCACCGGGGGGGCATGTCCCACGTCCCCCCCCC
>NW_008236629.1:3759696-3761354 GCF_000691975.1 Corvus brachyrhynchos | reverse complement strand
CGGGCCGTGACTCAGCCCTCGGGAAAGGGGAATAAACACTGTGAAATCAGTCACGAGATGCCTGCCCGGCCGTGCGTGCTTCTTCTGGACTGCCTTTAACTTCCTTCTGCTGGATGGTTTTTTTTGCTCTTTCCGGGCTTTCTGGCTTTTTTTTCCTCCCAGGGGAGTGGAGTGGGGGGGAAGAGGGGGGACACACGCACAGCCCCAGGCAGCCGACCCCGAGTTCCTCGCAGGGCTCGGCTGCTCACGGACCTCGGCCGCCCACCCTCTGTCACCACGGGGGTTTCATTGTGCATCCCCGCCCAGGGGGGCCGTGGCAGCTCCCCAGCCCTGTGTTTCTCCCTGGCCCCAGGACACCTCCAGTTCGGGGGACTCATCCCTCCGAGCTGGGCGTTTCTGGGGAAGATGGGCATATGCTAGGCCACTGCTCTTTTGGGAGGTGCGGTGGGGGCGGGGGATGCCAAGCCACATCTGCCACCCTTCAAAATGCACTGAGGTGGTACTAGGCCACCTGCAGCCATCGAGAACGATGCTGGTGCAGGGCAGAGCCCGGGGGGGCACCGGCCACCAGCATGCCCCGTGTTCTGCCCCTCAAAATGCAGACTGAGCATCGAGGACTACTGGGGTGGGCTCTTTGCCACCACCGGGGTGAAATAACAGGGCTCAGAGGTATCACCCCACCAACTCAGGAGGGAGCGGCCACAGCTAATCTCTGCCCAGTTTGCCCCAGCCAAGCTCTTACAAAGCCACGAGACCTGCTGGAAGAACAATAAAGATTAAATTGGATTTACGACATTTTCCCTTCCAAGTCCTGAGGGCTAGGGAGAGCTTGTTATCTGTTCCTGCTTGTGCCCAGTCACAGGGATGGGAAAGCAGCGACCTGTGGGATGAGCTGGGCACTGCTGGAGTGGGGGACTTTGCATAGCTTTGCAGTGGGGTTTCTGTCCCTCTCCTGTCACATTCATGTTCATGCAACTTCTGGAAAATTGCTGGGTCATGCCACTGGCACCTCACTTGCGCCATCACCTTCCCACACTGTGTCCCTAAGCCTCTTCTCTCCTCCCATGGCCTCACGTACGATCCTGCTGCCCTGTGTCCATGCATGCCATCCCCCCAATTGTGATCCATGCCGAGTATTTTTAGGGGGCATTTCTGCCCTGGGCTGTATCTTGTCCCATGAGCTCTCCAAATTGCCAAGCCTCAGCAAAGCCGGTGGGCTTCAGGAAACCTGCTGCCTCCCTGTGGGAGGGACCCAGCTGCCACTGGGATGAGGTTTCCTGGAGCGATGGCCGGAGGCATTGGTTGAATCTGGTGGGTCCCGTTATTTTGGCTGGCATCTGCTTCCCTCCTGCCCCTGCGGGTGTGTGGTCAAGCTGAATGCCACTGACCATGAGTCAGCAAAACTCGTTGCCCTCCTGGCCCTGAGGCACTGGTGTGACTCAGCAAAAACCCTGCGTGGCTCATTCGGGCAAGGGCCCAAGGCATAGCAGGTCCCCAGCACTGGTAGCCTGACCCCAGAAGCATCGCTGCTGCTGCTGCTGCTGCTGTTGCAGGCTCCATCTCGCGGGTCTCCTCCCCTCGTCCCCCTGGGTATCCACAGGCAGGAGTGGGGCAGACATAAAACAACCTGACCACCGCCCCATCCAAACAAACCCCCC
>NW_008236629.1:3755748-3759639 GCF_000691975.1 Corvus brachyrhynchos | reverse complement strand
GCCCCCTGGGGTACCCACAGGCAGGAGTGGGTCAGACATAAACCAACCTGACCACGGCCCCATCCAAGCAAACCCACCCTCCCCAAGGGCTCTAAACCCCTTTGCAAATGTGCTTTGCAGACAGAAAGGACAGTCCTGACGCCAGGCCCAGGCCTCCACTACATCCCTTATAGGCTTTCCTGGAGCCTGTGGCAGAGCAAGTGAAACACCAGCCCTCCTCCCTTCTCTTTGAAGTGGCTGGGAAACTGTAGCTGGCTAGGCAACCTGCACCTTGGGCCCCAGGCTGGGGCACCTAAGGCAGCTCCTCCTTGAGCATTTCCAGTCTGGCCAGTCTCTGCCAGAATTCCGTGGCTATGGAGTGGGCTCCAGTGTGCAGGGATAGGCTGGTGAGGACAGCATGCCATGCTAGTCACGTACCATCACACAGTGCACACCAAAGTGCTTCAGCAGAGTAAAGAACTCTGGACCCAGGCTGTGTCTGGGTTTTTTTGATTCCAAGGGATTAAAGGCAAACAAGCTTTGCTGTTATGAATGAGCCTTTGCTTGAGCTTCATGGCAGCAAGGCTTGTGTCCTCATCTGAGACTGCTCTCATACCAGTGCAAGAAGGTTGCTGCTTTTAGAAGGCTGTTCTAAGTGACTTACATGTCCCATGTTCCCAATGGTTTATTGGGAAAAAGGAAGAATGGGGCTGTGTCAGGGAATGTTACAATGCTGGTCCTCTCCTGGGTGCCTGCAGGATGGGAAGGGACTGGGGGTCTTATCCCAAGAGTTTTTAATCCGTCTCTATCCCTTGGCACCAGTGGTTTTAGAGCTGACACGCCAGTGCCTGCATGCTGGGGGGCCAGTGGCTCCAGCAAGGAGCCAGGATTTCTGCATTCAGGCTCCCTTAGCACCTCTGTGGAATGTTTGCCCTGATGTTAAAGCCTTGAGAGGTACAGTGGGTATGTTTAACCAGGAGCTGGGAGCACGTCTGGGTATTTATAGGCTTGGACCATGAGAGTTGCACCATATTATCTTAAAAAGATAGAGTGGCACGAGCCTGGGCTCAGGGCTTTTTACACATTTTTCCTTGTTTGTGGAGCAAACAGGGAGTGCTGTGGCTGAGGCATCTAGAGAACGTGTGAGACACACTGGAGGACCTATCCCTCCTCACTCCTGTTTTTGTCACAGTGGATGAACCCCTTTCCTTGCTGGTCTGTCTCCCTAGCCCCCTGCATCCCCCGTGGCTCAAAGGGGTGAACCAGAGCATTGTCCCCTGCAGCCGCAGCTGTGGGTGTGGGGTGACACGCCCCTGGGGCCTGGCAATGCTTTCGCAACCTCGGTGCCTGCTTGAGAGGATTCCCAAGGTGGGGTCAAATGACTCAGCTTCACTAGCTCCAGTTGGGAAGAGCACCCCAGCTCCCGCTCTGGGAGATTGGGGTCTCCTCTGCAAGTGACACCAGGGTGTCCCACCTGCCCTTTTGCCACACAAGCAGGGATCTGATGCACCTTAGTTTATAAACATAGAATCCTTTAGGTTGGAAAAGACCTGTAAGGTCATCGAGTCCAACCATTAAGTCAACACTGCGGAGTCCACCACTAAGCCATGTCCCTAAGTGCCACATTTGCATGACTTTTAAATGCCTTCAGCGATGGTGATTCCACCATTTTCCTGGGCAGTCCGTTCCAATGCCTGATCAGCTTTGCAGGGAATAAATGTTTCCAATACCCAGTCCAGAGCTTGCCTGGCACAACTTGAGGCCATTTTCTCTCATCCTGTCATCTGTTACCTGGGAAAAGAAGCCCTCACCTCACTACAGTCCCGTTTTACGCAGTTGTAGAGAGCGATGAGGTCTCCCCTGAGCCTCCTTTTCTCCAGGCTAAACACCCCCATTTCCTTCAGCTGCTCCTCATAGGACTTGTGCTCCAGACCCTTTCCCAGCTCTGTTGCATTCTCTGGACATTCTCCAGCACCTCAATGACTTTTTTGCAGAGAGGGGCCCAGAACTGGACACAGCACTTGAGGTGTGGCCTCACCAGTGCCCAGTACAGAGGGACAAACGCTGCCCAAGCCCTGCTGGCCACACTATTTTTGATACAGGCCAGGATGACATTGGTCTCCTTGGCCACCTGGGCGCACTGGCTCATGTTCAGTTTCAAATGCCTTATTTTAGGGGGGCTCTAGCAGGTCTCCCATTTGCAGTTTGGCAGCCCTCTGCCAGGGTTGCTACAGTGGCCTCTTTGTCCTTACACATGGCTGTGTGTTTGCCTTCACCCCTTCCTCAACGTTTTCTCCTAAATTTATTTATCACAGTGGTACCAGTGTCGTGAACTGCAATGACCTACAGGGCAAGGAAAGCTTCAGCTCAGAGATGCAAATTATTATTTTGCCCAGCTGTGGGTGGGATTTTTAGAGGACATCTTAAAATTCAGAAAAAATGCATTTCTGATTTTGAAGCTCATTGCTAAAAGAGAAAATTATTCTTCCATCTGAGCTGAGCAGAGCCTACACTACAGGTGCACAAGCCTGGGCAAGTCTGGTTTCAAACACCCTGCCTCCGCTGGTTCTGGTGCCGGTGTGAAGGTGCTGGATGCAGCTCATTAGTGGAGCCTGATTCACCCTCCCTGAGATCCCAAGTGAAGCAGTGGTAACTTTTTCCCGGCATGGTGCCAGGATCTCGCCCACTCCCTACACCGTTTCCTAAACTGATGTACAATTTACAAGGTGAGGGTGCGTTTTGCAGTGGCACTGGCACATCCCAAGCTACACCCTTTTTCAGGGTAACACCCACAAAAACAAGCCAAAAAGGTAGTTTAGTAGCAGCTCTGGGTGGTGGGAAACCTGGGAGCAGAGGGGGGGTTGCACTAAGCACAACAAAGTGATTCATGCAGGCCCTGGCCATCCTGTCCCAGCTCTGTGGGCACTGGGGAAGATGTCCTCAGCATCATGGGTGGTGGGAATCCCCAGTCCATTCATGCTGGCTGGGTGAGGCTGGTTTGGAGGCAGAGCTGGCCTGCAGCTGTCTTAAACATGTTCTGGCTGCCATCATGGGCTGCAGTGACCTTGGGGAAATGCTAAGTGGAGCTGCAAAAGGCCAAGGCTAGGTGGTATTTTTTCCCTTGGTGTCCTTTATGCTGCAAACTGTGATCCTGGTGGCGGGTGAGGGTGGCTCACCAGTGGCTGCGTGACACAAGTGGATGTCATAACACGCAGGAGACCTGAGCATGGCTCCATCCTCATCAGGGCCATTTGCAGCAGCCTTTGAACATGGAGTGTTTTCACCCCAATGGACTTCTCCATCACATCTTGCTCTTCCATCTTTTCCCTAGCTATTAAAAAAAAAACCAAAAAACCAGAAAGGCTTTTGTAAGTCAAATATACTTATGGTCTTTAAGATGCTCTGGTGTCTTCACTAGGGTTTACTTACACACTACCTTGCCTCAGTGGGCTGCTGCCAAGCTCGACATCTCCTGTCCCTGTGTCCCACGCACTCCATGGCCCTGCCCAAATGCTTGACGCCCCCACACCACCTGCCCGCTCCTGACCCTGTTCGGCATTGGATGTTCTTCATCATCCCCTGGCTCATCCTCCCCCACGGCTGGTGACACACCTGGCAACCACCTTGGGGAGGAGGGCACCTACCCCTCCCTGGCTGCTGGTACTGTCTGCTCCTCGGGGCAGGGATCTCGTGTTGTTTGCCTCACCTGAGTTATTTTGCAGCAGGCTGAAATTGCCAGGGACAGGCAACAACAATCCTGGCAGACACTGGCAGCAGGCAGCGTGACCTGCGGCTGATGGGATGGGGTGCTAAGTGGCAGTGATGGTATTGATTCATCCCCACCCACGCCAGGATGTGATGGGGAATACAGGGACCCAACTCACCTTGTCATCACCTTGGGCAATTCCTGCT
>NW_008236629.1:3718430-3755731 GCF_000691975.1 Corvus brachyrhynchos | reverse complement strand
GCTTCAGATGGGGGGGGTATTGGCATGCTGGTGGGGTTTCCATCATGATGCAGAGAAGTGCCTCCAGCCACATCCAAGCACACCATCCATTTAATTTTCTTTGCCAGCACTAGATGTCATTTAATTATTTCCTTTAGTTTCCAGCAGAAACTGCCCTAAGAGGACCATCATTTATGCAATCATGTCTCCTGCATGTGACAAAACACTGAAGCAATTGAGACTTCTGATCCTGAGAGGAGTATGGACTCAGAAAGATGAGGGTCAACACCCAATTGCAACCCAAGGATCAGCTTAAAAGTTGCAATGTGTTTTCTTGGAGTGGGAGCAACCAGCTCTCACTGGTGATTTGGTGAGTCGACCTGGACCTCCTAGAGCAGTTTCTGCTGTGTCACTATTTCCACAAAGGCTCTGAATTCTAGTTTATTGTCACCTTTCTGCTAAGCTCCATCTTCACTTGCTACCACAGCCACTATTTTCAGTGTGACTGCCTGGGGTTAAGCTCTTGAAACCAGTTTTAAGCACACTGGCAAACAGTCTGTGGCTTCACACACCCTCCCTCTGACGTTCTACATGCAGAACAGCCTGTTAATAATTTTTTGTAGCGTGGGACGTGGCATCTCGGCTTCTCTGGCTGAGAACTCCAGAGTGTTTCTCAAGGTACACTGCCACCAGGGTGACTTAGGGTTATGGTCAAAAATGTAAAGATGCCTTGCTCAGTGCTCGTGACCAAAGGTGCTTGTAGGTTAGGGAGGTGTGGGAGCATCCTCGGCAGACACTGCAGCTGCGCCCAGGTCCTGCAGCCTCCAGCATCCTCTCCCGCTGCAGCCAGGAGTCAATGAAGCTGAACAGCTCGGACACTGCCACTGCAGATCTCTATTAGCAGATAAATACCTGCCAATCTTCCCTCCCTGCAGTACCACCATTTCATAAAACCCTTTCTCTTGCTTAGCACCGAGCTGTTTTGTTTTTAGCATTGCAACCCTAAATTGACTAGTGCAGTGAGTCGGGGATTAAGGGCATGGTCCTGGGCAAAGGTCTCGCACAACTCCTCAGGGCCAACCAGCTGCAGCCTCTGATCCCTGGGGTCACGCGCCCCACCCCGAAACAAGGGCTACTTGTTTGGCATTGCTGGCAGAACTGGGCCCTGCAGAGGAGGGAGCTGGCCTGCCTGTGGCTGAGCAGAGCAGGGGCCCACCTCCTTCTCTGGACCAGGAGGGTGTCTCAGAGGGGAACCCAGACACCAGGCAGCTTTGGCTGGGGTCACGGGGGGTTGTTGGAAAGCAATGGTCAGAATCAAGTGCAGGTCCTCAGAGCCCCCTTTGCACCCCTTTGCACTTCTTTTCCCGGAGTGGAAAGGTGCAAAACTCAGCAGGCTTCAAAGGGAGCCTATCTGTGGTGGTGACACGGCAGTGTGGCCTGCTCCTGCCTTGCCCTGGCCAGCAAAACCTGAAACGGGTGTCAGAGAAGCATGCCACGACCAGCCCCAACAGCTAAACCCTCTTCAGGCTGCAGCAGCAGCATGAGAGCCTGGCGCATCAGCAATCCCTTCAAGGAGGGAGCTTAAGATGTCTCAGAAAGCCAAAACCTGAGGAGCATCCCAAGCATTAATGAACTTATTACAGAGGCCTCTAAGACAGAAACAGCAAGTTTGTCCTTGCAGCAGGGCATGAAGCTGCAGCAGTCCTTGACAGAGGGTGTTTTTGATGCTCCATCTTTGGAGCAGGACAGAAAAGGGCGGTTTTTGATGGCACATCATTGGAGCAGGGCAATAAGGGCAGTTTTGATGCTACAAGCTTGAACCATGGCCTCAAGCAGCTGTACTTGGCCCTATATGATGCAACCCCACAAGCTCGGAGTTTCCTTCCTTTTTTCCCATTTTGGGCATGTTTTGCCCTGTCATCCCCCATTGTGCTGACAGTGCTGGAGGAAGGCATGTGGCGCTTTCCTCCTGCCTCAGCATCCCACGCGCTGCAGCAGCTCACATGGGCCTGTCCCCACCACTCTTGACTCAGCTGATTTCCTCTCGCCCAAGGCGGTGACCAAGCTCCTGCTGGCCCTGTCCAGCCATCAGCAAATGAAATGGGTTGGAGTGGTGGATGCCCAGGAGCATGGTCACCCCCAGCACTGGGTCCATGTCCCCAGCACCAGTTGCCACAGAAGCAGGGGGCTGTGCCTGGTGGGCAGGGCTGTGGGTGGGCACTTGGATCATACTGCTGAGCCTGGTGGTATCTGACCTGCATGAAAGTGGGATGAATGTCTGCACCTGCTTACTGGGCATGTTTGGAGCATCCTGTAATTAATGTTTGTTCAGCTGACGGCTGCTTAGCATTATTAGTGAATGATGAGTGGCTGATGTTGTTGATGTTGCTACCTCAAAACATCTAATTTCAGCATCTGTACTGAGCAAAAGGGCCAGGGGCCAGACTGCTGGTGCCAAGACCCTGCCAGGCTTTGCTTCCTTGGAGGTGGATTACCATCATATCTGTGCACATGGGCATCCCTGTCCTGCCCTAGCAGCCTCGAGTTTGGACCCACATGGTTGCCACAATGGCAGGGACAGGACCTCTGCCAGTGGCATGGCAGGGCCAGCAGCTCCCCTTGCTGAGGCAAGATGTGCAGAGTCCCCATGCCCAAGGTAGCAGGAGTGAGCTTGGGGACACAGATACAAGATGACATTCAGGGGCCTAATCCAAAGCCCACTGAAGATTTCTTGTGTATTTAAGCCATTTTGATGAACATGTCTAACACCTGATAAATAAATGAATGTGTGTAAAGGAGCACTGAGTTATCCCACCCTTCCT
Organism: Corvus brachyrhynchos; assembly: GCF_000691975.1. Classification (NCBI taxonomy): domain Eukaryota; kingdom Metazoa; phylum Chordata; class Aves; order Passeriformes; family Corvidae; genus Corvus; species Corvus brachyrhynchos. The sequence continues at coordinate 3,752,930 of NW_008236629.1, read as the reverse complement.
CCCACACTGCTAGACACAGGCATGAGGAACAAGCATGCACACTGGGATACTCGGTTATTTATTTATTGTGGGGAAAAAAGCTTTGGTGAGAGCAACACTTGTGAAGCCTTTAAAAATAATTATTTTCTTATTACACTGAGATTTAAAAAATGAAGCCAGCATCATCTTTATCTCCTTGTCCATAATCCCGCTGCCGCCTGTGCGGCCAGTTTTTTTATGAGGCGTTTCCGGACAGTGGGCAGGGATTTGAGGTGCCCTGTCCCCAGGCAGCACAGTAGCCTCTAGTGGCAACTCCCATCCAGCCCTGGGGAAAGAAAACCTGCAAATGAAACTTGCAAGTTGCTTGGTCCCCAGGAAAATTAGGAACGGAGTCCAAACTGCCAAAGGAAAGGCATCCCTGTACGGGGGGGGGGGGGGGGGCGGGCAGGGAACCTAGCACACCCACATACCCCATGTGCAAGGAGCAGTTGTTCCTGAGACCCCCACCCATGCCCTCCACCCATGTGCCTGGAGATCCATTTAAGGTTGGCCGCAGCACCCAGTCCTGCCCCAGCCCCTGCAGTGCTGTCTGCAGCCCCGGCCCCTCCATGGCTTGCCCTGCAGACAGCCCATCTCCAGTGCCCTCTCCTGGTGGGACATTAGAGCTGTTCCATCTCCTGGACGGACCTCAGTGCTGGGTTGTAGCCTTGTCCCTGTCTTGTGGCTCCAGGAGCTGAGTGTGCTACAGGTCTATCTCCCAAAAGCACTCTGTGAGCAGTGTGCATGCCTAAAGAAAGCTGTCTTGTGCTATAATCTGTTTTATGAGGAGGAATAGCTTGGGCTGGCTTTCTTCAAACCTTCTAAAAGGTTTGTAGGTCCTTTACAGTTTTGAAGTCTTTCTCCCTCTTCTGAGTTTGGCTGGAGCTACCTGAAGCACTCACTAGCACATCAGCCTCCTCAGGAAACCAGGCTGAGTGTGTCTGGTGAGGCAGGGTCTTGAGTGCTCCCTTTAGGCAGAGATCTTGGGAATAAATCATAGAATCATAAAATGGTTTGGGTTGGAAGAGACCTTAAAGATCATCCAGTTCCAGCCACCGTGGTGTGAGCAGGGACACCTTTCACTAGACCAGGTTACTCAGAGCTCCATCCAACCTGATTTAACACTCCCAGGGATGGGGCATCCACAGCTTCCCTGCGCAATCTATTCCAGTGCCTCATCACCCTCACAGTAAAGAATTTCTTCCAAATATCTGATCTAAACCTGCCTTCATTCAGTTGGAAGCCATTCTCCCTTGTCCTGTCACTACATGCTCTTGTAAACCGTCCCTCTCCATCTTTCCTGTAGGCTCCCTTCAGGTCCTGGAAGGCTGCAGTTAGGTCACCCTGAGCCCTTCTCTTGTCCAGGCTGAACAATGACAATTCTCTCAGCCCCTCCTCACAGGAGAGTTGCTCCATCCCTTTAATCATCTTGGTTGCCCTCCCCTGGACTTGGCTCAACAGGCTGATGTCCTTCCTGTGCTGCTCCATCTTGGAGACTGTCTGAGCACAGCCAAAACTAGCATTTTTTTCTTGCTTCCTTCAGCTTGTGTGGGTGGCATTAGCTTCACTTATTTCTTTGAGAGAAGTCCCCAGGTCCTACATGGCATAGCTGTAGTCCTCAGTGTCACAGCAAAGGTGTCCTTCTGTCCCAGAGCAGCTGTCTTTTGGCTTTATCCTAAGATGCAGAGGACCTCTTATCAGGAGCAGAAATACACATCAAGCTTTGCATGGGAGTCCATGCTCTCATCCCCTTTCCCTGAGATTTGCTTGCTGCATGTTAGGAGGTCTTTCCTTCTCCACCAGAAGTTTTACCTGTGCTGCTGGGAGGGAGGACTGCCGGCCTGCAGCCCATCAACAGCAGGAGGGGACCCAGGCAGAGGGTACCCCCACATTTTGAGCCCCTTGGATGTTATGAAGTCCATCATCAAAGAAAATGTGAGGCTGGATCTGGGCGAGGATGGGGCCCTTGGGAGCCCCATCCATGAAGAAAGCCTCGTCGATGGGCAGACCCCATTCCCGAAGTGTCTTGATGGCCCGGATGCCCATGTCCCGGCCGCTGCGGGCTGTCACCAGGTAGGTGCGGATGGGGGATTTTTCCTGGCCGAACTTCTTACGCATCTTCCCAAGGTGCATGGCAAAAGCCTTCAGGGGACCCTAGAAGCACAGCAAGACAGTTGGGAGTGTGTGGGAAATAAGGAAACACCTACTCTGCCTGTACAAGCCACTTGTTCTTCTTCCACGGTTTGTCAGGGCTGTGCAGAACACACAATGCCTGTGGGCTGCAGGACTGGGCAGTGCTGGGACTGGTGCTGTGCACTGGGGTCCCTGGGAGGAAGGTGAGCCTTAAGGTGCTCATCCTAATCCCAAAGTGACCAGCAAGGTATATCCCAGCAAGCAGTGCCTCTGGGTCTGAGTCCTGCAGGAACTTAGACAGCAAGAGGTCACAGCCTACAAAAGGTGATGTTGGGAGTAACTACAATCCTAGATATTTAGGAGCTGATGGTCACTTACAGGAGATAGCAGTTCCATTTCCAGTGAGACTCCAAATCAGGCCCACACCAGGGACTGAGTAGTGGATGCATAGGGAATCTGCAAGGATTTGTGCTTTTTTGACCGCTCATGGCAAAGCCCTAACGGGAGAGATTGCAGAGCCTGTGGGTGCCCATGAAAGCAAGGTGGCATGCTCACGTCTCCTATGGGGATGGCCTCCATCGCCCGCTCGTACTGCAGTGCCCCCTCCAGCCCCTGCTCCTGGAAGATCTGGTCCGTCTCGTCGGAGAAGAGCACGGCATCCCCATCAAACACCACGCGCAGTGGAGTGCTGGGGGCCTGCACCTCCTGCTGGAAGACGAGCGCTGCTGAGACCCCTGTGAGACAGAGCAAGGTGGGGTCAGGAGGGACACCCCTCCCTGGGGCAGCTCATGCATGGCCAGCTGCTCCCTACACATCTGCTGTGGCCCTGTCCCACATCGCCATGCCAGGGCCTCCAAGCCAGGGAGCTTTCTGGGGGAATCAGCCCAGCCTTTCCACGGCTTTGTCATCCCCTGAGAAAGTGCTGCTGATTGGAAACCGAGGTCTGGGGAGATACTGAGGTGTGGTAAGAGATGGTGGGTGGTTGTCAAGGCATGAGCAGCCCTCCTCCTGGTGCCTGCTCACCCTGCCAAGCCTCAATCTTTAATGCCCAGATTTAGCACTCTGTGGTGTGAATAATATGGGCTGGCATCTCCATTGATTGCGGTAATTGGCTTAATTACAGTCTCTTCCTACAAGCTGTTCCCTGCCCACCCTCATATGTGGACCCAGGCTCCCAGATGGGAGACACTTGTCAGGGCAATGATTCTCTCAAGGAGGTTCCAGGAATGTGCTGTGTAGTGAAGGAAAGTCCAGACTGCAGATGGCTTGCTCCTGACCTTGAAGGACAGTGGCCAGCTGATGTGCTCATACCCAAGTAAATTAATAAGAAGGTGATTAACCCCATTAGACAAGATGGGGAGACTGCACTCCCTCCAACTGAGGTCAGGCATGCGCTTATATCTATCACTGAACACACAGTAACTCTGCATGTACCAAGACAGCAAATCTCTGTGGCATCATCACAAAGTCCTGGGAATCACTGATAAACTCTCATTGATGAATGGAATTGCATCTTTGGTTAGAAATGCTTAAATGCCAGGCAGGGAATGACCAGCCCATGGCAGAGCTACGTCCAGAATGATGCATAATGCACTCAGTGACTTGTGAGGGCATCTGAGCAACCCTGGTGTGTTTGCAGGCTACTGGTAAGGACAGAAGAGGAGACTGAACTGTTCAGGATTGTACTAGTAATCAATGTGGCATTTACCCCTTGTCCCTGTGAAATCACAGGTTCTGGTGCTGTCTCTTGGTACTGAGCTGCTTGGAAAAAGTGTGGTGGGTTTGGGGACGTGGATGGAGGGGAGAACTCACCTCTCCGGAGGGCATTGCAGACATCTGTCCTGTCAGCTGAGAGGAACAGCTTGACGCCGTGGGACTTCAGGTACTGTGTGGAGTCCTCATCACTGACGAAGCAGAACTTGGAGATCTCCAGGCCTTCAGGACAAGGGATGTGAGTGAAGTCTTATGGAGCAATATCCTCCTCACAGCCCCTGACACCCTCCGGGGGTCTTGGTGTGCTTTGCGAGAGCAAGAGCTCAGAGCAATGCATTTTCCACTGGTGTATGGGGAACCTGCCTGTGTCCTTGCTGCATCTTCTTGATCTGTTGTTGCTCCTATAAAACTGCAGAGTGCAGTTAAATATTCCCTCCATCCCTCCCTTAAATGAGCATTCCTCATGACAGCACTCTGGGATTTAGGGTGTTTTTTTCAAAGAACTGTTTTTATTTTCAGTAGCTGCCTGAACATGCCTGGGCCGTTGCAAAATGCTGCCAGACTTCCTGGTCTGAAGGACGTGGCTGAAGGGAGCTGGGCTCCAGGAGAACCCCTTCCCCCCTTCCCCTTGTATCCCCTGGCTCTCTGTTTGCCACTGATGATCCACTGTGGTGCCTGATCTGCTCTGCAGCCTCCCAGGGGAATCAGGCATCACCGGGGATGGGTCCCCCTTACCATAGTGCTTGGCGCTGTTGATGATGCGCGTGCCGCTCTCTGGGCTGTTGTTGGAGAGCACCAGGATGTCAAAGAGGTCCCTCTCTGCTGGGTTGTTCTCCAGGATCTTCTTGTTCACATACTGCACTGCCTGTGAGGAGAAGATGGGACTCTTTTAAAGAGGCATGACTGCAGTGGCTTTGCAGGAGCTCTTTTGTAGTTAAGGTTAGTGGTTTGTGCTGCATCTGTCAGCTATGGCACTGCTGGCATGTTATGGAGAGACAGACAGAGCAACCATCCTGCAAAAGCCATCATCAGGAGGGCAGAGAGCAGGATACCTCACCAGGGGGGAGATAGTCTGGTCAGGAGCACAGGTCTCGATGCCCTGCAAGGCCTAACTGCACCTAGGCCTAACTGCACCCTGTGACTGAAGTTGAGACTTAAAGCTGGGAAAGCGGAACTTTCACCCCATGCTGTGAGTGTCTGCATGTGCCCCTAGCCAGGTGTGGTACTCACCTGGATGAAGGCAAACGCTGTGCCTGGTGGCAGGGGCTTGTCCTGGTTGGCCTGCTGGTGCCTTGTGTACTCCTCCTTGCCCTTCTCCAGGTAGAGCTTGTGCTCCTCCTCCAGACTGAAAATGGCTCTGGTGGTCACAGCAATGACCAGTGCTGTGCTGGGATCCTTCTGCAGGACAGGGAGGAAAGAGGAGTCAGGGGACATTAGAGAAGGAGCTCATGGAGGTGGGGTGAGCAGGGGGCACCAACCAGAGTGGTGGGGTTGGGTGCTGGAGGTATCACCCCGTGTCACAGTTCCTGATGCCAGAGGTACCACACCCAGTCTTCATTTTCAGGCCACCAAGGATGGGGCTGGCACTTGTGAAACCCTAACCTGTCTGATAAGTGCCACATGCTCCAAGGACAGCTCACACAGAGGGGATTGCTTCATAATTTTGTTGTTTGTGGGCACAGCACAGCCACAATCATCTGTTCGTGCTGAGCTGGGTACTGCTGGGTTTCTCTGCACGTACTGGTTGTTTTACCCTTCGTTTGTGTCTGTTCTGGACAGTCAGATAAAGTCTCTCTGTGTGTAGAGAAGCTGCTGCTTTCTCCCTGGCTGCTCCAAAATTTAAGTGTGAGCAAATGTACCTGCCCTGTCCATGCAACTGGGAAATCACATGGACCTCACTGGGACCAGGTGCCCAGCAGCCCTGGAACAGGCCACTTCTGCTGAAACCCAGGCATGAGCAATTCAGGCCACCACAGTTCTGGGCTGTGGTGTGTTCTCTCCTGCAATGGCATTTCAAAACCTGGTTTGGAAATACAGGATGTGTGTTTTGTAATGAACAGCCTTTTACCTGTTTTACATTGGTGTTTATGACTGTGCTTTCCGGCTTTGCCATCTTCAAATCTCAGCCTTTAAGAGAAAATATAAAATTAAACTGACAGATTATAATATAGTCAATCTAGAGAGGGGAAGAGTGGAAAGGAGACAGGAAACATCCTACACGCCAAGTACAGCAGCCCAAATGAACCTATTTCTGCTGACAGCAGCTTTGCTCCAAGAAAAACTGTTCTAATAGTTCCAATTAAATGTGATGGAAAAGTGGCTTTTCAAACACAGATCACTGCTTTATTTTTACGTTTGTTTTTCTCAGAGTATTTTTCTCTGTGTGGAACTGCTGAAAGTTGTTGTGGAGCTCTTTTCCATGCAAACTAAGGCTGTCTTTAAAAGCCAAAATAGGTTAGATCTTACAGGTAGGTTTCTAGTTCACATCCTTGTTGCCTTTTTTGCTACATTTGCTTGAATGGTGAATTTGTATCTACAAATGAAGGAGTTCACTGCATCAGCAGCTCATTTGCAGCTGTAAAAGGCCAGAGTAAGTAGAGATGTGTGGTGAGGGCTTGGATACAGGGTGAGACCCCCGCGATGGCACTGGTCTGCCCCTCCACAGCCCTGTGAGCCCTACCTGATTGCTGTGCTGGGGGGCTGTGCAAGCAGAGCTCAAAACCAACATGCAGTGTAAAGGACAAGTCAGGGTCTCCACAGAGACCTGTCTTTTGCCCCAGTTTTATTTAATTAATGTTTATTGTCAGGGACAGCAAAGTGGTGCCTGGGCCAGTAGGCAGCACACTTGGCCAGCCCTGAGAGCCACAGCCTTGCCATGGGGGGCTCAGTGCTTGCATGTGCACTCCCCGACTGCCCGAGGAGTGGAAAGTCCTGCAGCAGAGCTACTCTCCCAGCCAGGGGTGCCTGGAAAGCCAGGAGATGCTGAGCATCCCTCTGCTTCCTCCACCCCATGGCCCATGCTGGGAAGGGGTCTCCTCCCAGAGAGCAGGGCAGAGGGTGGCAAACACCCGCCCAGCTGAGCGGACAGAAGCTTTCTTCTGCCAGCATCTCAGCCAAGTATTTTCTGAAAGTCAAAATTAAATGCAAGGAGGCAAAGGAGCTGAGCAGCCCTTCCTGGTCGGAGAATTGTCTCTCTTCCGAGCGCTGCAAAACCAAGCCCGAGTTCTCCCTCCCATCCCCCTGCCCAATAAGCCGCAGTGCTGTTCGCATACAGACACACGGATCTGCACAGGCACGCGTCTCGCTGCGAGACCGCAGGAAAACATTCCAGCCGGGTGCTGCCGGTCCCCGCAGCTCTTCCTACGGCTGCTTAGCAGGGAGCAGATGTTACCCCCTGCCCACACACAGGGTTCTGCTGGAGAGAAAAGCCCAAACTCACCCCGAGCGCTGCCTCTGCTTCCCGTCACAGCCTGTCCAGCGGCAGCATCCCAACTCTGCCCAAGGCGCCGCTGTTTATATTTCCCCCTGCCCGCGCTGCAGGAAGCAGGCAGGAGCCGGGATGGGGCGCAGCTCCGCTTCCCGGCGTGCTGGGATTTGTAGGCAGCCAGCTGGTTGGCGTCGTGCCCGGGCCAGACTGCATTTCCCAGCGTGCATTACACAGGATTATGGTCGCCTGGCCCTGGCTTGGGACACCGCCGCGGTCACCCTGGCGAGGGGACTCGGCGCTGTTCGTGCATCCGGAGCTCCCTGGGAGCTTGTGCTCAGTGGCTGATCACTGTCCACAAGCGCTCCCGCGATGTCTTATTTCTGCAGCCGGAGTGTTTATAGCATGCCTCTCGAGGTCCTCTCAGTTCCCAGCCCCTGAATGGTTGTATTTTTGACCGGAAAAAATAAGGGTACCCGGTCCAGAGTGAGTCGCAGCATGTGCAGGGATTCGGGGAGCAAAGGCAGGTGCAGAGCGTGGCTGGGTGCAGCGCATTTGCAATTTTACCGTAATGGCTTTGGGTCTCTTTCCCCTTCTTTTCTGAAAGCCATCTCTCACACGCTGTCCTGAGCAAGGTTGATTTTGGGGTTAGGATTTTACTTTTCTGGGTAGGCTGTGTGGCACTCAGCCCTGTGGGGCTCATGGTCTTGGCATATTTCAGCACCCCTTTTCTCTCCAAGAGTGCGACCGTCAGGGGTGTGGGGGGGTGTAGTGGTTTGGTCTAACCTATGACAGGGGGAGAGGATGACAGGAGGGGGGCTGACACAGAACATCATCCTGCAGCTTTTCCCTTTCCCCACTGCTGGAAGTGGTCCACTGCTGCAGCCTGCCCAGCCTGGCTCTTGCCAAAGGAGACCAAGCTCACCTCCACTAAGGCCAAGCAGTTGTCCCCCTACATGACACCAGGCTGTCACCAGGATCACCACATCTCCTCCCAAAATAAGGGAGGCCCATAGAGTCCTGTGCAGCTTGGTCTCACTGAGATCATAGAATCATAGAATGGTTTTAGTTGGAAGGGTCCTTAAAGATCATCTAGTTCCAACCCCTTCCACCATGGGCAGGGATGCCATGCACCAGATCAGCTTGTTCAGGGCCCCATCCAACCTGGCCTTCAGCTCTTCCAGGGATGGGGCCACAACTTCTCTGGGCAACCTGTTCCAGTGTGTCATTACCCTCTGAATAAAGAATTTCTTCCTAAGATCTAAATCACTTCTCTTTTAGCTGTCTCTAGCAAACACCCATTGAAAAGGCTACTTATGTGCTCAGCTTTTAGTGTGCATATGCAGACACACTTTCTCTGGAATTAAAATTCCCTGGAATTTTAGTATTCCCTATTCCCCCATCCCCATAATGTGTTTCTCCCATGCATCCTTTGGGAGTTCCAGTTTAGAGCAAAAAGTTCCCTTGGAGGTTTACTGCAGCATCATTCCTGCAGCATCATTCCTGCCTCTCCTGCTCCTGGAGATGGTGCTTCTCTGAGCAGCAGGAGTGCAAGGCCCTTGAGAGTGGGGCTGTGTTTTGGGTGGCTGAGGGGCAGCCCTAGCCCCTCTCCCATGGCTAGGCACCCACTGTGGCAATGCCTTGGTGGCCATGTGAAAATCTGGAAGGACTGGTGGCCCAGAGCTGGGACAGGTCTGGTTTCCACGGCATCTCCTCCCATGACTACGTCAGCCATTAGGCACTGGCAGTTTTGCAGCATTGTTCCCTGCTTCTGACACCACCCCAAATTTACGTGGTGATAAGGCAGGTTTGGGGCAGACTTTGCTGAACTGGCAGCAAGGGAAGAAGTTTACAAGCATAAATTTAGTGCAGTGGAAGCCTGTGAAATTGCTCCTGGCTGTGTGCCTGGTGCTTCTCTTGGTGCTGGAGGATGAAACCACTCAAGCAGTATTGTCTTGTCCTGTCTGTCCTCCCTGCTGGGTTGGAGCGGGGCATTCCCATTCATCCACACACACATTTCACAGGCCCTCACACAGTGCATGCCCTGTGGGCCAAGGAGCTGGGCTCCCCAAGTGCAGAGCTCGCCAGTGATGGATGCGGTCATGCACCCATCCCCTTGCAAGTGTCCATTCCCTTGTGCTAAGTGCCTGCAGCCACACAGTCCAGCCCAGTATCGCTGCAGGGATAACTTGGAGAAGTGAATTTCCCAGTGCACGGAGCTGGGCAGCAATGCCCTCCAGCTTCTTGCAGGTAGGAGGGCAGGTTTTGCTTCCTGGTCCAGCAGGGAGTTCCCCGCTGGCTTTTCGCCTGCATGAGCACCGCTTGGGTCAGCAGCGAGGTGGGGCCGGCGGAGCTGCTGGGGCCACCCGGTTCCTGGGCTGGCAAAGCAGACTTTCCTGTTTCGGCTGTGCAGTGCAGCCACCATCCCGTCTGCACTCTCAGCTCCGTGCCCGGTGGGTCCCATCTCAGCCCACAACATGCCCCTGCCACACGTGGTGGCTTAACTGGAGCCTGCACAGCAGGGAAGGGAGACTGACACTGGGAAGGATACTTGTCGGTAAGTCGGGATTCGGGAATCCAGTCAGCACAGGGTGGGAGCAAGAATCAGGGTTCTCCCTGCCCCTTTTCCAGGAGCATGGATGCTCGATGCTCCCTGCAGACTGCCCACTGAGACTATGCCTCCTGTCCTGCACCGCAGCAGGTCTGTCCCCATCGTTCCCAAAACGGTGGCTCGGTTCATTCTTCAGGGTTGGGATAAAGAGTTTTTTTTAAACCAGGGTCAGTGTTAAACTAATGTGACACAAGCAAAAGGTACTGACACCCTTAATTCTGTGTTGAATGGGTGCCTGCTCGCCTGTACTGTCCTGTCCACCCTTCACTCCAAAGCTGCAGCCTGGCACCTCTTAAATACCTGAGCTTCGGGTGTCCAATGACACAGACGTCCCAGGTGGCCCTGGATAAGTCATTTAACCTGCACCGCATTGTTCCAGCCATGCCGCCGCAGGGATGGCTCCAGCCCTATGCCCACATGCAGCAAAGCACACTGCTGGAAAAAGAAAGGGTTCTTGCTGGCTTCGCGGGCTCAGCCAGGGGAAGTGCAGACGTGGTTTCCTCCTCCCCGGGAAGATCCCCATGCAAGGAGCACCTTGGGATGGGCAGAGCGTGGGCAGAGCGCCGGCAGAGCGAGGCGGAGTTGGCTGCTTGAGCAGGGACCCCCTGGGACGCGGAGCAGGAGGCTGGGGCAGCAGAGGCACATACCTGGCAGGCCGGGCACCGGGGCTGGGTGCCAGCCGTGCCGTGGTGGCTGCAGACCCGCTCACCGCGCAGCACGGCTCCGGGCACACCTCCCCGGCTGACGCGAAAGGAATTTGGCTATGAGGAAGCGTTCATGCTAGAATAAGAGCCTTGCCATGGGGAAAGCAATGCTGTAAAAGCATCCTGCTTTAAATTTGAAGCCCTCCCTTAGGCTGTGTCAGCGTTGCCATGTGCTCAGGCCAGGCTCACGGAAAGTTTCCGAGCCGCTGTGACCCCAGCCTGTGGCAGCACTGCCACCGGCAACGAGGGCACCAGCCCTGCTGCAAGCCCAGGAGCAAACCTTCCTGTTCCTCAGCCCTGCGACAAGAGGGAAAATAGCCAAAAAGGGGTTTTAGCTGATGATGGGGGTTTCCTGGAGCTGAGCAAACTCTTCAGCTCAAGCTGCTTGGCCAAGGGAGGAGCCAGCACACAACAGCTCTTGGTTTTGTCCCCTGCAGACAGGTGATTCCTCTGTTCAAAACGCCCTCGACCACCCCAGTCTTTCCCCTTTCAGTAAGCAGATTTGCAAGGATATGAAGGAGAAGGCTGTATGGGAGGGGCCTGCTGGCGTGGAGCCCTCCCTGCCAGTGGCTCCCTCCCGCTCCATTTCACATCTCATTGTCAATGTGGCCAAGCTCTAATCGCTTACCCTGGGCTCTATATTTTAATTGTGTTTGCTCTCATTAAAGCCTGGGGCCACGGTCAGCACACATGCTACCCTAAAGGAAATCTCCACCCTGTTAATTTTACCTGTGTTCCCAGGTCACCCCAGATTAGCCATGGCAGTGGCAGCCAGGAAAGGCAGGACTACGGCCTCCCCACACACCAGCATCACCACCACGGCTTGGCCGGGCTCCCTGGACAGCTGGCTTAGCTGGATCCCATGTGAGTACAGCGTCTCTTGCCCTGCTCTCTCAGGCAGCATTATCTGATGGAGCTGCTGGACTCTGAGGCTGTGTATTCACTTCACCCTCCCTTCAAATTCCATTTTCTAGTGGGCTCCATCAGGGTGGGAATACTGCAGAGTGGTACCATGCTGCTTCAGGAGCAGAGGGTATCTTTGCTACCTATTTGGGGAATGGTCTTCAGCCTCAGTCTCCCTGCATGGGGTCTGTCCAGAATTCTAGGGGCAATTTTGAAAGTACAACTCCTTAATGCTGAAGCACCAGGAAGGGGTTTAAATGTGCTCTAAATGATTTGCTTGGTTTTAACTCTTCTATCCAACTCTGCTCCCTGAACATCGCACCAGTACCCAAATGGGCGCTCATCACCGTGGCTGTAGCAGGGGCCGTTCTCCTCCTTCTCTTCCTCATCTGCATTGTCAAGTGCTGCTGTAGCAAGAAGAAGCACAAGAAGAAGGAGAGAATCGGCTTGTGTGCCGTCAGCAACTCCACCACAACCAGCCTTGTGCGTCCTGCCTTCCCCTCAATCCCACCTCCCTCCTCCCTGATAGGTTTGCTGCTGCACTGCCCAGCCCCAGGGTTGGTGGGAGCACGGCATGGCAGGGACATGGCTGAGTGCATCCTGAGGGTAGTGTTGCTCTCTGCTGCAGGTCCAGCCTGAGATGGAGGACCTGGAGCGGGGAGTAGAGCAGAAGTGGCGAGGAAAGCTGCAGTACTCCCTGGAGTACAACTTCCGCAAACAGGAGGTGGGGATGCTCATGGCCATGGCACAGCAGGGAAACAGCTGTGCTCTTGTGTGGTCCCTCTTGGCTGCCCACTGAGGTGGGCATACCCTCTCCCACCTGCGTGCAGCCCACCAGCTCTCATGCCTGCTTGGTGTAAAGGCGTTCCTCACTGTTGCACTCACTTCCCACTGAGCCCCCAGCTGCCTGAGCCCATCCTCCTCCACCCAGTGACCTTGTGCCTCACTCCTCTCCAGCTGAAAGTTGGTGTGAAGCAGGCAGTTGAGCTGAAGGCCATGGACAGCGGAGGCACATCTGATCCATATGTGATCGTCTACCTAACGTCTGATGTGAAAAAGAGATATGAGACCAAGGTTTACCGCAAGACTCTGAACCCCATCTTCAATGAGAGCTTCACTTTCCAGGTACAAAACTATAGCCAATGATGTTTTTTTGCTCCCATCAAGAGTATTGCATAGACAGTGCTCCCTGAGCAAAAACCTCTCCAGACAGGGAGATGCCTGTACAACCAGGATTGGAAAATGTGAGAGAGTATGTACAGTTTGTACAACGTACCTGTTGTTGTATCTGCCACTCCATCCCATGAGGCAGGGCTCCCACTGAGTAGTGAGTCTGGGATTTTGGGTCCTTCCCTGCAGGTACCCCAGGCTGAGGTGTCTGAATCCACACTGGTGATGCAGATCTATGACTTCAACCGCTTTGCCAAGCATGACATCATTGGTGAGGTCAGGCTGCCCCTGGCCAGCATCGACCTGCAGCATGTCATCGAGCAGTGGAGTGACCTGGCAGTGGCCAGTAAAGTGGAGGTTGGTCCTAGTGGGTGTGAAGCTCTGCTGGGAGGGATGTGCTGTTGCTTGGCTTGCCACCACCCCAAGAAGCAAGCCCTTAGGGGCAAGCATGAGAGTGGGGGAGGCTCAGGAAATCTGGGGCCAGCCTGGTGCTCCAGCCTCAGGTGAGCTGACTCCTGCCTGGTACTAATTGCTGGCATCTCTCCATCTCAGGAGGAACATCTGGGTGAGATCTGCTTCTCACTGCGCTACGTCCCCAGCACTGGCAAGCTGACGGTGCTGATCCTGGAAGCCAAGCAACTGAAGCGGATGGATTCTCATGGACTCTCAGGTCTGTTGGGGTTGCTTGTGCTCAGACTTTCCTACTCCTGCCCAGGCCCCAGTGGTGGCACCAAGAGCTGCAAAGCCTTGAAAGCTCTTGGTGCTAAGACCTGCTTCCTGCTGCCACCACCATACCCAGCCCTTGGTTGACTCCCAGCCTCCCTCAGCACAGATACTCCAGCTTTGGGCAGTGCTGGAGGTATCTCCCAGGAGGAGATGTCATGGCTGGATCGTACAGGGAGCTTGGCAGGAGGAGGTGAGCTCTGAGGTGGCTGTCTCACCATGAGGAGTGACAAGTGGGGTGCCCTGATCTCCTTGGGAATGGCTCAGGAAAGCTGTTTTGTGGCTGAGTTCTTCAGTCAAAAACTGTCATTTGTGCCAGGTGTGTCCTCTCTCTCTTCAGATCCTTTTGTCAAGGTGCATCTCATACTGAACAGGAAGAAATGGAAGAAAAAAAAGACAAGTGTGAAGAAAAACACCTTAAGCCCCTACTTCAATGAGGTGTTTGTTTTTGAGGTGCCTTTCAGTCAGATCCAGGTGGGTTTCCCTGAAGTGCCCAGGGCTGAGCAGGTCCAGACTGCAACAACCCCCTTCCCACTGACTCTCTTTCTTATGTCCCCCCTAGAATGTGGATGTGGTCATCTCCGTCTGGGATCATGACAAAGTGACCAAGAATGAGCCCATTGGCAAACTCTTCCTGGGCTGCCGAGCCACGGGCAACCAGCTGCGGCACTGGTCCGACATGCTGTCCAACCCACGCCGGCCCCTCGCCCAGTGGCACATCCTGCAGCCCCCAGAAGTGGTCGACAAAGCCCTGGAACTGAAGTCCCACCTCAAGCTGCCCCTGCACTCCAGATAGTGGGGGTCTCCTCCACCCAGAGAGCAGGATGGTGGGCTTGTGGAGGAGTGAGTGGCTTCTGCTCGCAAGTTCTAGACATGTTGGTCCCAGCTCATTGTCAGCAGAGAGGGGACCGGGACTGCTTCTGGCCAAGAGATGATCTGGCTGCTGGTGCAGCTCATGCCCTGTGTAACATCTGGGACAGGGCAAGGCTGGACATGGAGGAGAGGGTACTAGAGGGAATGGCATGGGCGCAAGAGCCAGCTCATCCCAACTGCTCGTGGGCTGGGGGGCAAATACACAGAGCTTCAGGCTCATCCAAAACCAGCGTCCATTGGTATTTATAAAGCAGAGGGTTAACGTGCCGGTGGCATGGGTAGGAAGTTTCTTTGGTTGTGAATAACTTGGCAAGAAGTGTGTTCTTGGAAAGGCTTTATGTGTCCTGTGAAGGCTTTTAAACAAGACCAAGGTATTGAAGCATGTAAGAGGCTTGACAAAAGGAATACAGGTGGATGAGGAAGGTGTTGGAGACACAGGAGTAGCTCTTTAGTGCCTCTGCAAAGTGTGCTCTGTGTCCTGGCTAGAGGCTAAATGGGAAGCAATGTGGCTTCACACTTAGCCTGTTCTCAGCCCATGATGATTTGTGCACACTGAGATGACTCAAGCTCTGGGACTCACCAGTGACCATCCCCATGGACCACAGAGATGAAGATGCACAGTGTCAGTTCCATTCACCTCACATGGTCCTACAGGAGTGGCACAGCAAGCTTTGCACCTCTGGCACGTGGAGGTCCTGCCAGGGTAGAGGGGCTGAGGCTCTTGCTTTCACACTGTGATCACACCACCGTGGTAAAGGCTGGCTTGCAGCCCTCACATCACTTCTGAGCAGGTTTCATGTTTGATCTGGGAGGTTTTTGTGGCCACGTGTCCTGTCCCACCCTGCTTTGTGGGGCCTTGGTGTGGGGCTACGTAAGTAAAGATCACTCCTAGAAAGATGAGGGCATTGGAGTGGTGCCCCTACATGCCCCTGAGTACGCTGCAGTTTGGGGTGGCTCCAGAACAGCTTCTCTGAGCCATCTGCAGGAGGAAGCTCCTGGCATTGGGCTAGAGGAGGAGGGAATTGCTTCTGCTCTAAAATACTTCTGCTACAAAGCAGCCACAGAACGCAAGGTCTCGGCTCATACTGTAGAATTTTGGCCCCAAAGACAAAGTCCTTTTCACCACAGGGAGCTGCAGGCACAGTGCTAATAGCTATTGCCTGGGCTCTGGAGGGGAGAGAGCCTGGCACATTAATGGAAAGCTATTAATATTAAAAAGCAATTAATCTGTGATTACCCAGAGCTCCACAGAGCGACTATCCAAGAGTTAAACAAACATGAAGCTGAGGAAGATTATGAAAAGTCTCAATAGAGATTAATGACCTGAGCTTAACCATAAAAAGCTGCTGCTGTGTCTGCCTCTTGATAAATATTCTCCAGGCTTCGTTGTGGCCATGAGGAGGGGAGAAATGACAGGGTGGTTTTGAGATGACTGTAACAAGCGAAGTGTGGCTTCTGCTGGGGAAACAGCATCTGCTGGCAGCCGCTAATGAGATGGAGGAGGAAATCAGTCACCTGAGAAAGACTTGTAAAGGGATGTTTTAAAGCCTCAGCCTTCAGTCTCAACCTTAGAATCAGCCTAAAACAGGCTGTGCAGAAGGGAACATCTCTGGATTGGGTTTAGGGTTCCAAATCTATTGCCAGGTTGGGTTTTGGTGATGCTGTTGTGGTGATTTAGGGCCATGCAGCATCGAGAAGGGCTGTTGGAGGTGTTTGGAACAGGCATTTCTTAATTTTCTGTGTGTGTGTGCTTTTTTCCTTTTTTGAAGTCATAGCCTTGAGGTTCACTGCATAATTTATGGGGCTGGGCATAAAAGTATGTGCATATTACTCCCAAAACAGGTGCAGTTGAAGGAGGTGCAGAGACAGCCCCTCCCTGAGAAATGTTACCCCCCATACCAGCGCCTGCCCCTTCTCTCTCCAGGTTTGGCCCTGCTCAGTGCCTGGATCACCCACACAGTGCTGGGTGAGCAGAGCTGGAGAGGGAAGCCCGTGGTGCTTTTAGGGGAAAGGCCAGGGGATGTGGGAGCGAGCACCCGGCTGGACTGGCTCTGGGCAACCTGGAGTGAGCCTTTGTGCAGTAAAACTCAGCAAACCGAGCTGTTTGTTCAGGAGGGAGAGGCGAGCAGGTGGGGATGTTCTCCACCCAGCTCCAGTTTTTAATGCACCGCCAAGGCTGCTTTTTCCCTCCGTCATCATTTCTCCTTCTCAGTAAGCCGTGTGTGCTTACAGCATGGCTTTGAGCACTCTCTTCCTCTGGCAGGATCCTCTTAGTATCTGCTGGCAGCTGTTTGAAGCAGGGCTGGTGGATCTGGGCTTCATTTCATGCCTTATTTCACCCCAAATGAACACAGCCTGCTCGGGAGCCTGTTTGCAGGAAGGCAGACAGCCCTGTCTTGTGTGCAAGCCATCTCCTTTTCACCTCCCTGTGGCCTTGGCGGGGGTGGCTGTCCCTCATCCATCAAAGCCAGATGTCTGAGCACCTTCTGCCTCAGCAATGCTCCTCCTGCACTTGGAGGGTGGAAGATGCAACGAGAAGTAAAGGAGGGGGAAAACCAACTCCTCAGCTTGTGTCTGTGCTGGATTCCCGTGTCTGCATCTAGAGGGCAGGGCAGTACGTGCTCTGACCTGCGTCTCTGTGTCATCTGGCCTGTGGCCTCCGTTAGAGCCTCACCAGCCAAGGCTTCTTCTTCTGGAGATGGAGCCCGTGTGCGAGAGGGAGAGAAGGCAGCAGCGCTGTGCGAGCCCGTTCCCATAGCTCCAGGCCCAGTTGCTAGCCACGTGGCAATGCTGGAGGCGTTCGAGTGGCTTTTTCCAGGAGGCAGGAGCCAGCCTTTGCCTGATCCTGCATCACAGAGGCAAAGTGGGTTTTGCTGCTGGGTTAAGGGGGGCAAAAGCAGGTATCCAAAGCCATCCAAGGTGCCCAGGTGGTGGATGGGGAGTTTGTCTCTCTGCATTTAATTACCAGCTTTGCAGCTCAGTGGCAAGGCAAAAAGCAGGGCTTAGGCCAAGTAGAGGTCTGTTAAAAGAGACAAGAAGCATTGAAAATTGAGGTGTTTGTTTGTTATTAAGATTTATAATTTCAATTATTTACGTCCAGATCCAAGACTTCTGACCTCCGGAAGTCCCCCTCAAAGTGAATTATTCCCTCATTCAGTTATTTTTTTTGGTATTTGTCCCTGCACTTAAGGAAATCAAATGGGAGAGCTGCACAAGGAGAAGGCTGAGCCTCATATGTGCTTGTCACCAGTCGTCTGCAGTGAGATAAAAATGATTACGGGCTGTCATCGTTCGGCCTGGGTATGGGCTGGCGGTCCTCCAGCCACAGATTTTTTGGCTAGTCTTAGAGTTTTTGAGAGCTGAAGAGCATCTAAGCTCTTCTCACTAGGAGCAAGCATGCCTGCTTTATAAATATTCCTTAGCTAGCATCTTTATGCCTTGCAATTTTATGAGCAAAATGTGTACTTTTGTCATGCATGGGTTTATTTTTTAAAAGCTCCAGCTCCTGGATCCTAATCCCTAATTCCCTTTCTCTATCCCCTTTTTCCTACCCTTTTCTCCCCCTTTTTCCTGCTCCCTTTTCCCAGTCCCTTTCCCATGCACCGACTGCTGCTGGGGCTCTTGTATCTGGGACTGTTCCTGCCCCAGGTTGGGCTTGTTTTGCTTCTAGATGCAGAAATATTTTTTGGAGGACTTTACATCTCAATGCACCTTACCCTGCCATGGGCAGGAAGGGTGGGGTAAAAGCCCCAAACAGTCCAGTCTGAGAAGCTGGAATAATAATGGGTGCCCGGAGGTGCTTCCCAAAGTTCCAATTTGAACTTTGTGGGCAGACCTGGAAAAAACAGACTTTCCATTTCTCCATATTTCAGGTCTAGGCAGGATGGAGCCAAAGGAGAAGCAGCATGAGGATTTCATAGCTTTCGTGCTGCTGGGCAAAAAGTGCTCCCCGAAGCAGTTTGGCATTCTGGGTGAATGTCATCAGTGATCACTTGTTGCATGTCAACAAGATGGGAATTTCTCAACCAGCTTTTCTGACTTCACAGAGGGGTGATGAAACCCCTGCAGGCACTTATTGCCACTCAAATTGAGCAGAAGCAGGCACAGAGTCAGTTAGGAAGAGGTGTTTAACTGAGCAGAAAAGGGGCCTTGACCTGCAAAAAACCCAACCCACATTGTATTTTACGTTCTGTGAGCAGTATCTGGAAAGATGGTGGGTTTGCAAACAAGTGTTTCATGACCCTGCTTGTGAACACAGACATTGCAGATGTCCTTGTCTGAGCCCAAAAAGCTCTCTGTGGGAAATGGGCACTTTGAGCTGTGAATCAGTCATTGTTGACTTAGTATGAGAAGCATTGCCCCCTTGGAAGAAAGAGCTGGTGAAGAGCCCCGTGCCTGTGAAGGAGGTGGCTGTCTCACGTGTGAACCAGCCCAGCTGGCATCTGGTTTTGCCCTGGACAGAGAGCATTTTCATCTTAACTTTTACATATGAGTCAGAGCAGTTTAGACATAGAAGCCTGAACCTTGGCATGAAGGTTGTCACTTAAGACAGTCCAGTTAAAACACTTAGCTTTGGTGTTCACCCTGGATGTGACAAAGGATGTGTTCATATCTGCAAAGGCCTTTGCTGAAGGTTTCTCTGCTTTGGATGCACTCATCCCACACCACCCCCAGCTTTTGCACATGTGCTAAACTCAGGTCTGCCTTCATAAAAGAAAATTCATGTCTCAGATACCCTGTGAATTAATTGGCTTTGGGGATGTTCTTGAGAGATGCTCAGTGGGGTTGGGTGTTGAGTTTTCCTGGTGCAGCCCTCTCCTGCTCTGAACTGATCCCCTCCCTTGCCAAACCTGACTGAGAAGCACCTCCAGAAGAGCTTCCAGAGGCCCATCTCCTTGCAGCTGTCTTCTCCCAAGGTTTTCTCAATGTGTGCAGGTAGGTGAGGCTGCAAAGGGTCTTTGCAGCTGACAGCTTTTTTTTGTAAAATGAAGTGTCTGGGGTCACACAGCATTTTAAAAAAGCCAGTGTGCTTGGATAAATTCTGGCGAATCGTTCCTTGCATGGCTACTGGTTTGTAGAGCAATTGCTAATCTTGGGGAGAGAAGAGCTTTGTGATTTATCAGTTTGGTTTTTTTTTAAACTAACACCATGTTCTTGCTGATGCTTTGTCTTGGCACAGAGAACATGAAAGACCTTTTGAGAGCAAAGACATGTTTCAACCATACTCATTTGAGCACACAGAGGTCTCAGCTTGTTCTCCAGACACGTTCTGGGTCATACCCTGGTCTTAACCAGGCTTTGAGGATGTGCATATACATGAAGGATTGTGATCAGGTGTTGGGTCACTTCGGTAATACTATCCAGGGGCAAGCTGGGTGGAAATTCCAGAGGGATCACCTCCTGGACACATTAAATGCTGAAGGCCTGGGCACAGGCTAGTGCTGGTCAGAGGCGTTCACTTTCCAGCGGACTGCCAGCTCAGCCTGGGGTCGTGGAGAAGGGGCCACACTGTGGAAGAATCCAGGCTTCTGGCCCTGGGCAGAAGTGAGAAAAGCTCCTGAGAGGTTTGTGCCCAGGGCTGAGCTGAGAACTGAGCGATCCTAACCCTGGCTTATGAACACAGACTCTCCATCACTGGAGACTGAAGCCCCTGTGTACTACCATGGTCTGAAGGGGCTTCATCCAGAGGAGTTTTCTGATTTTTGCCTTCTCCCTGAAGCCTCTCTTCAGCCCTTTGTGTCTTCATTTTGAAATGTCACGCTTCCTCCAGGCTCCAGCTTTCATTGAGTTGCAAACTCTTCCAGAAGCCCACACCAAAGAGTGCCCCTTTGGAGTGGAAGGGATCATTAAAATGCCTTGTTTCTCTTCAAGGCCAGTGTTTATATGGAAAGCAGCCATGTGTGAGTACTTATGTGTGTCCATGGGAAGCTATTCTGTTCCTATGGGCACTTGTCCAAACCTGGTGAGTATAAAAGTGAAATGCATGAAGAGAAGGGTGGGGAAGTGGTGTCCATAGTCCTGCAATGTGGCAGGATACCCTGGTCACTCTTAGCACCTTGCTCGTGAAGCTGGAGAGATGAGTTTTCACGGTCTCACCAGTCCTTTATACTCTTTGGCAGATGGAAGAGGCTGAGAGCAGAGGGGCAGTCCACAACATGGGGTCCCTGATGCAGGCCCACAGATCCAGTCCCACCCCTGCTCCTCCCCTGCCTTCTCTAGCACACTCCCCTTTAAGGCCGAGCTCTCCAGTCACTTGTCCCTCTTTTGCTGCTGTTGTGGGGCTCTGAGCCCTATTCCAGTCCCCTGCACCACACGCCAGCTCCAAGAAATCCCTCAGGGAGAACTGGGAGAAAAAGCCACATCCCGAGGAGCCCACTGGTCAGAAACCTGTGTGTTGCCCCTTCACAGGCCCCATGATCACTCAGATGACTGACTGCATCCTCCTGGGGAACATCGGCAGTGGGCAGGGGCTGTGCATGAACAGCACTGAGAGCTTCATCAGTGACAGCTTCATCAGTGACATCTTCACTGACATGAGCTGCCTGCCCAGTGATGGCAGCCTGAGTGTCATCACCTTGCATCTGCCACGGGGAGGGTTCCGCACACGCCTCAAGGCTCCATGGGGATTGTCATGGAATGGGGCAGCCCTGCTTCTGGGACACTGATGAGTGCATCGAGGTCTCACTGGAGAAAGGGAATTGTGTCCTCATCCACTGCTGGGATGGCTTCTCCTGGGGTTCTACTTGCATCATTGTGTAGCTGATGGTCAAACACAGCACAAAGTTGCTGTCAGCTTATGCATTCGTGAGGTATCTGCTGAACATTGAGGAGTGTTGTCAGGACCTGCTGGTGGGTTTGGAGCCTGAGGGCATGAACATCCTGTGCCCAAAGCACTCCCTGCCAAGGAAGATAGCATGGAGCTACATGGACAGGGTGGGTGTGTTGGTTGGCAGCAGCCCTGAATAGGAAAACCCAAAAACCTTAACCCCATTTCATGGCAGACTGTTGCTGTGGGGTGTAGGACAGCACTGGCACAAGATGTGAAAGTGATGGCCTTCCTTTGGAGAGCTCCTAGAGGCTGCTGTCAGCAGAAGAAGAGCATGGAGAGCTCTTTTGGGGATACATTGGAGAGAGCAGGTATGTCCTGGGCAGCATGGGAGCCGTGTGCTTTGCTTTGGTCCTATGTGATTTTGGGAAAGCAAAGGGCAGTCAGACACAGGTTTCCCCAGTGATATTGCCCGAACTTTTACCATGATTACAATTGCTGCTGAGCAGAAGGCTTGTGTTTTGCTAACAGTGTCATCCTTGGAAATAAGACATAGTGTCATCTGGTGTCATGTCACTCCACAGTGCCTGTCCACTTGACACTTGTGGGATGTTGAAGAGGAGGCAAGGTGTAAAGGTGTAGGAGAGTGCCATGAGGGACATCTTCATCAGCCTCATCCTTCCAACATGTGGTGATTCTGTGGAGAAGCCTGGTCCAAAAGAGCCACACCTGAGTCTCTAAAACATTGTGCAGAACCTCCTGTCTGTGACAGGTCTTCCCTCTGTCTGACCTCGCAGGATGGTGGAAGTGCTTTGGGAATGGTGGCCCACACCCATGATGCATTCCTCTAGCCCAAGTGGCAGGAAATGAGGGAAGGGGACAAGGTCAGATGCTCCATAGGAAAGTATCCAAGTATGAACAGTGCATCCATTCTGGCCCCTGTGGAATACCCTCACTTACACCTAATATTCACAGAGCCAAACACCTCTCTGAAGAATGTACTGGAGCTTCCTTATGCCTTCCTTGAGCTTTTCTGCAAGAAATTTGTTCCTTCATCACTCAAACATTTACGTAATTCCTTTGGAAACTTCCGTCTTTCTTAATGTTAACCATAGCTTCTAACTTTGACACGGATTTGTTTTTCCGTTCTTCCTTGTGCTCACTGGGTTTCTTCCTTGTGGCATTTAGGTCTGGGGCCTCTTTCTTTTTCTGGGAGAGTTGCCCTACAGCTTAACCCCTGTGCAAGGCAGCTCCATGGAAAGCCTTCTGCAGACTTGGAGGCTCGACCTGCTCATCCTATTACCACACCTCACCATCCACTCCTCCCATATCCTACGAACACCTCTGTTGGCCAGTATTTTGTTCATGGGACTTCTTTCTTTGAACTTCTTTTTTCCAACATATCAGGCCAACACTTTCCTGTCACAAGGTGAAAACCATATCCTTGAATTCTGAGCAGATCTCTTTTGCTGGGCTCCAGGAGGTTCAGAATACCTTCACCTCACATTGCTGAAGGAAACTCCCTGGCTGTGGGAAATTTTGAATGGAGAACTGCCCCAGTTTTGATTCCTCCACCAAGAACTGAGCTGCTCTCTGGAGGACTGATGGGCCAGCAGAGGCCAGAATGTGTAGCTGCAGCATTTCAAAGGGACAAATCCCAAGTGGACCCAGCCTTGCCCACACTAATGGTTTCCCCTCCTCCATGTGCTACCATGGCAAACCCCTGCAAGACACCATTCCCATCCCAAGGACTTGCTCTTCCTTCAGCAGCATCTGCAGCACTATTTGCGTGGTGCTGAGGGTGGTAAAACAGGAAGCCTGCAGCAAGGGATTTGCCACTATCTATATAATGTCTGGGAGTCGCCTGGAAAATATTGTCAGGGCCATGTCTGAATCAGCCTAAAAAATCCCAGCTGGAAGAGGAGGGAGCGCCTGGCCTGGGGGAGGAGAGCAGGAGCTGTTTGGGTCCCTGTCTCCATGGGATCCCCTACACACACACACTACATGTGCTGTGACCAGGGCTGGGGAATATTTCCAGCTACGTTTCCACCTGCTTCTCCTTCAGATCCATGGAGATATGGGTCTGGGTCATCCCACAGAGGGGATTACCCTTCTTGCTGTCAGCGTGGGGCTGCTACCCCATGCTCTGCTGCCTTTCCCCAGCCCCTGGCTGGATTTGAAGCTTGGGGCTGCCTGCAGCAGCTCCTCAGATTGTTTTTCAAAAAAACGGAGTTGTGTTAAAATATTTCGCACAGGGAAGAGCTGAAAATATTTCCTGTGTGAGGGAAATAAGTGAGGTTAAAAAAGCTAGTGCTGGACGGCTTATTATGGGATTGCTCTTGCATATGCTGTCGGCAGTGGATATTTGGGGTGCAAGCTCTTTCCTCTCTTCCTTCCTTCCTGAAGAGCAGAGCTGTTCCCAAGCCCTTGGAGGCAAATTGAATCATGTCCTTGTCCATGGATAAGCCACTCTGTGTATCCAAGGGGAAATTTTAATTAGAGGCCTTGCAGATGGATGGCTGTGTGCAGGGAGCCTGGGCTCCCCAGAGATTCGAAGCCGTATCTATTGTGACTGGTTGGTGGCAGGAGGAGGGAGAGGAAGGCTCCCTCCTTGGCACTTCTGAGGAAAAACACCTCCCCAGCTCCTCCAGACCCCACGGGTAGAAGATGTTCTCCTCCTCCCCACCCCTCCTTCCCTGGGGGCTGCCCTCTCCTGTTCTCCTGCTGGCCTGGCCTGCCCCAGCCAAGGGAGGTGCACAGGGGACTCTTGCACATCATTGGTCTGAGAAGGTCTCCATGCCCTTAAAGAGAAGGTGGATTTTCTGCTGAGCCACCCGAGAAGCCCTTTTATACCTCCTTACTCAGCCAGCTGCCTGAGGCTCGTCTGTCCATCCTGTCCAGCCAGCACGACTCTGATTTTCTCCTCCAGACTTGGGTGAGCCTTTTTGCATATCTCTTAATGACCCAGCTTGCTCTTAGGGAGTGATGGGGGAGCAGATTTGCTTACCTGAGTATTCAGGAGATAAATACCAGGTGGGGGTGGCCTGCTGGGAGAAACAGGGGTGCTAATAAAACTTCCTCCATCCTTTGCTTGTCAGAGAGGGTCTGTGCACTGGAAAGGTTCCCTCTGTCTCTTCCAGTGAGCTTTTTTCCTTTTGATTTCATGCTTTCCCCTCCCTTGGCTGGTTCTGCTCTCAGTTTGAGTGGCGAGGGCAAGTGAAGCCTAACGCTGACCTCCACAGGGCCATGGGATTCAGGATCCTTGCCTGCTGTGACTGGGCTACGCTCCCTGCTTACACCCCTTCCTCCAGTTCCCTACCCGACCCTTGCAGTGCCTTCCTCCCCAAAAACACCCTTGGACAGGCACCGACATCCAAATTTATGGTGTCCTCCCGGCAGAACAGGTGATTCAAGCCCACGTCGCGGGCAGCGAGCTGCAGCCCGGCGTTGTCCCCTTGGTTGCCCGGCGTCGCTGCGGCCGAAGCGGGAGCGTGTGCTTGCGGGGCAGGGATGGGAGTAAAAAAAGCCGGCGTTCCTCGGCCGCCCCGGCTGCAGCTCCGCCACCTGCGGCGGCTTGTGCTGCGCATCGCTCCGACCTCCCTGAGTCACGGGGGCTGGCATTGGCTGCCGCCCCAGGAGACATCTTCAGCTCCTTCGGCAGCTCCCTGGCCATTTTTAGAAGCACTTTCCCCCCCTCCTCTCTGAAGTAATGTGATGGGCCTGCACATTTTCCAGGATAATGTTTCCTTGGCCCTGCAAGCCGTGCCTCCTGCCTCGGGCATGAGCCCCCGTTAATGCTTCCCCTCCTGACAGAGCCTCCCAGGTCTGCAGACGGCTGCTTTTGGGGGCCTTGTCTGCCCTGCAGAGGACTGGCTTGGGAGATGCAAGCAGCAGATATTGCTCTGCTAGAGAAGCAAAATTCTATTTGTGTGGAAATCATTTACAGCAAAGGAAAGGTGCTCTTCCATCTCTTCCCTAATAAGCTGCGTTGTACGTGTAAATTTTCCACTTAAAGCAAATGCAAGGAATTGTCTGGGGATTTTTTTTTTTGTGCCTGTATCAACTCAGCCACAATTTCCAACCCTGCTCTACATCACCTGTGCTGAGGTTGCTGCAACAGGCTCCCCTGTCCCACAGAATGTGTGCATACACTGGCAGCAGCACCCTCTGAAGTCCTTCCTTGTCACCTGGAGTCACTGCCAACCCTTTGCAGGCTTTGAGATATTTCTTGTTTATGAACTGAAGTAAGGTTGAATGGCAAAGTAAAGCAGTAAACTGAAAATAGCTTTTACCTTTTCTTTCTTCATTGAATAAAATGGTTTTCTGGGGGTCAAACAAGAAGCATACCTGCAGGAATCACTGTCACAGACCTCTCTTTTTCTGGCTCAGCCCCACCTGGTCTTTTCCAGAAGTCCCTTGATGCTAAGGTTTGTGTTGCTATGAGGAAATGTTTGCCTCTTGTCTACAAACTGCAGCCTAGTTCCCTATATGATGAAAAATTGGTGAAGTTGGGAAACGAGAACAGACCTGTTCCTCATTTTATTTTCTAGAGGAGTCTTCCTTTGTTTTTAAACCCAAGAAAGTGACCACCAGCATGAATAGTTATGAACTTTTTTTCTTGGTTTTCATTTCAGGCTCACAACCATCTAAACCAAGATGTCTGAGTAAGTTCCCGTTTTTCTGTCTCCAATATATTGTTGGCATTTAAAAACTTTTGTTCAACCATCAACTTTTTATGCTTGTTAAAATTCTTCTGCTTGTTTTCAGTTAGGATGCTAACTAACTGCCTTTTTTTCCTCTTTCCCCGTTCTCTTCCTTCCTTTCCTTGTCCATCTGCTTTTCCTGAACAGTGAAGAGGTAAGTGTGTTTTGCTGGGGTTTTCCCTTTAGCGATACTCATGGCAGCAGTCCTGGTTTCACTGTTCCTTCCTAGGAAAATCAGCTGCTGGGGGTGTGTGTGGGAGGAATGGCTCATCGTTATTTTCTTGCTGACTCCTCCTGGCAAACACGTGAAGGAGAAGAAAAATCCCTTTTGAAAGGCTTTTTTTTGTCTCCTGGCTTGGAGTTAGATGCTTTTTTTCCTCCTTTCCTGCTTCTCCAGCCGGCCACGAGATGGTGCTGGGAAGGCAGTGGTCCAGAGCCACCTCTCCTCCATCATCCATCCACCATCCCGCCCTTGGCCTAGCATCCCATCCTCTCCTCCTTCCCCACGTCTACCCCTTCATTTTCTACACACTGAGCACTGAAAAATCACTTCTAAAAGCCATTCCAAGGAGATCTGGATCCAGGGGAGTGTGAGCAGGGTGGAGGTTGCATTCTTAGCAAGTTTTCCCCGGCTTCTGGCAGAGCCAGGTGGGGCTGGGGGCGCCTGGAAAAATGCAGGGGAAGGTGTGGGAGGATTGTTCGTGGCTTTGTCACTCCACATTTCCTCTTAGCAAATTGCTCCATCCTTCATTTCTGCTTGGCATCTCCCCATATGTCTGAAACACCACAAGCTCCAGCTTGCTCTCACCCAGGGAAAAGAGGATGTCAGGGACACATAGAAACACCACAAAATGGTGCTGATATCCAACACATTCTTTTACTCCCCATCAAACCCAGACCTCCCAGAAAAGGCTGGGAGGACACTCTTTGCTAAGGTACCAGTTTTCAGATGGAGAATAAGCCCTGGACTAACAGCCCTCAAGGAATCTGATTACCTGATGGTTAATGGTGTGCTGCATCTCTGAGCATGGTGCCTTTTCTCTGCAGAGCCCTCCAGCCCTGTCAGGAGGGCCTTGGCACCATTTGCATATGCAAGACATGTCATATTTTGTTACATTTCACTCTGCACATCCTTATCTACTTCCTCCTCTATGCAGCACAGACCCACACCCAAGTGCTGCTTTCTACTCCCCGCCCCTCAGCATATCAGATGTGTTTCCCCTGGGCTAGCCCAACTCAGACGTGCCCTGTCTTCTGGGTGAAATGCTCAGGAAACAGCTGAAATGCAGAAGTTGTGGGTTTTTTATAAATAGGAGCCCTGGTCCAGCATGACAAGTACAGAAGGGCAGCCTGTGGTTGTGTCTGTCCTCCATCTGTGATGAGCCCCTGCTTCAGTATCACTTGTGCTGGGTCTTTTCAGCTTCAAGAAATTACACAGCCTTCATGTTTTCACCTGTCTGGCTGTCCTTGTCACCAGAATGTCAGAAGGATACGTGCCTTGGACTGCTCAGAAAGACATCCCACAGCTCCTGAGTGCCCAGGGACATGGGGGTCATTAGCTTGAGCACAAAGTAAAACACATCTGAGTGAAGAGGAAGTTAGAGAAAAGGCTAAAAGTCCCAAGAAGACAAGTTTGAAGTCATATTCTATATATATATTTTCAAGCTCATCACCCTTGTTACCTCTTCCTGAGGGACTTTGTAGGTTTTAGCTACCTGAGGCTGGCAAATCTGGGTGCAGCGGGGAGCCTCTTCCCTGAGTGCTGCTGGTTTGGGGACCAACTGTATGTCAAGCTGTCCATCGTGGCTGGAGCCATCTTGCAGGTCCTTGGTGGACTGTGGCATTGCATGGGGAAGGGCAATGGAAAGGGGAATGGGGGCCTGATAACCTGCTTTTCTCTTGTTTCTTCCACTTGCAGAAAAGGAGGAGGGCAGCCACTGCCCGTCGGCAGCACCTGAAGGTACGTGGCACTGCTGTGGCTATGTGATGTGTGTCCCGACCTTCCCATCTTCCATCCCAAGCCAGCCAGCTCTCAGCACTCTCCCTACTAGAAGAGGCCACAATGCACAACGTGGGGGCCCCCCCACCCCCCACTTACTGGGTCTCCACCATGTCCCTTGCTTGGAAATGGTGGTATTGATGGGAACTCCCCAAGCTGCCTCTCCATCAGGACTCCCACTCCCCTGACGACCCCCCTGCCCTCCTTCCTTGCCTCCACCCAGTGCTGACCCTTCTCCTGCTGCCTTCCAGAGTGCTATGCTCCAGCTGGCTGCCACTGAAATAGAAAAAGAAGCAGCTGCTAAAGAAGTGGAAAAGCAAAACTACCTGGCAGAACATTGCCCTCCTCTGTCGCTCCCAGGATCCATGCAGGAACTTCAGGTAAAGGCTTCTTTAACCCCCTCAGTGCTGGAGCAGAAAAGATTTGACTTCATCAGTCAGCCTGTTGGATCTAGACCAGCCTTCCCATCCTTCCCATCTTGACCCTATTCTCACCTGTGTTGCCCTGGAGCCAGATGGACCTGCAGCTGGCTTGAGAGGCAGATGGGGTCTCTCTACAAAAAAAAGGGATCTGGCTGGCAGGAAATATGTGTTTTAAATGTTGAGGCAGTAGCACGGAGATTAGGAGATGGCTGACAAGCCATTCTTCACCTCAATCCCCTCTAGTCTTCTGGACTGAGGGCTTTCAGAGCCAGAGCAGTCAGGAGAGAGGTATTGTGTGTGTGGGTCCTAGCAGTCAACATCCCTCTCTGCTTTCCTCCCAGGAGCTGTGCAAAAAGCTTCATGCCAAGATAGAGTCAGTGGATGAAGAGAGGTATGACACAGAGGTGAAGCTACAGAAGACTACCAAGGAGGTGAGTTTACCCTGGAGCCATCCTTCAGGGTAGTCTCCAGCCTGTTCCTCATGCCTCATGAAACCTATGCCCTGCTCTCTCTCTGCCCCCCACCCCCATTTCATCCACCCCAGCTGGAAGACTTGAGCCAGAAACTCTTTGACCTGCGTGGCAAGTTCAAGCGGCCGCCGCTGCGCAGGGTGCGCATGTCTGCTGACGCGATGCTGCGGGCCCTGCTGGGCTCCAAGCACAAGGTCTGCATGGACCTCAGAGCCAACCTGAAACAAGTGAAGAAGGAGGACACTGAGAAGGTATCCTTCCCTCTTCCCTTTTTCCCTAACAGGAGTTGGCCCCCACCCTTCAGGGCTCACACTTTCCTGTATGATAGACAGGGTTGAGAATGACTCTTTCTCCATAATGTTCTTCTTCTTGCTCAGTATTTCCTCCTCTGGCACCCATGATGTTGAAACAGGAGGGTGCAGCTCAAAAAGATGTATAGCATGGGTGGAACTGTGTTCCTCTAGCTGACGTGGGGGTTTCCACGGGTGGGCTGGTGTGGGGCCCAGGCTGGATGGGTTCTTACCCTGGGGGGCACCACTCGCACCAACGCAACCATCCCTCCCCCAGGAGAAGGATCTCCGCGATGTCGGTGACTGGAGGAAGAACATTGAGGAGAAGTCTGGCATGGAGGGCAGAAAGAAGATGTTCGAGGCTGGCGAGTCCTAAGCACCTGTGTCTCCACACCTGCCCTCCTCTCCCTGCTGTCCCCGCTGCCCCGCTGGGCTCAGGGGCGCTGACTGGGTGCCATTTCTCTCTAGTTTTGCAAAGAGCTGCATCGTGGCAGCAGTGATGTAAATAAAGCTTTGGTGGGAGAGGTGGATGTTGCCTGCCTAGATGGCCAGACCCCGACTCATGCCATGGTGCCTGCAGAGACTTCCTCACTGTGGGAGTCCTGGAGGGGATGGGGAAGCTTTGGTAGGGGCTGTGCTGAGGGGATAGGGGACCTCTCTGCTGTTGGTCCCCTCCAAAGCTGCAGATGCTCATGCCCTTCCCCAGTGGTGAAGAGACAGAGATAACAGTCCAAGACCCAGAGGTGTTGCAGAACCTCATCAGCAGGACGTTGTGGGGAAGAGCTGGGAAGGGGGGAGAGGAGTGGCATCTGCAGGGCAGAAGCAGACCCTTTGGCTCCAGTGGGATTTGGGAGGTGCAAAGTCAGGACAACCTTGGCAGCACCTGCAGCAGCACCCTGGAACTGGTACGGTGTAGGGTGCTGTGGTTTAGAGATGATGGCTGTCACCAGAGTGGCATGGGCAGCTGGGGGGGCAGTGGGTCACTCCTCTCCCTGCCATGGTGGGAATGTCCATGCCACCCACTTTTCTTTTGGGTTAGCCCAGCACTTCCAAATTTCTAGCTGTCGACAAGTAAAATCTTAAATCAGTCTCAACGGTTTTTAGAAAAAGAACAAAACAAGAAAAAGCCCCAAATTCACCTTCCTTCTGCTGTCTCCCATCCCCCCAAACCCTCAGCCCATGAAGTTTCCGGCACAGCTCACTTCTGCTGAGCACAGGAAAAGTGAAACAGTGGCAGCACCCTGGTGCTGGAGCTGTGCGTGCGGCCACCGTGCCAGCCAGGGGAGAAGATGTCAGACTCGGAGGGCTGCCAGGAGGGTGCAGAAGGAGTGAGCCAAGTGGGAGACGAATCCCCTGGGGAGAATGAGAGGTAAGGCCTGGGGACAACACAGCTGCCTTCCAGTCCCAGGATACCGGGAAGCTGGGAAACTGGGAGGGCATGGTGGGAAAGGAGGATGTGCAGCCAGAACAATGATGAACCACGAGGCTGGAGTGGGTCAGATGTTCTGTCAGGCTTTTGACAAGCTTCTCCAGCTAGGAGGAGAGTTAGATTTTCTAAAGGTCTCATCCCCTTTGAACTTCAAAGCCCTTGGGAGGGGGTTGATCGAGTGGGGAACACCAGCTCCAGAAGCAGGCAAGCTCAAGTGAGGGGTCTGGTGACCTGGAGCTGCTCTGTGGCCGAAATCAGCCCCATGTCTAAAGACCTCTCGAATGTGGAGATCAGCTGCCTCCTCTCCTTGCTGGGCACGTCTGATTTCTTGCTGCATCCCCTATGTCTCCAGCTGAATTTACCTGGCAATGTTTCAGGCTGGCTGCTGTAAAGTTATATATCTCCCTGTGCTTCTGCTCTGCTTTATTGCTTTATCAGCAGAGACTGTAAAATTTGGGGTCTCTTCACTCGAATACAGACAACTTTCCATGGGGGCTAAAAGAATACAGATCAGTAGCAGAGACCACATCTGTCTGTGGTGGAGGCAGACAGATAAGCTCAGCAAAAGTGCATCACCCAGAAGTATGGAAGATTTGGACTGGGTTCAGGCTGAGCATCCAGGGAGCTTAGGAGGTTGCCTGATTTTTCACCTCCAGCTTCAAAGCTTGCATTAGCATTTCTCCCGAAGGCTTCTGAGAGCCAGCGAAGCTAATGTTGACAGGAAAAAAAGCCCCTTGAGTGACAATGAGAGGAGAAAGGTGTGTCATCTCCTGTCATCAGTGGTGGCAGTAAGTGCTTCGGCTGACACCTGACAGCAATTAGCCTTGGCTGAAGATTTGACTGGAAGCTTCAAAAGGTGCTGGAAGGCTCTATGCATGACTCGCTGCTGAAACAAAGGGGAAGCCTTGGCTGCTGGGGGAGCACAAGGCTTTCCTCAGCACCGGGATCGATGTGATTCCCAGCATTGTCCCTGCCTGGCTGTGTCTCTGCTGCAGGCTCAGCTCACCTCGAGCAGCAAGGAGCAGGTGCTGTGTTTGGCCCAAGGCAAGCAAACCTTCCTGCTCCCCTCTTTCTGCAGTAAGTGCAGGTACCTTGGTGCAGTCAGGGCCACCGGTGGGGTCTGCTGGTGGGGCTGGGTGAGCTTGTTCCCTTTTCTGTTTCCTGCTGGAGTTTCAGCTAAATAAAAGGCTGTCTGGAGGAGTCTGTTCTGTTGCACTCAGACCCTTACAGCCTTGTTTAAAAAGGGTGTGAACACTGACAGCAGGGTGGCGCATCCCTTCCTCTCTAGCTGTGTTCTAGAATCTTAATGAAATATGAAACTTGATGGCAAAAATAGTGAGCAGAAATGAGTTCCTCTTTGTTTTAAAAATATGAAGAATAACTTTCCCTTACAATTTGTATAATAGTTTCATGTGCAGCTCTAAACTTCTCTTGCTTTTCCTTGTGCTGTTTAAATGTTTGCTAGACTCTGGTGATTTCCACTCCCAAAATGGAGGAAGGAAGTGCTTACTTGCTGTTTTGGGTCTACCTTTTCTCACCCTGTGGCTAGCTTATCTTCCTGATCATCCTCTCCTGGACGAAAAAGCTCTTTTCAAGCTGACCCATGGATGGATGGAGGCAGGATAAGGTTCTAAGGACAGCCTAAAGCATGATGGATGTCAGAGCAACAATCTTGTGATGGAGCTGCCAGGAAAGTGAATCCCAAGGCTCCTGGGTATAATGCACAGTGGGAGATGGCAGGGGAAAAATATCAGTGCTGTGTGTCCTTAAACAATGAACTTTGTCTATTTAACTGTGCCCAGTGTATATAGAAGAGGAGCTTGCATTAGAAAATGTCCTAGAAATCTTAATTTGAACATAGCCTACTCTGTTCCCTCATACAAATTGGGACATACTGGCAAAGTCCTGCTGATGCTGGTGTAACACTGCTTAAACCAGACCAGTGTTATGCTCTCTTCCAAGAACTGGACTTGCTATATGGGAAACTGCTGTGGTGTGAGCCTTCCCAAATAAGTGAGAAGCTGGGGGGAGCTCTGGGGAGGTGGCTGCTTAGCTTGTCCTCCCTTGATGCCCAGGGCTTGGGAACCCAGTATGCACAAGGTCTGTTACTCAGAGCTCTCTCCATAAAGCTCTGGAGGCTTCAGGTAACCCCTGCCTTTAGTTCCTACCCCCATAGCCGTGCACATCCCTTCGGCTGTGCTCTGCAGGATATCTGTACCTGGGAGGCAGATTGGCTTTTCCCCTGTCTCCTTCCTCCTGGGTCTTCCCTCCCCATGAGCTGCAGGGCAGGGAGCCCTTGGCAGCCCATGTATGGTCACTGCCTGGGGGGAGGCTCTGCTGTGCCAGCAAGCCCCAGGCTTTTCCTTGCCATGTCTATCCCCAGCTGTCTTGAATTCTCCAGATCCTTAGAGGAGCCTCAAGGGTCTTTGCTGAAATGGCTGCTGTTGCTAAGTATACCCATGGTTGGAAGGAGGTTGTTTGGGAAAGCTGATACTTGGAGAGTTTTTGGACCCCTCAGTACACCAGATTCCTTGGGAGTAGAATGGAGGGATGGCTGATCCCTGCTCAGGAGTGACTGGTCACAGTTTGACCCAGCTGGGCTCATTAAAGTGGAAAAATAGTAGGGAAATTAACAGGGGAGGCCCAGATGGATTATTTAATGAAGCCGGGTTATACTTACGGTTTCCAAATTGGATATAGGTGCTCTGGCAGTGGCATTAGGGATAAAGAACTGTCTCTAATTATAGGAGGTATCAGGTGCCTTCACTGTCCTTTTCTCCTTGGGGAAAAAAAAATAAATTAAGCCTGGCTTGCCTCGCCTTGCCTCCGAGCTTATTTTGCTATGTAAAGCTATGGGTTTGGAGGAGTGTGTGTTAAAGCAAGGGATTGCCCAGCAGCCTTCATTTGAATTGCACTTTTCTTTTGAAAACACTAAAGACTCTCTGCTGGCTGGAAGGCTGGCTTTCTTAAAACTCTTGATGTGAAGTCTGGCTCTGAAGCTTGTGGGAATCCCTTGCCCCTGGATTTTGTGAGGTGAACTTACTTCAGAGGGTTTAGGGCTTTTCCCCAAATCTGAAAACCTAGAGATAACTGGAAGGGCTGGCTGTGCAGAAGGGAAGTGCTTAACCCTGGCATGCCCTGGGGATCCTGGGCCCCTCTGCTCTGACCCTCACTGACCTCGCTAATCCAGCCTTGACTGATGCTCTGCCTGCATCCCCCTTTGCATCTGTCACCCCTGTGACCCACATGCCCAACTGTGGGGTCTGCCTGGGGGCTGAGCTGACTCCTTGCTGCTCTGGTGCTCTCCCCAGAGCTGGGCTTGCTCCCAGCTAGGCACTCATCCAGCCTGGCTGCTGCCTCTGTCAGGACACTGACTCACATCTGGACAGACCACCTGGCCAGGAGGTGCTCGTCAGTGCCATGTTTTTGTTGGGAACAGCTTTTTCTTTGAGGGGGGCGGGACTGCTGGCCCAAATAAAGTTGTTGCTCAGGCTCCAGGAGGCCTTGGTATGACCACCAGACTCCTGAAAGTGTAATCTGGCTCTGACTGACTGCAAACCTGCAGTGGTGCTCAGGGGCTCACAGGGAACATCAGAAGGATTTGGTGCTCTCACTTCATCCTTCCCATGCAGCCCTCCTGGCACAGTCCAGCTTTGCAAACCTGCCTGGGAGGGATGGTGCCTGCTCACCTGGAACAGGTGAGGGAGGGCCCTGCTCCCCCAGCTTGCACAGCAGCTTGGACCTCCTGTAGCTGCAGTTCCTGTTCCCTTAATATGAGCCCAATAAACTCCTCATCAGGCTGAGTCTTTGGGGATTACTGAGGAGGTGCTTTGGCATCCTTTGAAGCCAAATGCACGAGGAATGGATCTTCATGCTGTGGTTCTGTTCTTAAGCCTTTCAGGATGAGAAACCTTGGGGATGTATGTCAAGGAAAGGAAGACACAGGGGTGTATTTGTATGGCCTCTTTACCCAGGTCATGTTCTGGATCATGGCCATCTGGTATGGGTCAAAAAATATGTCCTAGGAGGTGTTGCACATTCTGGGAAAGCAGCTGTCCTGCCTGGCATGGATTTGGTATGATCAGTACTACAGGAGCACCCACGGTGTCGCCGTGCTGGGTGCTCTGTGGCTATGCCCGTGGCCTCCTG
>NW_008236629.1:3710797-3718011 GCF_000691975.1 Corvus brachyrhynchos | reverse complement strand
AGGACAGGTTATCTCTACTGTGAGGTCAGACATCTGAGGTTGAGATGTTTAAGAAGGGGAAGGGACGCCCTGACTGTAGAACTTGCCCACTGTGGGTTTGGTACCCAGAAGAGGTGGTTTCCTAATGGACCTGTGTGACATCTGCCAGGCCTTGGCAGCTGTCTCAGGTAACCCAAGGCATCCCCTGCTTGACACCCATGTTTAGGCACCTGAATTGCTTCCTGGTTTCCCAGTATCATCTAGGAAGCACAGTCCACTAGTGAGATTTGAGCCCAGCTCTCCTGAGGCTTGGCCAGGTATCTGGCAGTCCTCGGCCTGTCCACATGTTCCACAGAGGCTCAGCCATGAGTGGGTTAACCAGCCCACTTGGAGCCCATGGATATTTTCCTTGTCAGTGTATCCATCCTAACACACACCAGATGTGAGAGGCAGCCGTTGAAGTGTCTTAATCCCAGGTTTCGGCACTCAGAGTTGTCTTCCTCACGGGCAGGTCTCCAGTGGCTTTCTGGGGGCTCCACTCCTGCAGCCCTCTTTGTCTGCAGAAGAACTTGCAGCAGGGCAGGACAGAGTATCTTCTGTTATTTGCTACTTTAAACAAGTCCCTCCTGGGATGGGCTGCTAGGGCTGGCAGCAGAGCTCCATCTTCAGTCATACGGGGGAGTGTCAAACCCAGGAACTATTTGGGTTCAGCCCGTCTCACATGAGCAGTGGTGGTTCCTAGCAGCCTGGTGCATGTGGTAACTGTCCAAGGAATACATGGGTAAAGAGGAAGATACACGAGCCAACCCAGCTGGAAATGGCAGTCACTGGGCTTCTACTGGCTTTATTGGTGACTTGCATCCAGTGGTCTGAAAACTTGGGGCAATCTGCAGGCAACTGATCTGAGAAGTGCAAGACTTGAGTTAGTTGGAGCTCAGTTTATTTGGATTTCTCTTGCTATTGCACAGACATGTAGGCCCAAATGCTTTTGCCAGTGTATGTCAGCACCATCCCTCTGCCTGCCATAAAGAAAGCTCTGCCAGTTTGCATCAGCTGGAGGTCTTCGGTTCTTTTGCTTACGTGCTCATTTTGAAAACAGATTTTGTTGTTAAGGATTCATTCTGCATTACCAAGGAAGCCTCTCTCCCAGCTCTAGGTATCTGTTGCTTGCTGCAGCTGAGTAGACAGTTTGTGCAGTGCCTTTTATCAAGTCCTTGCCAGATAGTTTGGAAAATATGATCTCTTCTCCTGTGCTTGTGCATGCTTGTGCTTTTCTGCTGCAGAAGCAGTTTCCTTTCCAGTGCAAGCTTGCTTTGGAGCCATTAGCATTGACAAACCCGGAACTATTGACAGACCCCAAACAATCACGGCTGCCAACTATTTGGGAGGGGCAGGGTTCTCCCCCAGTAAAATGGATGACAATAATAATTTCCTCTTAAAATAAGTGCTTCCTTGCAGTTGCCACGTAGCTTCCCATAACAGGAGCTGACAGCCTTGTGCCCAAGCTGAGCTGTCTTGAAGGACAGACTACTGTGATACACAGGCTGCGCACCCCTGCTCTGGTGGGACTTCTTCCT
Source organism: Corvus brachyrhynchos (assembly GCF_000691975.1). NCBI lineage: Eukaryota > Metazoa > Chordata > Aves > Passeriformes > Corvidae > Corvus > Corvus brachyrhynchos. The sequence continues at coordinate 3,716,455 of NW_008236629.1, read as the reverse complement.
GGGGCTGGCATTTGTCTCTTCTGCTGCTTCTCCATTCCAGTTGCCATCTTCTTGCATACAGCAGTAGCTGCCCTGTGTGCAGAGAGGCTCCTCTGAGCTTTTTTTTGGGCCTCGCTTTGGAGCATTAATGACTGTCTTCCCCCTTGACGAAGCCACGCGTCTTCAAGCTTTTTGGATACATGAAGATACTTTTGTGAGCCCTTTCAGAACAGCTCCTGTCTTTTGCCCAGCTTCGCGAGGCAAGCATGGATGGATATGGGCAAGCTGATATTAGATGCCTTTCCCTGGGACAAGGAGCAACTTGAAGTGAGGGACACAGGAACTGCCACATGGCGCTTGGGAGTTCCTTCTTATCCATTTAGTCTCCCCTGACCCCAGCTGGAGTAACAGCCCAGCAGTGTAAAGCAGAGATTAATGGTTGCTAAAACTGCTTGTGTTGCACAACACGGTGCTGCATCAGAGCCTGGAGCCAGCTGCAGATGAGCTAATAAGTTTATATTGGGCAGAAGCTGTATTTTACTTCTTGAAAGCTGTGTGGTCAGCTGAGCAGCACGGCTCAACGCGGGGCTGCGCTCGTGCAGTGGAACTCACCTGCACGCCCATCCACAAAACGTGCTGCATGGCTTTGGGCGATGCTTAAATACACCACACAGATGCCACCTGGTGAAGGAAGGTGGTGCCTCTGTTACTGGTTGTGCACCTCTTATACCCAACATGGAAGATGTCTGAAGTGTCTTCAGCTGCCCAGTGTCCATCTAATCCACCTAGTCACAGACCACTCTATTTATTTTAAACAGACATTCAAAATTCAAATTCATTCAGCAGCTTTCCAAACCTTGGTGAGCAGAGACTCATGACGAAGCAATATGCTATAAAAAGGCCTTTTTTCAGACTTTTCCTACAGTGTCTGCTGGGGGAAGACAACCCCTTGGCAGCAGCTGCCTATATCTTATCCATCCTGGCTGGAGTCCTTTGTCCTGCTTCTTGGCCTTGCGGTAGACAAGCATCCCTAAGAGATGGAGCCTGTCTCCTCGGGGCCAATAGTTCTCCTCTTGTCCTGTAATGACCCTCCTGTGTGGGTTGGGAGTATCTTATCTGCAGCCATTGTTTTGTCTTCCTGTCTCTTTCCCAATGGCTTTGTTGATTTAACAAAATATATAGATAGCAGTGCACAGTATCAGTAATGATGCTGGCTCGACATGCTGGACCAGCAGCACTCCTCCAGGGCTTGGCTGAGTCACTTGGCCTTGGCCCTGGTCTGGGAAACCCGGATGGTGGCTCACTGCAGCGGCTCACCATGGTTTCTTGCTGTTTGCACAGCCCTTGGTGCAACGGGGGCTCAGATCTCCTTTAACTGTGCTGGGCTGCCCCATTAATGCTTCTCTCCTTCCCTTGTTCTTTAAATCCATCCTTTGTCCTTGTGTGTATCACCCCTGGAGCAAAAGCATCTTCTCTTACAAGGCTTGTAAGCCTCCCCTCTCACTGGCAAGTGAAGCAAACTCTTGGGATTTTAGGTTTATTATTATTAGGTTTATTATTATATTATTATATATTTTAGGTTTATTATTATTATTTATTATCTTGGTTTTTTAGGTTTAAGTTCCCCAGGGAGTGTCCCTTTTCCATTCTGTGTGAGGGTGAGAGGTAGCAGTGGGGCAGAGGAAGAAGGATGCTCCTTCTAGATCCAGCTTCTGATTCCCTCTCATTTCTGCCTCTTTGGATATCATAGGAAGAAAGTCAGCATTGATCCCATGCCAAATATTTCAGACTTAGTATGACACAGTGTTTGTTGGCTGTTTAGACCCACAATTACACATGTTTTTCATGGTGCTCCTCTGAGCGCGTGGGCCTGGCAACACCTCTGAGCCAAGACAGCTCCCGCCTACAGCCCCCCTTCCCTGAACACCCCTGGGGTCATGTATTGGCTTGGGAATATCCTCTCCTGACTCATGGCCAGGACAGAGGAAGGCTTGCCAGGGAGCATCACTGGACTGGACTCCTTGCCCTGCACCCTGAGCTAATTGCAGAGGTGAGGCGCCCTGCCCTCCTGGCAGCACACTTTGGTGCTTGTGAAGAGCTGTTCTGGTGGGAAGGAGACAATGTGCTGCTTTTGGCTGCTAGTCCTGCTGTTTCCTTGGGATTATCTCTTGACTGCCTGTCTTGGTCTCTGTATTTGGCTGCCCAAAAGTGAGTGCTGGCAGAGTAAGCTGGACTGAGTTAAGTGGGAATTTGGGGTGGAGGTGAGGTGGCCAAACCCTACCCCTCAGGCCAGTGTGTAAACCACACCATCTATGCAGCTGATGTACCAATGGTGTGCCCTTTTCCCTGAAGTGGGCCTCTCGGGGGGCTGGGCAAATGCTGAGGCCTGCCAGGCTGGTTTCAAAGTGGTGGATACATGGGCCTGGTGAAGAGAGGCTGGTGGGATGTTGGGATAGGGAGAGAGGTTTGGGATGGCAGAGGGAAAGATGCAAACCAGAGATGCTCCCCCATCTACTCATTGTCCTAGGAGGCTGCTGGTGGAGGCACAGGGTCTCCAGCTGAGATAGGGCTTTTAGTCCTTGCTGAAGATGTGAGGCTGTCCCTGTGATGAGAACATCTTCTCGGGGTGGGATCCACCACTGACATGCGGGCATGGACCTCTGGAAACCATGCTGGCAGATGGTGGCACTTGTAAAGGACTGGCCCTCGCAGTGACAGTGCTTTGGGGCTTATGCTGGTGCTGGTTTACATCCCAACAGTATTGGAGAGAAATGCTGGAGCTGTATTTCCTCACTAGCAGGACTAGAGTATTTTTGTTCTTTTTTTTTTCCCTCTTGACCATGTGTGAGCCTTCAACTGATTTTGCAACTAGTCCTACATAGCAGAATGATTGTGTAATTAACGGGAACTGGTGCAGCCCTATCTCTCTGGGACTCCAGCCCTCCTTCCCACAGTGATGGAGGCAGACCCACTCTCTCTCCCAGCATCTCACCTCCTCTACTTTCCCTGCTGCTGGGAAGAGCTTTGGGAAACTCCAGTGCCACTCAGGGTTGGCTGGTGCCCCAGGTCCTGTAGTGGGGTGGTGTTTTGCTGCAGAGATTTATGGTGGTTCTTCTATCTTAAACTGTGCCAAAAAATAACAGATGAATTAATTCTTTGTTTTTCTTCCTGTGTCCACTGTACTCCTACCCACTTCCTGGTGGGAGCAGAGGGTTTGTTTCTGTGAAAGGATCCGAGCAGCTGTGGGACTGATGCTGACCTTACTGTTCCTAGATACAGGGTATGATTCACACTGATGCACGTGGCAGTGAGAGGCAGGAGAGGAGAGGGGACCCAAGGCGCCTCTGCACTCTAAAACTATGGTGTGGGATTTCTCCTGCACTGCTCTTTCTCTGTGGGCACATCTTTTGTGGTTTTGAATAGTGGGTTTAAACGCTCCCTGCCCCACAGAGATGGGGATAGGGACTCTGTCCATGTGTCACTTAGTGCACAGTTCCCTCCCTTCTTGCAAGCTGGGGGTCCTGCTATGCTCTCCTCTCCTGTGGTCCTGCCAGACCCTGCTGATGTTGGAGGAAGAATGAGTTTTCTCGTCATATTTAATATCTTTCTCAAAATTGAAAGCCAGGGAGAAAGGCAGGAAGCCTTCCCCAGAGGTCGAGTGACCCAGCCACCTTGAAAGATTTTTCCAGGCAGAGTTCAGTACCAGAAATTTCTCTCCCTGGGAGCAACACAGAGCTCAGCCTGCTGCCTATCGCAGTTAAGGGACACCCTTCCTCACTGCTTCACTTCTGGTGTTTCCAAATTATCTTAGCACCTCAGACCAGTAACAGCTAATGTCATGACCTCTCTCCGGTCCTGCATTTCATCATCCAAGCACGGTTTCTGTCAGCCCTGTTCATGGAAAGCCCCATCTCTGAGAGGCAATCAGTCCTGGAACTGAGGTGGAAGTCTGCCAAGTGCTTTCAAGATGAGGAGCTCATGCTGGCATCCTCCGGGAGTCAAACCCAGTGTGAAGCCAAGGCTCTCTTGCTGGGGGAATTAACAGCTTTTCCCTCTGCCCATTTACACAGAGAATCTCACCTCTGATAGGTAGCAGCGTCCCTTTGCCTCCAGTAGGCTCCTGCCTTCTCCTGGTGACAGTGGCTGCATTCTTCCTTGCCCCTCCTCAGCTCCCTGCGGATTATCTGGAATCTCTGCCTGAACGAAGACTGCTTGCAGTGATTTCACCCAACCCCAAGTTGCTGCTGGCCCATGGCTGTGAGCTACATCTCTGCCTGCCAGGGCTCCTTCAAGTTGCATCCTTGCCTGGCTCGGACCATGGGAGTCAGTGGCAGGTTTGGGCCGATTCTCTCCAAAAAGAAAACCCTGTAGGTGCTCACTTCATTTCAACTCTGGCCAACTGTGGTGAGGTCAATAGGAATGTTCACATGCTTAAACCTAATTACTCCTGCAAGCACTTGCAGGGCTGGGACAAGCTCTTTTTTAGCAACAGAGATCTTTTGTGGTGGATCTGTTGCATCTTCTCACTGAATTTAGAAAGAAAAATATGCAGCGTGATATCATCTAAGCAGCCCACAGAGTGAGGGTGGCATCAATGTCTGTGCTTTGTGGTTTTGTTGTTCATAATCACTTAGGTGATGCTTAGTAAATACCTGCAGGGAAAAAAACCAAGCTGTTTTGAAATGAAGAGACAGTGGAAAGGAGGGCAGGCACTTCCTTTTTTTTTTAATTGAGATTTCTTGGTGTATTTCACGGGCAACTTCCCCATTTCAGCTTACCAGGCATCAAGAAACATTTCTGCAGAAGTGATTGAAAGGAAATGTGTAAATGAGATGAGAGGGACTGAAAGCAGAAGGAAGGTGAGGGTCTCAGCAGAATGGTTCCATCCTAACTGCTCCCATTTCGGAGAGAGCCAGAGGAATATTCCCACTTACCTTGGGGAACACGGGCAGGCTGTGCCATGAGCACCATAATGTGCAAGTATATGGCAGGGCTGGAACTTGCTAGGTACAAGTCCAGGCACCTGTTGGTTTGGCATGGTGAAGGATCTCTTTTCACCCCAAAAGCACGTGGACAAGGAGATGCAGGTTAGGGAAAAAGACTCTTTTGTTTTTTCTTCTCAAGACTATTCCCATGAGGAGGTAGCACAAAGAACAACCATCTGAATATGTGGCAGATGGGCATTTTGTTTTAGCAGGTGGCAATCTTAGTCCTTCATCAAACACTCACACACTTCTTTAATCCCCTGAAATATCAGTGTTTCATGGAGGCAAGCCGTATTTAGCCAGATTTTTTTCCTCTTGCCCAATTTGATGGCTAAGAAAACTGAGACATGGGCAAGTTGGTGACTTGGGCAGGTGAGGGGGAATGTTTGAGAGCAGAAGCAGGGTGTAGGTTGCTTGCCTGCCTGAGGCTGCAGCTCTTCCCCCAAAATCCAGCTGCTATCTCCATCCCAGGAGAACATTATTCTCTGGTGTGGCATTTCCCAGTGCAAAGCCCCTTTCATGTTAATCTGACTCTTGGCTCACCTTCGGACGTGTGGGGACTGTTTGGAGGCGAGACCTTCATGCAAGACTTCTGCTGTGAATGGAGCGGGAGTGATTAACAGCCCATCGAGTGCAAGTTGCCAACCTGGATTTCTGCTCCCTGCTTGCTTTGTGTATAATCAGAAAAACAGTG
>NW_008236629.1:3704704-3710201 GCF_000691975.1 Corvus brachyrhynchos | reverse complement strand
TGGATTTCGTCCTTACCTTGGTTTTCCAGCAGATCCGATGCATTGGAAGGAAGGATAATAGATAACCCTCCCTCTTCTCCCCAAAAGCTGTATGAGAAAAGCAGATTTGAACTTACTGATGGCTTTTCCAGGAGCTCACAACTGAAATAACTCAGCACAACTGTACTGTGACACTCACCTGAGCCGCTGGTTTCCCCTCTCCCTGCAAGGAGAGGCTCAGTACGTGGCTTTTTGTGTCTCCTGAGTGCTGAACGCTTCTGCCTAGAAAAAGGGTTTTTCTTTTTTCCCCGCAGGAACTGTACGTTGTGCACGCTGTGATGTGCGTTTTTAATTCAGAGATCAGTAAAGGGCTGGATCCTCCCAGGGCTGCAAGCTGACACTGCTCTTTTTTTTCGATTTAATTGATCACAATAGTGCTTTGAACCTTTCTCTCAGAGTATAATTGCCAGGGCAGGGAGGTGGATGGCTCGGTTGGGTTTATTCCCGTTTGTCAGCCGGCGCTGAGCCGGGGAGGATGGCTACATTGTCTGCTGGCTTTGGGATTCCCGGCCATGCGGTCACTGTGCTCTTCCCTGAGGGCTGAAGTTGCTGCTTCCCTCCATGAGTCTCTGGGATCCATCTCTGGATGATGGTGGTGTGCCATGCTGATGGCTCTGACTGGGCTGAAGAGAGGCACTTCTCACCTCTTCATATCTAATTGAGCAGCTGGATGGGTGAGAGATGGAATTAGGGAGTGCTGGACTCACATTTTGCGTCTTGGGTGCCTCTTGGCTCCCTTGCCAGCTGTGTCTGCTGGTCTCCAGCTGAGAGGTGGAGGATGTCATGGTGGGGTTTATTTCACCATGTATTTTCCAGTCAATTTGGGGTCTCCTTCGTTGATAATGCAGCCTCTAAACCTCATCTCTCAAATAAGTTCCTTGCCTTGGAAGGGAAATGTGTGCCTGCAGCCCATCCAGTCCCTGCCACTCTCTCCCCTTCTGGGCCCAGGGAAGTCGGCAGAAAAGCTCTGACTGGTTGCACAGGCTCCTGGGGTGGGAAGTGAGCAGGAGAAGCTGACTCCTCTCTGTTCATCTTTTGTTTGGCCTGTTGGACCCATTCCCTGGTCTCAGCCCAGGGGGACTGGGATCTCAGTTACATATCCCTGTTTCAGAACAGGGCTTTGTCAGGGGCTCGCAAGGGGTAGGGAAACCTCTGTGGGTGTGCAGAAGGCAGGGACAAGCTCTGATTTGGGGCCAGCTGGTACTGAGGAGGGCCAGGCAAATGAACTGGGGTGGGAATTGCCTGCTTACAGCTGGGTGGCAATTTATTTTGCAGGGTGACAGATGGGGGGAGCAAGGGCAAGCACATGTGCTTCATACAAAGTAGAGGGGTGTCCAAAGAACTGTCCTCAGTACAGCCTAAACCAGGGTGTTTTCCTGTTCTGAATGGCATCTCCAAGTTCCTCCTGCTGTCCCAGAGAGTCTGAAGGGGCTTTTTTACAAGGTAACATTTTTCCTCAGTGGGGTTATTACACTTAACCTGATTGAGGTTTAGCTTTGTGGCTGTATTTTACAGAACTGCTTACAGATGAGGAATGGAGTGGGGTGTGAGGGATTTCCATGGTTTACACACAAAAAGCCTCACTCATGTTCACAGGATTCAACAGCAGAACAGGCAGGATATGTTCCATACACACCATAGCCTGTTTTGCAGTTGTAGTTCTCTCCTGGAGCAGTTTCTCCCAGAGATCCTGAGATCAGCCACGGGGCTGGCTCTGCAAGCCCTGCCACCTCATCTGGAGGAAGGAGCTTCCTTAGTGAATGGCTTGAGGCTCCTGGCTTGAAGATATGTTGCTGTCAAGATTGCTGTGCTCTGCTTTTTTCTGTCCCAAGGTGACTGCAACAGAGTGGTTAAACTGTGTAGGTCCTGGGCTCTTCTGGTGTGTCCGGGTGCTTTGGAGACCTGGAGCACACAAGTGAAAACAGCTGCTCAGAGCCATATTCATGAGCCCTGGGGATATCAGTGTTGTGTCAGGATTTACCTGGCTGCTCCTGCTGCAGGGCATCAGCAGGGACAACCAGGGAATTACCTTCTCTGAGCATTGCTCAGCTGCGGGAGCTGCTTGCCAGCTGTCCAACAGCTGGGTTAAGGGTTCCTGAGCTGAAACCAGTGTAAGTCCTGTGGATTTTGGGTTCAAGAGCTGACTCCCATTGCTTTAAGCATCCTGCCTTGTGCTTGATACAAAACCCCATCATTTCAGACAAAGGGGCCCATGGGCGAAGCATCACCCAAACATCAGTTCCAGGAGTCAGATTTACATGAAATGGCTTTTCCACTGACTGCTGACAGGCTTAGTGCACACTGTGCTCTGGAGTGGTTTGGTGTGCTTGGGAGCACTAGGACGTGTTGGAGACACACGGAGGCCCAAGCACTGAGCCAGCACTTTGGGAACCATCTTTCACCTCTGCCCAGCCAGGAGGTGAACTGGAAAAATTAGCCCTCCTTCTTTCTCAGTGGCTTTGCAGAAGGTGCAGGCAGGGACGTTCCTTTTACATCTGAAAAGTTGGAGGCTGGAAAGAGCCCAGGGTTAGGTCTTGCAACTGCAGAGCACGAGTGGCTGAGTAATTACCTGGGAAAGGTATGAGAAGAATGGACAATTTCAGGGCTATCTACCTTCCCTGCTTTGCCCCGTGTGCCCAGGCACTCCCCTCGTCCAGCATAGTTTCTCTATCAGGATATCACTGGGGAAATATTTCTCTCTTTGTAGCACGTTTACAGTGATGATCCCTCACACGCCCACAAGACTTTGTATTTTTTTAAAGTCCTCTCCAAACATGAGCTGCTTTATCTTGTTATCACGATCTCTTTCTCCTTATCCTTCTAATGAATTCCTATAAATAAGATAGGGATCCAGCACCTGTCATGTCGATTCATTCAGTTCATTATCTGCTCCTGCTGGAATTTTACTCTCCCTCTGTTTATCGAGCCTCAAGTGTTTCACAAAAGAATATGGCTGTTTAATTAACCTACAAATCAGCCTCTCTGTGAAGCAGCTGTGCTGCTCCTTGGAACTGGATTATTGGGCCTCTTGGTTGACACTGCTCCCACGGAGTGCTGTGGTGGCTTGCTGCAGTTGTGTCCCCATCGCTGGGCTGTGGGTGTCTGGCTGGGGCGTGCAGCTGTGGGGGGAAGCGTGCATGCAGATGGATGTGAGCTGGAAGCACTACCTCTCTTGTCTCAGCTGGTTTGGTTTTTATCCAGCATGTGGGTGAATCTGGGGTGCCGTTAGGAAGCGAGCTGTGATTTGTTCTTGGGGAAAAAGGACAGTGTTCTTACACGCTCCAACACCCTGTGCCTCCCAGCACAACAGGGACCTGGTCCAGAACAGGGGCTCCAGAGCATGGTTGCTGCACAAGCAACAAATAAACCAGTGTCTCTAATTATGTCTTTGCAGTGCCATAGAGCCTGAAGTGCAAATAATGCTGTGGGAAAAGGGGGCTGAATCTTGAGGATGGAAAAGCTCAGGGGAAGAAAACAAGTCAGAAAATTTGATCATGGGATAGAGCTAATTATTTACTCTGTAGGATGGGATTTTTGCTTTGTTATCTTCTGTGAAGTCATTAACATGGGAAGCCAAAATGTGAGATATGAAATGAATCTTGCATTTGTGTTTTGGCCTGCTATATGTGATGAGATGCTTGCCACCTCCAGCTGATGCCAGCATTCATGTCCTGGCACCCATGAAGCAGCTGCAGGGCCTCTTCTTTCTCCTTAAAACATGTTCAAGCAATGCTCTTGGTGATGCTTAAGAGTTCCTCAGCACTAGGGGTAGCTTTGAAATTCCCTGGACTCCTTGAATTTTGGTGTGTGTCAAGAGTGTAATATTTAGTTTGATCAGAATATGGGGACTGTGCCCAGCTCTGCAGGATGCCTTCCTTTCTGCCTGCACTCGATGTTTCCCAAAGCTTGCCAGGATGTGTCTCAGCAGGGAAGATGCTACTCCAGTGTTTCTGTCTTGACCTCCTGAGTGCTGAGCTGGGAACAAGGAGCTTGAAGCACTTGGGAGGGCTGGATGGTGTTTAGAAGGGGAAGAACATTTTCTGTGGGGTGGGGGAGTGTGTGGTTGATGCCAGGACGTGGTCTGGGCACAGTTTGTTGCCTGGGAGATAGCTACTGCCTCCAGGGGCTATTGCAGCACCACTTTGCTTCAACTCCCTGGCTCTTGGATAGGTGTAGGGAGCGAGGAATTCTTGCTGTGAAGATGTGGGGCAGCTCTTTATGGGGAAGATGGGGAAACTGAAACATGTAGGAATGAGCCAGTAGCAGAGCTCCTGCGTGGGAGGAGGAGGGAAGGATACCTGCATGGGGACAATGGCCTTCATCAGTGTGATTCATGCTTTGCAATGCTGCCTCAATGTGACATGAATAGCCTATGGTGCTCCTCTTCTTGAATCTTCCCTATTTTGATGTTTTTATTAGTGGTCTTCATTTTCTTTATCCCTCTGTGTCCCATCATCATGGCCAGGGCAGAACTGATGGACACCTTTGCAGACCCCACAGATGGAGGGCGGATGGGAAGGGAGACATGAGCAGAGGCTGCTGGCAGGGAGGAGTGTCCAGGAGAGCCCTTTGGGCCAGTCTGATGGCATGCCTGGGGGATTTCCACATCCCAGGGTGGCTTCTGTGGTGCCAGCTGCTTGCAGAATGATTTCACCATATTTTGCAAGCCAGGAGGAACCTGGGGATTTGCAGCCCAGCTGAGCTGTGGGGCAGGGTGAGGGTAAGGGCTAAGCCAGGGTGTGGTGGGTAAGTCCCTCCCTGAGTGCCTTGTGGGGTGCCCACCCTCAGCTTTCAGTCCAAGGATAGCAGCTCATTCTATCTTTCCAGCTGAAGCATCTCACCTGGCCCCTCTGAGTACTCTGTGGATCCATTCCCAGATTTTTCCAGCCCTGGGGTTTGTTTGGTCAGAACTCCACCTACCAGTGACCTTTCCCAGAAACCAGTGCATGGCTTTTGTTTGCCTTTAGCCTGGCCTGACTCAGAATTTTACCTGCTCTCAAGCAATTGGATGTTCAGGGCCTGAACTTTGAGCCCATGGAAATTTTGGGAAGCTGTAGTGGGCCTTTGAGCCCCTGAGGGCTGCAGCCACAGGTTATTGGCATCCTCTGATGGTGTGGAGAAGGACCACCATGTGTATCTGAGCGTGGTTCAGCTAGAAGGGGCACTGGATGGAGAAGCTGAGGCCTGAGGCTTTGCAGCTGGGATGGTGTCTAAAAACTAATTTTCAGCTTCCAGATCTATTTTTCTCCTTCTCCTTCCATTTCTAACTCTTTGATGGAGCATCAAACAGGCATGAAATAGTAGCAGCACCGTCCCTCAGCTCCATGGAGGGCAAAGGGCAACTGCGGCAGCCAAGTGCCTCTGTTGCACAGCAAGAAGCTTGGGTGCCAGGCCCTCAAACACAGGGTTGTGGGATCAGTATCTTGGGGCAAAGACTTTTTCCTGATGAAGGTGCTGT
>NW_008236629.1:3697435-3704614 GCF_000691975.1 Corvus brachyrhynchos | reverse complement strand
AGAGCGCCCCCAGGGGGTGGACCAGCGCGTGCCATGAACGCAGAGATCCTCAGCGCTCCCAGGGAGTGGAGCAGCGCATTCTCACGGCCTCCCTGCTGCCTCCTCGGCCAGCAAACCCCCTGCTGCTGCTGGGGGGACCGCCTCACCCCAGGGGCTGCCAAGTGAAGGCCAAGCCAGCTGTGCTGTAAGAAGCACCACGCTGATACAAATCTTGCTCTTAATCCCAGTTTGAAGCAGGGGTAAGGTGATTGCTCACCTTTCTAGGCTCAGACTTCTTTCCAGCACGAGTGTGTCAAGAAGGATGCTGGCTGACTGGCCAAGGCAGAGAGGCTGTGGAGGCTTGCTTGCCGCTGAAAGAAGAGAAAAATAAAACACAAAAGCTGGGTAAGGCAATCTGCGTCTCTTTGACAAGTCTATTTTCTCCTCTGACATGCTTCTCCCTTGCAAAAACAGAGCCCAGACTTCCTGCCCTTTAGAAAAAACCCTCCAATTCCTTGAACCTTAGCGTTGAGATGGAGACACCGTGAGAATGAGCCATGGCTCGAGGTTGTACACAGCACTGATTTCTCACACCTACTGAATGCTGCGAGGAGTGCTGCGAGGGCTCGGGCTCCAGCCCTTTCCTCCCCCCTGCCAAATTCCTGACCGGTGATGTTAATACCTTATTGCACCAGCCTATCTGTGTGCTAAGGACCCATGGTCCTGAGGGTGCAATTCATCATCTTGGAAGGGGTTCGTTTGGATTCTGTCTGCTATGATTAAAATCAATAATAATGAAAAGAAACAGTTGTTTCCACTGGTTGCCTCATGCCTCTCTGAGTGGTTGTGCATCACCTATGGTGTCTGGAAGCACAGGGCATTCCATGTACCTTGTTGGAGCCGCTGCCCTGTGAGTGACAGGAGGGGACACACGCAGCTCATGATGAAGGACCAGCCCTGCCTGCGTCCCTCCTCCAGGGTCTGCTCCTGCCATTTGCCACCAGCTTTCTCAAGTGTGTCTTGTTTTGCTTGTGGAAGCAGTAAATAACCATCTTGGGGCTTTCTCTGCCTGTCATGCCACAGTGACAGGTCAATCATTGCAGGGGGTTTAATGAAGGCTAAACTAGACAAGAGTCTTACATGTGGCACTTGTGGTGCATGGCTACACCATCTGCACATCCTTCTCTGGGCAGAAATGGGATGTGCTTTTGTGGAGGAAATCCAAGATGTGTTGAAAAAAAGAAGAGTTGCTTTTATTTCTAAAAGGGAGATGGGTCTCTGCCATGCTGAATGTGGCTTTCCTTCTGTTTCTGCTTGATGAAAGTTTGGGCTGTATCATACTCTGTTCAGATGCCTTGGTGTGTCCTTACCACCCCATACGTGCTGCCTTTCCACACCCCCAGTTCCAGTGTGAGGTGGGGATGGGCTCTACGGCCACTCCTGGGTGTGAAGCAGCTCTACCCTGCTGTTCCCATTCTGAAGGTGACCCATGATTTATGGGAGAAATGGGGAGATGTGGCTGAAACTGCACAGCTACGTGTAGGGTGGGGAAGCTTGGTATGAGAAAAAGGCTGAGGGTGAAGCACACAGATGCATTTTTTTCCTCTCCCCCTGCCCCCCTTCTTGTTCAAACTCTGTAGCCTGGACTCTGAACAGAGCAATGCATCTGAGGAATTACATGAATGTATGGGAGGGAGAGGCTTGTGGAGTATCTCTGGCTGCCTTTGACTGACATGCTGCTGTTTCAGAGCTAGAATAACTCTCCTGAGGCAAGGCTGAAATAAACTTCAGGCTGTGACATAATAATTCTTGATTTTATGTCTTTTCCCAGTCTCCCTGTATCATACCGCTATCCACATGCTCTTCCTTATTCAGTGGGATGATGACCCTGCTGTAATGTTTGCTATCCAGCCACGTTACTCCTAAGCCATGGAAACCCATGACTTCAGCGGTGGCCTGACACCAGTGGTCCTGAATGGCATGAGTGGAGGCATTATCTGCGTATTTCAGCGTACTCGACTCAGTCACACAGAGCTATTATATGCATTAAATTAATACGTGATTAATTTTTTGGCAGAAGGTCAAGTGGGCGAGGGAGTTGCAGCCTTCTGAGGGTGTCGTCTTCCCCTGCGTGTGGCAGGGTGAGCTGCATGTCTCCTGCCAGCAGTCAGGGCCCTTTATAAATGTGTGATAAATGCAATATGAAATAAAGCCTGGCAGCTCTGCTCGGCAGCAGATGAACTTGTTGACAGTCCTAGGCCATATTCTGCACTGATGTTGTATCTGGCCCTGTGACAGGGCAATGCAGGCTGCAGTGGGTTCCATGGAAGGGGAAGGTCCCTTGTATTGGTTTCTGGCATTTCCCTTTCCCTAGACCTCAACAGAGCAGCAATGGGATGGCTGCCAGTGGAGGCAGGGCTGCCCTTCCCAGTTCTTCTCTAATTCATGCAGCCCCATGGCTTCCAGGGGGTATTTCCAGCTGTGGTGGACGATGGGTTTTTCACAGGTGGTGTGGCAATGTGTCTCCTGGGGTTTCACATGGCTCCTCCTAAATCCTGTTCCCAAAACCTCTTCCCTCTTGTATCCTGGCTTTGCAGGGGCAACCTACCCAACAGAGGCAGCAGCCAAAGCCACCACACTCCTGGCCTGATACCCCGGTGAGCGCAGGAGCCAGGAATGTCCAGTGTGCTGGTAGAGGGTTCCTGAGTTTTTCTGGTGCAGGTCTGTGAAGCCCAAAGCCTCTGGGAGGCATTTGATTTTCCTTTCTGGAATTAGCTTTAGTGCTGAAGGTTGGGTTTGGGCCAGCAAAGCTTCCTTTGAGCCATCAACCATGCAAAAGACTCCTCGAGTCTGCAGAGTTTCCCTTAAACACAGCTCATCTGGTGCCAGAAATTTCCCTTGCCTGAATATTAAAATCTCCTCAAGTGCCAGTGAGGAATTACCCAAAGGAAACGTGACCTTCCCAGCCATGCTGGCTTGTCTGGAGAGGGCGTTTGTGGCCATGTGGAGCAGGGCACGCAGAGTGTGGGTACCTGTGTTGCTGTTCTGCAGGAAGAGGTGTTTTGTAGCACACACAGAAATAAAACCCCTCCCTTGGCTGGGGGTCCAGAGGGAGGTGAGGTCAAGAGCTGGATCTGAAACAGGCAGCTGGCCCCAGTCAGAGCAGAAGTCCAAGCATCCCAAATGCTTGGCAGGCAGCGTCTGTGGGCACAGCTGAACCAAGGTGCTTTCAGCTCATCCTTACACCTGCAGGATGTCCCCAGGAAGAGAGAAGCCCCTTCCACAAAGTGTTTTTGGCTCAACCAGGACCTCCAAAAGGTGTTGGTAGAGATGTAGGGACCGTGTAAGAGAAATGACCCCGCCCTGTGATGAGCTCCTGCTGGAGCAAGTCTTGCCACAGCTCTGGGCTGCTGGGGCCACTGAGGTCTCTCTACCTTTTCTCCTCCCTTCTCCAGTCCCACTAAAGTTTGTGTAAGGGAGTGAATTTCCTTTCACATTGCATGAAAATCCCTCTGTAGAGGGATTTTATAAAGGCACGTGGCTGGATGCAGGAGCGTAGCATGCTGTAGCTCATCTTGCAGCTCCTCAAGCTTCGAGTCTTGCTTTCCATCTCCCTATCCTGTGATGGGTGAAATGAAGTTGAGAACTCTTGGTCCCACAGGCAGCTATGAGTCTGCTTCTTCCCCAAATATCCCCAGCCTGGGACCAGCCTGGAACAATGCTGGCTGGAGGTGAAGATACGTGGGATCAGCCTGATCCTGAAGCACTGGGTAATTATTTCTAGAATTGGGAAAGATGGTTGTGAAATAGCACTGTGGGCTGAGCATGTGGAGTTACTGAATGTGGTTGTGAACAATTAGAGCAAATGGGAGACCATGGCCCCGTTTTAGTAAATGGAACCATTTGGAAATTAAATCTTTCCACCTTTTTGCTTCGAGAGGCAGTTTAACAGCTGACCCCCTGCTCACACTTGTGCTTGTCCAAATTGAAATGGCACATTTTGTCTGTGGTCCAACAAACCCCTGTAGCTGACCCAAACACAAGGACTTTGGCAAGGCTTAGTTTCTCATTTGCTTGTGTTTTTTTGCTTCATTTTGTTTTGTTTGTTTTTCACAAAAGACAAATATTTGTGCTGCTAGGTCAGTCAAAAAGTAATCGTCCTTTTTTCTCTGCTTGTCAGTGTGATTATTGAACCCCAGCGCATCACTTATTAAACCTCACTCCCCTACCAGCCTGTTTGAGCATGACAGAGAGCTCAGAATCTGAAAATAAACTGGGTTTAGCTGTTTGCTGGAGGGTGCTGGTATTTTTGAATCTGTGGGGGCTTTATCTGCAGCCCTTACTGCTGAGCGGAGGCATGGTGTTCCCAGCATTGCAGCCCCCCCAGGATGCTCAGAGTGTTTGAGCCACGTCCCAGCACAGCAGCGGGTGACCTGGAAGCTGGAATTGCTCTGTGACAAAGCTGGATTGCTCTGTGGCAAAAGGAGCTGGGAAAGTTATTTCTCTGCTTTTGCAGAAAAATCCTTCTCCCCAAAACGGTCGCCCCCGGCTCTGTCCTCAGCCTGTTCGGAGGATGCAGGGACAGAATAGCGAGCCGGTGAGGTCATGGGGAGAGAGTTAGTCACATCCAACTGGGAAAGGGAGAGGGCTGCCAACCAGTGTTGCTCTCACAGTGTGGAAAGCTCGTGTGGTTCAGAAGGGGACCCCCCCTCCAGGCTCACTAGAGCACCCTGGCCAAGCTGGGGGTGTTGGTGCAGCACTGCCTCTGCAGCAGCTTCCCAAGGAACTGGAGGAGGGGGTGAAAGATTTTAATTGAAATCTAAGTTGTTCTGGCATAAATGTGGACTTTGATTCTTGTAACTGGGGTGATATGGGTGAGAGGGGGTTAAGAGCCTTTCTGAATTGGAGACTATCTGGGGCTGTCGCACAAGGGAGGGAGATCATGGCAGAGTTTAATGAATGACTTCATTTATATATTAAAAAAAAAAAAAAAAAAAAAAAAAAACAACAACATGGTGGCTTCCTGCCAGGTCCACAGACAAGGGTTTCTATGGGAACCTGAGGAAAAATAATAAATAGGAGTGTGGGATGAGTAGGGAAGGGAGGAGGGGAGCCCAGGCTGTGGTCTGGGTCTGCTTTGTTCCTCATGGAGACCAAGGTGGCCAGGGGCAATGAGGGGGTAAAAAGGGGAAGAGCTGAATTTGGTGCTTGCAAGAAGACCCCACCCAAACTAAGGCAGGCAATAACTACAGAGCAGTGGAGCATTCTCTTGGGCTAGTCCTGGGGTCTGCTTTGTTCCCTGCTCCTCTGTGGGCACAGCAGGGATGGGTGACCTTCCCTCTTTGGTCTCACAACCTGGCTTTGCTGCTTTGGGGCAGGTGGGAGTTTGGGAGGGCAGTGATTTGGGCTCATCCCCAGCTTCCTGACAGGGTGATGGTGGGACCACTGTGCAAAGGGATGCTACTGGGGTTAAGCTCAACAGTCCTGTGGGCACTGCAGAGTACAGTAGGCTCTGAGTGAATCTTCCCTGGAAAGGCAAACAAGGTTCACAGTGTAAAGAGAAAGGCTACATTTTTCATCAATTAATTCCAATGGGCTTTCCCCCCCCCCATTGCTGGGAGAGGGGCATATCTGTCATGAACCTCAAAAGAAAAGAGTTTTATGATGAGACTCATGGTGAAGTGAGGCCCTCTCACGTGGTTCACAGGCCAGACTGTGGGCAAAGCCAAGCAGGTTGGCAGAGTGGCACTCCTGGGGCCAGCTGAAACCTGCCCCTTGTTCACTCAAAATGGGCTGAAATAAGTCTCAGCTAAGGCATTTCTGTTTGGGTTTTTTCCCCATTTTCCTTTCCAATCTGAGTGATGTTGCACTGTATCTCCCATTGGGCAGGTTCATCCTAAGAGGACTGCAGTTCTCAGGGTGTGCCTGGTGGGGGGAAATGCAGGTTGGGCTGGATCCTGCTGCTGGTGGGAGATTGACTCCCCAGCTCCCATGTGTGTGCTTTCCTGAAAAACATTTCTGTAAATCGGCTTGAAAAGGCCTGGGGAAGCAGCCTTTGAGGTCTGTTTTGGACCTGGCTGAGCCAGGGGTGAGTGGAGTGAGGAGGCATCTGCCCCAGCATCAGCCCTGGGTACCGCGAGTCAGACCTGCCCAGCTCCAGCTGCCATCACAGGCCCTTTGGGTGAGTGGTGGCCACCCCATGGTGTGCCCTCTTCTGCCTCAATCTCAGCTGGTGCCACCAGTGCCACAGGAGCTGATCCCACGTGGGGAGCGACTGGACTGGTGTTATCACCAGAGAAGGAATGCGGCATCCGCCTTATCGCTTCCTTGGGGATGCAAGAGGCTGTTCTGCTGACAGAGGCATGATTATCCAGCAGTGGAGATGTCTGGGAGAAGCCAGGGCAGGTTTTTCGTCTCTGCAGGGGTGGAAGGAAGCCAGGCAGGGCAGAGCAGGACAAAGGTGCTGCTCTCTGCCACTGTTTCCTTGGCTCCTGGTCAGGCAGGAGCAGCTCAACTGCCCGAGGAAACTCACCCCCAGGGTACAGATCCTGCCTTCCTTGGGCCAGAGCTTGAGAAGCGGGTGTAAGGTACCTTGCAGCACTGCAAGACCCTTTACAAACCCTTCAGAAATCTTGCAGCATTGCAGGACCATTTGCAAACCCTTCCTGGGTTACAAAGCCATTTTTGCAGGGAATGCTGCTTTCCAGTGGGCTTCAGCCCACAGGAAGGTGGCTGGTCTGGGAGGAAGGGGGTATGTACCACGTCTTCCTTCTAGAGACTTGCAGGCTCTCCTGCAGCCCTCTCCCAGTCCCTATGTCCCACCTTATCCTTGCCCATTGGTCAGTCCCACTGCGGAGCTGTGCGGATGGAGCTGAGGATGCCTCTTTGAGGATCACTGCTCATGGTGGGAGCACTCCTCTGAAGAAGGCTCCTGCTTGCTGGAGGGAGCCCAGACACCTCAGAGGATTGTTACCAGCTTTCACAGGACTGCCTGATGGCATTAAAGATGGGTTTTCCCTCTGGCTTGGCAGGCTGACAGCACAGTGGAGCGTGGAAGATGAGGAGGAGGCGGCGAGAGAGCGGCGGCGGCGGGAGCGGGAGAAGCAGCTGCGGTCCCAGGCAGAAGAGGGCTTGAACGGCACCGTCTCCTGCTCGGAGAGTGCGGCTCTGGCACAGGAGAACCAGGAAGAAAAACCCCGC
>NW_008236629.1:3688316-3696816 GCF_000691975.1 Corvus brachyrhynchos | reverse complement strand
AGTGCAGCTCTGGCACAGGAGAACCAGTAAGAAATACCCGTGGATAAGTCCTTCAGCAACACACTTTCAGCAAACTTGCAGCACTTGCACTTGCAGCAAACCCCTCCTGCAGCCACTGAGTGTGTGTCGCTGTTGTTTGGGGTGGTTTGGGGAAGATGGGGAAGTTCTCTAATAGGTTTGGGCTGGGGGATATAGTGCACACTAGCAAATAATGTGCTTTCTTGTTTGGGCAGAAAACCCCAGAAGTCCTGCTTTGATCTTTCTCTTGGCTGGAGGCTGGGGGTTTTACTGCCCTGAGAGTTTACACTGGGACAGCTTGGGACAGGCTGGGCTCTGGCAGAGTCCCCACTGCCAGTGGGTTCAGTGCCTGGTTAAATTTCAACTTGGGAGTCATCCTACACCGAAAATAATGGAGTTTCCTGATACATGCAAAGACAGACGTGCCTGAGGATGTGATGCAAAACCCCAGGCAGATCACGGTGCAAGCAATCACCTATCCTGGCTGGGCCTCCCACTTCTCCCTCAGAGGATGCTGCCCTGGCACTGGGAAGCATGAAGCAGCCCCTGAGCTGGTGCAGTTCACAGCTTCAGGGGTTAAAATTGTGCTTTAATGGGGCAGGTCCTAAATGGAAATAGCTCAGGAGGCATTTACGGAGATGCTGAGCTATGTGCTGTCAAAGAGGAAACATCTGGAGAAGGGATAGGATGACATCCCCAGGATCCCACGCCACATCCTATTGCAGCCTTGAGCATCCCACGCCACATCCTATCGCAGCCTTCCCATGTCCATGGTTCAACAGCCCAGATGCTGTGCAGCACTGGGGCTAGCACAAAAACTAGTCTGCCCTCTGAATTGCCAAATCCTTGTCTCAAAGACCTCAGTCTTACCACTATTTATGTGTTCAACTTATTTTTGAATCTATTGAGCACTATAGAAAAGTGGTGGCAGGATTTGGGGTTATTGTCAGAGAGAAGCAATATCTTCATTTTACTGGAAAAATAGAAAAAGTTATTTATGAAAACCTATTCTTTTTCCATTAAAAGATCTTTTTTTTTCCGAGATACAGCCAAAATTATTCAGGATTTTATTTTTATTATAGAAGCATTGCAAAACACGTTCACAATCTTTTGTGGAAATACACACGGTGATATTCCGCAGACAAAACCTCTGCAATCTGCTCTAAAAGCAAACAGAAGGTCTGGAAAGTAATAATGGCCATTAGCTTTTCCATACCCCCCTTCACGTGGGGGCTAGGAAATAATTTGAAAAGGTCTTTAAAACAGCAGATGAGATCTCTGGTCTCTGCTTTGCTGGGAGGTGCAGTGAGCAGCTGCAGGCCCAGAGCAGTGTGCAGCAGCCCCAGTAACCCAGCTTGCAGGCTTCAGTCCTGCTGGCATGGGTGCAGCCACCCTGCTGACCCCACAGGACTATCAGCCTTGCCTAAATTTGAGTACTTATGACAAGAACAACTCCTAAAATTAAGGGTTTTGGTCCCTGCTCCATGCTGCCTAAGCTTGCTGGGCCAGGCTCAATCAGAAGAATGTTTCTTCCTCTCTGGCCATTCCCTGGTTTAGTTTAGAGCTGCTGACAGCCACCTGGGCTTGCTCATGCAGCCAGGGTCAGCCCTGGCTATTAATCTCCTGAAAAGCTTCATTCTCTCTTGTGTAAATACTGCCTCCTCCTTCCCCTGGCTCTTCTCCTGCTGGGACTGATCCTATCCATGTCACTCCCCTTAGTTCAAACCCACCCTTGCATTTCCTTGGTCCAAAGGGACAGAGTGAACCTCCTGTTATCCCTTGCCCCCACTAAAGAAAACCAGAAATAGTCTGGAGAACAGAGGGTTTGCAGGAAAGACAGGAGTGTGCTTGGAGCCAGAGGGATGGACAACATCAGCTGACGTGCTGATGATGAGGCTGTGCTGGCTTCATGCTTCTCCTGGGATTGTGTTTGCAGAGGGACACAGGGAAGCAACCAGTTTTCCAACAGCATTCAGCTAGTCTCCCTTGCTCCCTGGGAGCTTTCCTGTTAGCCTGAGCACACATTTGTGACCAGAGCCACAGATACTGAAATGATTTTGCCTTGACTGTCTTCAACAGTGCAGCTCACCCAAAGAAGAATAAATGGAATAACTGGAAGGAGAGAAGGACTGTGGCTCTTTCAGGCCAGGTTTAGGCCTTTTTGCATGCCTCTCATGCCAATTTTCCTTCTTGCTGTGTTTCAGCTATGACTTCAAGCCATCTGGGACTTCGGAGCTGGAGGAAGATGAGGGGTTCAGTGACTGGTCCCAGAAGCTCGAGCAGCGCAAGCAGAGGTGGGTAGGACACAGATGAACCAAGGGGAGGGGTACCCACATCCCCAGCAAAGGAACTGTCCCTGAGGAGGGGTGACCAAACCGGGTCAAGTCTAGCACGTGTAAGAGTGAGGCCAGAGGCCGGAACATCAGCAGGGCAGAGCAGGCCCTGCACCCGTGGGACAGATGCTCTCCGCCTGCCATTTGGGCTAGCAGGGAGGAATGGCCCAGGGATGGCCCCAAGCTTTGGGGATGTTTGGATTGAGTTTTGTGCTCCAAGCAATGGCAGCCTGCCAGGATGCCTGGGTTTGGAGGAGTGACAACAGCAGATTTAAGCCACCTGAGCTGCTGCAGGGGCTGAAATGGTCTCTAACATAATCCAGGCCAGCCTAAAAAGCTGTTCTAAGTTATTGCTGCTTCCTGGCTCATGTCAGCATAGTGGGTGTTATGGCCCCAGCCCACCTTGTGCCTGACTCCTCTTTGAGCAGGGAAAAACAGGCAGCAAAGAGCCCTGAGAGGTGCTTGTGTGCCAGCTGTTTAGTCCCCATCTCCCGTCACTCCTCCCTTGCTGAACGAAACCAAACTCCTGCCTTAACCACTTCCCTTGGACACCATCTACCTGCACATGAACTCTGTGACTCAGCTGTCTTGGCAGCTTGATTTTGGAGGGAATTTTTGCTGTAGCCTTTTCTTTACCCTGAAGAATTCTTTGCACAGAGAGGTGGTGGATGTCCCTTCCCTGGAAACATTCAAGGTCAAGTTGGACAGGGCTCTGAGAAACCTGATCTAATTGAAAAAGTCCCTGCTTATTTCAGAGGGATTGGACTAGATGACCTTTAAAGGTCCTTTCCAACCCAAACTATTCTATGACTGAAAAAAATGCTTGAGATTAATATTTACTGCTAAATAAATAAAAAGAGCTCAAAGTTTTGTTACTTTTCTCCAAACATTGTGGCTAAACCACACTGCAAGCTGTACCTTTGCAGCCCTGACCCCATAAGCACTGCCTAAGTATCTCCAAGGTCCAGCATAACATGATTATAACATCTGTGGGAGCAATTAGAAATCATCTGCTTTTCAGTTTGCTGCCTCTTATTCCAGCCCCCTTTACAAAGAGCTTTTCTGGAAAGAAAGGCTACTGCTATTCCCTCCTTGGCCTTCAAAAGAGAATTAGTTAGAATTAACGTTATCCTCTCCAGGTATTTCTCCCTGGGTTTTTGTGTGATGCTTGTCTTTATCCTGTAGCTGGAGGGGAAGGTGCTGAACAGGGGAGGTGTTCGTGGCAGGTGAAGCCCATCAGTGAGAGGTGGTGCTTTAAAAGCAGGAGCTGTAGCTGAAAGGCTACTTGGCTAGAGACTGGTTGGGAGAGGGAGCTGAAGGGGCTTAGACTGTGGGCTTGCTTCCTAGCAGGAAGTTGTGCCCTATAAAGTCCTTTCAGCAGCTTTGCTCTTGGGGACCTGTCTCATCCAGAGGACGAGCTTGGAGTGTGGTGTGAGCACAGGTGGGTTGTGTGTCTGCCTGCAATGCCCTGTGCTGTGGTCAGGATTTCCCAACTCCACTCTCTCCTTAACTGAAGATGGAGCAAAGCCTGGGGTTTAAGTGGTGGCTGTGAAAGGGTGAATGGAGACAGCTGCTCTCTGTTGGATGGACCTAAACCAGATCCTGCATCCCCTGAGGGCCTTGGTGCTAAGGCACGTTTTCTTTGTGGTTCTGGCTCTCCTCTTTGAGGTGGGAGATGAACGCTGTTAGCTGTGTGCAAGAAGGTGAAGCTGTGCCAGCCTAGCTCTGTCCCATACAAAATTGCTGTGCTGCAAAAGGTGTCCTATAGGCTGCAATGTGTTTGCTGGCCTTAATTTTTAATATGAGCTTGCACTTGAGCTGGAGGTACTGCTGGCATCCTGGTGGAGAGCTGCTGGCCTTCTGGGCCTTCAGAGCCTGTTTGCTCTTGTGAGAGGATGATGAGAAACAAGTCAAGTGAGCCAGCATATACATCATGTTTTTCCCCGTGTGGCCAATATGGAGGGCTGGATGGAGGCTGACCTGTGAGCTGCCTTCCCAGCAGCAGAGAGGTGGGTGGAAAGGTCTTGTTGGAACTTGTTTTTGTGCTTTGGTGCTGGCTGCTGAGGGAGAAGCAATGAGTCAGGCAGCCTTGCCCTTTGGCAGCTGCCTGCTAGCCAGCTCTCTAGCCCTGCTCTCTCAAGCCAGGCAATTTTCTAAGAACTGGGTGGGAGGAGAAAGCTGTCTTTTGGCTGGGGAAAGTAAGATGGCAATAGCAGCTTGGTGTGTGGCTGTGAGCCAGTGAGAGTTCTTGGGTTCTGTCCTCCCAGTGCCCAAAGGCATGGGCTGCTCTGCTTTTGTAAAGCTGATTGCATAAGCATACTCCTGGGTCTCCTCTTGCAGCCTCGGAGACCTGGAGCAATTCTCTTGCAACAAACCCATTGTGGTTTTTTAAACCCTTAAGCCAAGGGATGACCCCATCTGCTTTGGAGCTCCTTTGTTTTGCTGGCCTATGAGATAAGTGATGTGAGTAGAAGTGTAATTTTTTCCAGTGGGCAAAACTAAGGCTTGGGATCTGGTGTCAATACAGGGTTGCTTGTGAAGCACTGTGCTTCGTGCATGAAAAGATTCCAGGGGAGTGGCTCTGCAGCCTTGCCCTAGAGTTTCGTTTCAGCTTGAGAAGCATGTTCATGTGTTGTTGGTTGGATCCTCCTCCAGCAAGAGACTCTGTTAACAAAGAGGATGAGTTTAGGCAGAGAAGGGCTGTGTTTGGTTCCCCACGTTGAATTGATGCTGGGAACTGTGGGGGCAGCATCAGATTTGTGCTTGTGCACAGGACTGCAGGATGTGCTGGTTCACCTGGGATTTTAGCTGTGACCAGGCAGGGAATTGAGCCAGCATCACACCATGGTAGCAGTGCCCTCTCTGCCAGGGGTTTGAGCAGAGGGCTCTTCTCTGCTTTCCTGTGGGTCTTGCCCATCACAATGCTGGTAATGTGCAGATACCTTCAGCTCTGCCACAGCTCTTAGTTGAGCTGGGTCTTGGACATTTGAAGTGGGGGAGTGAGGTGTGACTGCTCTCACAACTGGGTGCTTAGAACTGGCTATGAGCCCTGGTGTGGAATACCCAGCAAGCTGTAGGCTCAGAGAGTGATAAAATTGGATTTCTAGAGGTCTGAGGTACCTCATGGTGTCTGTAGGCTCATAACTGTATTTTTCTTCTTTGATCTCTCCCCCCCACCTCTAGGTCTCCAAGGCAGTCATACGGAGAAGAGGACAGTGGTGTGAGGGAAGCTGAAGTCAAACTGGAGCAGATCCAGCTGGATCAAGAAAGCCCGGAGGAGAACATGGTTATCAGAGAGGAGGAGAGGCTGTGCCAGAAGGAAGAAGAGGCCCAAGAGCAGGAGGAGGGGGAACAAGCTGAGCAAGAGGTGGGATCAGGAAGAGCTGACCTGCTTTCCAGAGGATGGGTGGGAGAGCTGATGCTGGAGGCTGCTCTCCCATGTCTTAGCTCACCATTGCTGCTGGAAGTTGAGCCTACACAGACATTAGATGTGCTTTCATGGTGTAACCTGGGGCTGGTGCCACCCTTGCCTGTGTGCTGTGCCTTCTCGTGGTCACTGCAGGCAGCCTCTGCCCATCTGTGAGGGTGGTGTGTTTGCTTCCAGAGTTTGTGGTGGCTTCACCATGTCCCTGACATATTGAGGAGGAAAGTGTTAATTCTCTGTGGCTTGGTGGGCACTGAGTAGCTTTACAGGAGAACTCAAATCTGAATTATACTGCTTGTTTTTCTCTCCCCAGCCTTTATCACACCTTTGGAGCACCTTGTCTTGATAGATCTCTGAGCCTTGCATTGCTCCCAGCTGAGGTTTTTTTCTGTTCTGATAATTCCTGGTTAAGGGAGGAGAGAGAGAGAGACAAAGCTGGAATTCAAATGGTGTGCAAGTTAGGGGGCTAACCTTCAAATATCATTTGTTGTAAATGGATTTTGACTGTCTGGGCCTGGTAAGATTTTTGCATTTGAACTGCGTGTTACTCTTTCCAACCCTTTATTCTAAAGACAGCTTCTCTCTCTCTCCTTTTGGCCTCTAAATGAGAAATCAATGTTTTCCTACCTCAGTTGTGGTAAGAGATCTTTGTAACTGATGCAAGGACCCCTTTTCATACCATTTGGGAATCTTGAACCGTCAGAATTTCTGATTTCTGCCCTCCCTTCCAAATGACATATGAGCTTCTTCCTGAATGTTTCCAAATTAGATAATGTTAACTCAAAGTTTCTGTGCTTTTGTGTTTACTTAGTGTAAAGCAGGAAGCCTGGGAGACGGGAAAAATCACTGTTGTTGCATAATAAGCAATTTGACCAACTCACTTCCTGGCTTGTTCCTTTTCTGGACTCAGGAAAAGAAGAGAAGGAGAAATGATGGGGAGAAAGAAGAAGAAACACCAGAGAAACGCCAGAAGGCCCCAAGTGTTGCCAGCCTGGAAGAGGAGGAGCTGTGCTCTGACCACACTGCAGTGTGCTCCACAAAGGTTTGTGTTCCTGGGGCCCCTCTGGATGCATGGCAACCGTCACAACACCCTACTAATGATGAGGAAAGATTATCCAGGGCTTACAGCAATGTGGGGTGTCAATCCCATTATCCCTTCTGCTACAAGCTGAGACAAACCGCTTGAGCCACTTGCCTTGTCTTTCATGGCTGTCAACCCCCTCTCCTCCTACTTTGCCTTCTTGAGCTGTTGGAAGCTGTAGCAATCCCTCTAAAATTCCAAAGTTCAGTGATGACTCCAGGGAGTATTGTAATACTGAGATACCTGTGCTTTCAACTTGTGAATTTTGTTAAAGACTACACAAGAACCTAATGAAATTTCCCTTCCAAAGGGAAAAAACCCCAATCACTGAAACAGTGGCATTTCCCTATCTTACTGAGAACAAAATGAATGACTTAGGTTGTTTAAACAAATGGGGATTCCTGATCTCTGAAGCATTGTGTCCTTCCCAATCACGTCTGTCTGCATTGATGCTCTTGTGAAACTTCCATTACTAATGCCACCTGAACTGCACCTTGTGACTTGTCTTGCATTTACTACAAATCCTCAGTTCTGCACGTGTGCTCTTGAATACAGTAGATATGGATAAATGATTCTGTACTGAATGGGTTTTTTTTTTCTTTTTAAGCCCTAAGCTTTTTGATTGTAGCAGTGAGGGAAATGGTGAGGAGTCTGTGTAGCCTGTTAATCTGCTGTTAGTGCTATCTTTGCTTTTTTTTGCATTTAGTTTTGTGCTATTTGCTGCTTACTCAGTATTTCCTGATGGGGGATGATTGTATGAGTACTTCCTTTTGCATTGGTAAATAGATGGCAAGAGGAAGGTTTCATCATCTACAGCCATCAGATTTTCACTCTTAATGGAGAATCCTTTTTATAGTCAAATTAAAAGAGAGGAGACAGGGTGGGTTCGGATGCAGGCTCTGTGCTAATGCCAGGCTTGAAAAGTGTGGTGGGGGTAGCCAGAGCATATTCCTGAAGTGGGACTGGTAGGAAAATGCAGAAAATGCTTTCAGCAACTTTTATGTGCTGAGACTTCTGTCTTTACAACCCCAAAACACACATAGCTTCTTGACTTCAGCTTAACTGCTGCTGCTAGGATTAGCCCAGGGAAAGGTATAGAAATACAGTCTTTCTGTTTCATAACAGTGATGTCAGAGCTCACCTGCACACTAAACTGGATGTAAAGCTGTTTGGGAAAAATCTGGGCTTGGAATCTTTCCAAAGGGAGGATGATATTTACACCCCAGCTAGCCAGGCTCTGTGAACACTGAGAACTAAACACACTGGCCACCAAGAAGGTGTTTTGGCAGAGGAAGCTCAGCAGAAACCCTGCTTGTAGTGGAAAGACAAAAGTGTCTGCAGTTGGTGGTGTGTTCGCCTGCCAGATGTGGTTGGTGGAGGCCGGGTACACATTTGGGGCAGGCTGATGTTGGGTTGTAGGGTGATGGGCTGTTTGGGGCTCAGAGGGCCAGTGTGGCCTCAGGGCTGAAATAGGGGTGTATGGAGGCAAGGGGGAAGTCTTGTACCAGTCCTGTTTTGTCCTAGGCTGCTTGTGAGCCCTGAGTTTTGAGGCTGGCTGAGTGAGCAAAATTTCTTCTGACCTTCAGAAAGTGCTTGGGACCAGGGAAGTGCACAATTCTCACTGCAAGGAAGTGCCAGGGGTGG
>NW_008236629.1:3678588-3688303 GCF_000691975.1 Corvus brachyrhynchos | reverse complement strand
GGGGGGGGTGCTCCAAATAGCAGAGTGGAAGTTTGTTCCTACCTAGACTGTCATGCTGAGATACATTGCCACTTACAGCTTTTTCTAGTCCCAATTTAACCTGGTGCTCACTTATGACCTTTCAGAAGTGCTTCTGTGTGGTTTGCACCTGCACACCATCTCCCTGGCAGGGTTGGCAAGGCTTTTTCCTATTGACATGTACTTGTGGCTGAGAAGCTGAGGCAAAAATCTACCAGATTCCCCTTTCAGGTTGGTGCTGTGCCCTGTGAGGTACCAGCCTGCCTATCAATGAGCAAGGTGGTCAGCCCAGCCTCTGAAGTCATGGCTCAGAGGGAAGCAGCAGCTCCTGCAGCACCAAGCAAAGGAGTGAGCTGACAGCAGGCAGACAGCCTGCCCGGCAGACAGAGCTGGCTGATGGGCTGCTGCCATGCTGCTGTGGGGGGACCCTGCAGAGTGACTCTCCCCAGGTCATCTCTATTAGCCAGGGTTGCACTGTTTGGTTGTTCTCTAATGGGCCTCTTGCTCTTGGGCACAGCTGGCAAATGTGTCCTCTATGTGACACTGTCTTGTCTTCTGTTTAGCTAAAATTTAGCACTGGCATCCTGAAAGCTTCTTAAAGGATCATTTAGTGCTGTTTTTTATCTGCTAACTTGGTAGGTGATGTTTCCTGTGGCACAGGCAGCAGTTTTACAGGGGGAGAAGGCTCCTTTTTACTTGGTTGCTGCTCCTTGACTCTGTGGGAGCTGGTGTTAAGAAAGCCTCCCCTTTGGCTTCAAGGTGAATTTTCTCTCTGTATGCTTGTTTTCTGGGGCATGAAAGAGTTGCGAGGTTTAGCAACATTTCAGCATTCCTTTCCTACAGTGGTTGTGCAGTGTTTGCTTGCCTTCCTGTCTTGGCCAAAGAGTTATTGCACAGGAGCCTCTGGTGCAAAACTCTTTCCTGATGTCTTGACATGAAGAGCTGCCTTGCAGGTGGCTCCATGTGCTGATTTACCCTGTGTGCTTCTCTGGCGTGGATAAGTTGACCTAACTCATGCCTATGCTGCTCCCATGCTTGGCTTCTCTTCTGCAGATGTGGCCTCTAGTTTTCCCCCTCGTCTTTCTGTACTTGCCATTTCCCCTTTTGTGTCTGGTTAGGAAGCCAAGGGTCTGAGAGAGACCTTCTCCTTCAGCAGAGGGAGTAGAGAAAATGGTCTTGGTTGGTGTTTCAGCTGTCAGTCAATTTACACGTTGTTGGTTTGCCCCTGAAATTGGTTGGGATTCTCTTCCCCTGCTTGGAAAGAAGGAGGAAAGGGAATGCTCACTGTCTCTCTGATCAGTAGGGGAACATGGGGGCCGAGTGAGGCATTTCTAACCAAAATATGGATGAGGGGTCAGGGCCAAGAAAGGGTCAGCTAAGGTGACCTGCATCCATCTGAGGTCCCTGGACAAAAGTTATATCTTTGTCTTCTTTCTCCTCCATTCAGATCACAGACAGAACCGAGTCGCTGAACCGGTCAATACAGAAAAGGTATTTTCTCGGTTTTTTTTTCTCAATACAGAAAAGGTATTTCTAGGGTTGGCCTCAGGGTAAAGCAGGTCACTTGCTGCAGGTGGAGATTGTCAGCAGGTCCTGCTGTGGGGAGGGGCAGGAGTGGCAGGCTGCCTGTGGCCCTCAAAGTCCTCCCTTCTGCCTGAGGCACTGGGGGAACACCTTAATCCTCCTCTCTGTTCTGCAGTAACAGCATAAAGAAGAGTCAGCCTCCTCTCCCTGTGTCGAAGATTGATGACAGGCTGGAGCAGTACACACAGGCTATTGAGGTGAGTTGCTGTGTTGTCTCTGCCCCCACCCTCCCAGGAGCCCTCTTTGCTGATGTTGCTCTCCCAGCATGCCTCTTAGCCTTACCATCTGGGAGATGACAGCTAAATTGTCTTCCCTTGGGTGGGAGCACTCCTTGCTCCTGTCTGTAGCTCCCTCCACAGCATAAAGTAGGTTTCTTTAGGAAGCTGTCCCATGCTTGTTTTTTCATGTTCTCTGCTTAAAGAGTGACGGTATCTGACAGGAACTAGTAGGACTCTACTAGTCTCCTTTTACAACCCCTTATCTCCAAGGACCTTCCAATTACAGGGGTTAAAAATTAACAAGAGACACACTCTGATGGTGAACTGTCTCCATTTATTTTCCAGACCTCCACAAAGGCTCCAAAACCTGTCCGGCAGCCCTCTCTTGACCTTCCTACCACGAGCATGATGGTGGCCAGCACAAAAAGCCTCTGGGAGACTGGGGAGGTCACAGCTCAATCTGTCATGAAGCCCTCGCCCTGTAAGGTATGGCCCCTTGGAGGACTTGCCTTGCTTGTGCTGGAGGCAGGGGCACAGTGTGCATTGTCCTTGTTTATCCTGTTGGTACGTCTTGTTTGTTGGGCCTACAAGCTCCAAAGGTGTCTATACTAGAGATCTTCCAACATGTTGTAAGGTTTTGTACATTGGAGATTCAATTTTTTTTTTGTAGGGTCCCCCACTGTTCCTTGGTGGTACATTTAGGAAAACCTCTGTGATGCTGGTTGAGGCTCTGATTTGAAATGGGAATAAAATCAGCTGGTGGGGAGAATGCATGTGTCTCCTGCAGGGGCTTGGGCTGAGCTCCAGTTGTCAAGCATGAAGTTGCATCTAGTACCAAAGTGAAAAATCTTGTAAACTTGGAAAATGCAGAGAATGTTATATATTGCTCTCAGTGATTTCACTTTCTGGTTGTTGTGGGCGAAGCTGGTTCTGTAACAAGTTGGTTGCAAATCTGTGTTTATGAGAGCAGAATTCTTTACAGTAGAGAAGCCTTGATGTTTACATGTCCTAAATAGTTAATGAACTTAAGAAAATAAACATCTTGGAGCTAATTCAGACTCTTGTGGAAGAGTGATAAGAAAACATAGGACATACTGGGAACAGGAAGACATTTTCACAGTCATGGATTTTAGCTGCAGCTGTTATAGGTCAGATGATGTGATATTATAAATAAAAAAAAGGAGGTCAGATGTGTGGGTTGGAAATGGATGTGAACAAAGACACGTTCAGCAGCATTGGCAGTAAAGAGTAATGAGAGCATCATTTTCTCAGGATATCGTGGCCGGAGACATTGTGAGTAAAAGAAGCCTTTGGGAACAGAAGGGCAGTCCCAAGCCTGAGAGCAGTATCAAGGTGAGTTAGTGCCTGTGGGTGTGAGAGCACTTGCTCTGCTGAGAAAGAAAAGAGCTGGTGGCTGGGTTGGAAGTATTGAGAAGATGTTCTGCAGGGACAAGGGCTGCCTGTATCTATCAATGCAGTTGCATACTTCAGAGCTCTTCCTAACAGTGAACTGCTATTGGTTCAGCTCTAGTGAAAATGGGGGCAAAATTACTTCTATATCCAGTTATTCTGAAAGGTCTCTTGAGTAGCATGTTGTTCTCAGCCCATGAGCTGGGAGTCCCAGCCTTCTAGGCTTAAATCAAACTGCAAATTTGGGTAATTTTGCTCTTGTTATGCTTTTTAGCACTGAGAGTAAACAAAAGATGCAAAACTAAGTGGAACTGAACCTAAGACAGTATCACTTGCAGATGGATCTGGGGTTTTGTGGGAATGTTTGTAGAAATGTCTTCTAAAATGCAGCAAGCAGCTACTGCTTGACCCTGTCTAGGCTGGGAGAGGAAGAGCAAAGTATCTTGTCAGTTCCTGTGTTGAAACTGCTAGTATCTGGTGAATCACACAGTCTCTTACCATGGATAAAAACAACCCTGGCTTGGGGGTCTGGGCTCTTACATGAGCCCTCCCTCACAATGCCTGCATTGCATCTTCTTTCCTATTGCATATCCTGTTCTGCTTGTGTTACCTTGTGCTTGTAGAAAGTGGTGATGGATCTGGGCAGAGAGGTTGTGTGAAGGGGGCAGGAAGGGAGTACAGAACAGGCTGTCTCCAAGCTCCCTGGGATTAAAGGCGACTGCATCGTGTGCTCCTCTGGCTTCAGTTATTTGATTTTTGACTGCCTATTTAACGGAGAAAAATGCTGACTTTGGCTCTTCCTTTCTCTCCTGTTCAGTCCACTCCTTCCGGCAAAAAGTATAAGTTTGTTGCAACAGGCCATGGCCAGTACAAGAAGGTGTTGATAGACGATGCTGCAGAGCAATAGTGTGTCTGGAGAACTCATTAACCAGGTAGGTGGGATATGACTCTGCACTGTGTATCAAACTCCTGGGCTGTTCTGGCAGGATGCTGGGGTTGTTTCTGCCAGCAGCACTTTGGGTGAGTTGGAAGGTGCTGTATGGGAACAGCTGGAGCCTTGCTTCTGGGCCTGACTCTCTGGGCTGGAACGAAATGGGTACCCAGCAGGGGTTGTTTTGGTCTCTGCCTTTCTGATCCTGCTAGGAAGCAGGATACCTCTGTTAGTTTAGTCTGCAGGGCAAGTCCCTGAGCTGCTGCTGTTTGGGTGAAGATGTGTTTGCCTTAGCTAGCTCAAAGGAACAGTCTCTTCTTCTGTCTTTCCTTATGGTCTCTTAAATTGCAAGGAGTAGATAGCTGAAGGTCATTCTGGCTGAGCGTGGGGGCTGATGTACTTCTGAAATTCAAATGTTTCTGGGGTTTAATTCCCAGATTTACTGAATTAATCAGGGAGAAAATGTCTAATGACTTTGGTAACCTCTTGGAAGCAGTCTATAATAAGGTTGTAGCAGGAAGGATGTGAATATCTGCTGTACTGGGTAGACCAACAGAGCAGAAAGGACTGTTCTCTGATGTGCAGCAAGGGGAAGGCAGAGCTGGGTTGCTGTCTCTGTGCTCTCTTGGAATGGTCTTTGGATCTCATGCTCCTATTGTGTTTATGCTCATAGATATCCTGGTGTTATCTTGAGTGGATGACAGTAGAGGGTTGTGGAAATAAGGAGGAATGGTATAGAGGGAGGAGATAACTGGTTGGATCCAACTGGGCAGCATCTGGCACAATGAGTGGAGAGGAAGTTGAGGGTGAAAACAAGCTCATTCTCTTTTTTTCCTACTATAAAAAAGAAGCTTTATTTCATTGCCAAGGTTAAAATAGCTCTGCCTGCTACAAAACACCTTTTGTTTCTGAATACTTCAGGGGCCTGTGTTCCTTCTTTCCCCTCCCTCCCCCCCACCCTTAAGGAGCTGGTTTCTCAGTGTTGCATATTGTTGTGTTTGTTTAGGCTTGTTTTTTTTCCTTTTGTAGTGCCCATTTAGAGAAGATGCCCTTTTGAATGCTGCTTGGAGATGGGCAGCAGTACAAGCCCAAGACTGCCCAAAGCTATGTTTTTAGCCCACAGAACTTGTATCCTCAACTTGCTTCTCTGCCTGTCACTTCAAGAAACCTATTATAAGGTTTCCCCTTTGATCAATCTCCTCTTTTTCCTGAAGTCTGTTTCAGTGCACCAGGTGGGAACCTACTGAGCTTCAGTTCTCTACAGCAAACAGGTTTTGTTAGGTTGTCAGCAGGTTTTGTTTGCCCTACCTGAGTTTCTCTAAGCAGCTCAGATGAAAGTGCCTTTGGCTCTGGTCTTTGTCCACCATCCTTTCTTGAAAGGCAGGATGTCACAGGATGTCCTCTAGGATCCATCCAGCACTCCAGGCAGCCATAGCACAACACTGTTACCTTATGGGTTTGTTCACACAGAGGTATTGGTTTTTTTTTTTTTTACTGTAAATAGCAAAATGGCTGTGACAGCTGAGGGAGCTTGGCTTGTTTCTGTTCTTAGGTTCTTTGCTGTCTGTTTTGTATGCTGTGAGCTCCCTGCTCTCCAGCTCCTCCTCACATCTGAGTTACATGCATCCTTTTTCCCTGCTACTGGATCACTGTCATGGCCTTTTTGCTCCCAAACCCTTCTGGCTCACCTCTGTCACTTGCTTTACACCACCTTACCAGCTTTCTAGTTGCTTAAACACAGGTGTGGTTTTCTCTCCTCCCCTCACTTCCTGAGCTGCAGGACCTCACTGCAGGCCATGGAGCAAGGGTTTTTCTGTAAGTATCAGTTTGGGGTCTTAGCAACTGCTTGATGCTGTTTGGCATTGAAAAATAACCAAACTCTGTGCCCCGTAGCATTCCCCTTCTCTGTCTCAGCACAGCAGCTCAGGCTGGAACACACTGCAGTGACTTCCAGTGCACAGCCTTTGGTGGAAATCTGTTGCTTACAGGGATATGTCCTCCCCTTTGTGATACTCTGATGTCAGGGTCTGTCTCTGCAGGACTTGCCATGTTTGCTGTGCGCCTCTGCCCTTTGCTTATGGGGTAAAAGTGCTAAACCATGCACCCAGACCTGCCTTCCTCTGTCTCCTTCCTTCTGCTTATGGCAATTGCTCTCCCCAGTGGCATTTCTGCGTCCTTGATCCATGTGTAGTGGGGCTGGGGTGTGGATGCAGCCTCACTGGAAGCCTAGCAGATGCAAAAGCTAAGCCTTAGGTGAGAGTGCTGATTTGCTCTGGGTGGTTGTCCTTGCTGCAGGACAAAAGCTGTTTTAAAGCACAAGTGCTGCTTAAACCACCTTCTCTGGCCAGATTTCCCTTAGCCTTCCAAATGTCATCGACATTGGCTGTTCTGCTTCATGCCAGTACTGTGGCTCTTGTGCATACAGGCCTTTGTGCAGAGGCATCCATCTGGCCATGCTGCAGCAAGGTGCCATTTATCACTCTGTGATAAAGGTTGCCTTTATCTGCATTACGTGTTTTACACTGCACTCTTTAAATTTTTATGTTTGTGCTGCTGCGTGGATCTTTCTCTGTAGCCTTGTCTTGCAGCAATGTTAAATTATCCTGCAGAGGCTTACCTAGGATCCACTTGTGGTTACTGGCACATTTCTAACCTCTTCTTATCTTTTTCTTTGAAAACTGGGGGTTTGAAGAAATCCCCACTCTAGATAATTGGGTTATTCTTCCTACTTGTTTTTTGCCCTTTGGGTAGGGAAGGGGTTACAAAATAGAGATAAGACTGGCAAAGTGAAAACTTAAGTGAAGGTTTGTTAACTGAAGTGCTCTTATAGCATCACTGTGAAATAGGAAAACTTCAAAAAGGCAAAAGGGGCTCTTTGCTTTGTTTCTAAGTCTGCTTGCAGTTTGGCTTGAGGAAATATTGGTCAGTTCCATATCCTCTGCACATGAAAAAGGAAACTCTGTACACAGCTCTTTATACTCTATTTGGACTAAACACAGCAATCTTATATTAGCTGTATAGGAACACCCCAGCATATGACCAAGTCCCTTGTGAAACAGAAATAACTGATCTCCCAGCTTTCATGCTCACAGGCCTGCTGGCCAGTGGAGTTGCAAAGGGTGACTGTAGTACTGGAAAGCACAGCTGTCCCTGTGGATGGGCAGAGTTGGGGATTTTCCTTTAAATAGCCTTTTTTCAGGACATCAGGGACAAGCAGGTATGCAACTGTCATGATGTTCACCCTGAAAATGAGACTACATATGGTTAGCAGAACCCCTCAGAAACCAGCACCTTGTTAAATACAGAGTTGGATACCCACATGCTAAAGCAGGGTCTTGTTGGTTATCATGGAAACATTAACCATCAGCTGTTGTGGAGAAAATGTGGTAAAATACGTAACAGAACTTGACTAGTGAAAAAAAACTATTCTTCTGTGCATTATTATATTTAGTAGACTGGCCTAGGAGGATGTCAAATGATGACTGTTTTGTTAGGCAGGAATTGCTTGGTGAGAGCAGGATGTCTTCTGCTGTCTCTTGTGTGTACCTTGGGTGGTGAGAGCAGGATGTCTTCTGCTGTCTCTTGTGTGTACCTTGGGTGAAAGAATGAGTTTCCATTTTGTTCTCAGCAAATGGGTGTGGGTACACTTTGAGTAGAGAAGATAAAATGGATTATATGTATCCTTTTCAAGTTTGGTGTCTAAGACTCCCTGGAGATGTGGAGCAACCCAGATTCCTTCCTCTCATCTGCAACTGCTGCTGTTTCTAGCATCTATCTCTGTCTTAGATAAATGCAACAAAAAAAAAATCAGATTCCATTATCCTCCTCTAAACTGGTCTTTCTTTCTGTAGGCAACTCGTCCTTTTCACTGTGTGCCTCCCCTTCCTTCACCCTGTTACTGTGTCCAGTGATTGTTGCTGACTCTTCTTAAAACAGGTTCCTGTTTGTTTTCCTGTGACCTGTGGATGTGGTAGTTACGCATTTAAGCTTTTAAACATATGGAGAGTAACCCCTAAACCTGCAGCATGGGGCTGCTGGCTTGGAGGGGATTTATTTAATTTCCTTTTTTCCCTTACACTTGGCTCCACTGGGCAGTAAACTCGGTCATAGGTGCCCTCTTGCTTGGTGCCCTGTAGGAACCTTGAGGCGTGGAGCTGCCTGGCTTCAGTTGACTGACCATCCTGATGCCGTTCTGTTGAAGCTCTTGGTGTGCTCCTCGGCCACGTTGGGTCGGAAGCGGCTCACCTCAAACACAGTGCTGATCTTTGTCATGGGTTTGGCAGCCAGCTCCTTCAGTTTCCGGGCATCAAAACGTGGCTTGTGTAGAAGGATGGGTAAGCGGCGGGGAAGAAAGACTCTTTCTTCCTTCTGTGTCTTCTTCTCTTCTGCTTGCTGCTTCCTCTGCTTAGTGAGTGTCACCTGGTATAAAATGGCATCCCACATTCTCATGGCTTTTGATTTAACCAGCATGCAGTCTTGCTTGATGACTGCTTTAGCAGTGTCCTCTTTATTCCCTTCCTCCTGTTCCAGCTTTTCTGGCTTGGACTCTGGGAAGTTGGTTGCTTCTGGCTGCACCATCAAGTGCTTCCTGAGGCGATGCCAGCCACTGGCACCGGTTCCAGGAGGTCTTGCTGCTTCTCCTGATGATGGTGCTGGCTCAGCCTTGGGAGGACAGCTGGTGCTGGGTAAGCTGGGGGTCAGCTGGGGTTCGGTGCCATGTTCTGCCTTGGTGTCTGGGGAGGTGGACCCGGTCCCATCAGCTTGTGCTGGAGTTGCTGGGTGTGCTTGCCTCCAGGGAGTGCTGGATGTTGATGGTTTTAGCATGTCTTTGTCTTTCTTGGGTAATTCAGGAGCTGTCTCTGATCCAGCTATTTTGGCATCGCTTCCATGAGTTGTAGGCTTATTGGTGTGGGCATCAGAGGTGCTGGGCTTCTCAGTAGGAACAGGCTTGAGAGCTTGATCAGGAGGCTCTGCCTCTGCAGCAGGAAGGAGGGGAGGTTCCAGCAAGGGGGGAGTGTTCTTGCTGTCTTTAAGTGAGGTGGGTGTCTGCTCTGGAGATGGTTCAGAGCTCCTTGTTTGAGGTGCTGGGGAAGTAGGCCTTTTGTCTTCGTGGCTGACAGTTCCTTGGGTCGGGTTTGGTGTGGGAATCTTAGCCCTGGGTGGCTTGACACTGTGGAAGTAAGTGTTCACCTTGGTGGCATAGGTAACATCTGGTGCCCTTTCTTTACTGGGTGTACTGGAAGAAGGCTGGGGGAAAACAGATACTGAAGGGTTGGATGGAGAGGGAAGGTGGGACCCCATGCCTTCAGGCTGCTGTGGAGTCTCAGGAGGTCCTGGCTTCTGTAGCAGGGGCATGGCCGAGGAGGTTGTGAGCTTGACATGTTCAGCGATGCGCCGCTGCTCGGTGACCTTCAGTGCGAAAGGCTTCCCCTTTCGGAAGGGGGAGGGGGCGCGGTGGTTGACGGGCCTGATGGAGAGGGGGGTTGGCAGGGGGTCAGAGGGGGGGGCTGTGGTTTCAGGGGCCTCTGCTGGGGCAGCGCTCTCAGCACCCTCT
>NW_008236629.1:3666974-3678496 GCF_000691975.1 Corvus brachyrhynchos | reverse complement strand
GGTGGATGGGAACAGGCTGGGGGGAGGATGATACTTTTATCAGCATTGTCATTTCCTGCAAGAAAAGACCCAAGTTTAGAGTTGGTGTGGGCTTAGCCCTGGACAGGATTCGGAAATATTTATACACAGGTCCTCCTCTTCCTCTCTCTAAAAGCTACGAATATGGAGTCAATACTGTGGGAGAAGAGCATCAGTCTTGGCTTTGTTACTCTCCTGAGGTAACCTCAGCTGGTCTTGAGGGTGGGTGTGGCAGGGCAAGAAACGTCCTGGGGGGAAGCTGTATTGCCAAACCTGGAGCCCTCCCGCTCCTGGCATTAGCACAGGGAGAGCTCCTGGGAACCCCAGACGTTCATGTCTTGGCAAGTCCTAATGGGATTTGGAAGGAAATGTCAAGGGAAACAAAGTGGGTTTGAAATTTTGAAGCTTTGAAACATCTCCAGAGCAAAAAGCATTTTCATGGCTTTCCAAATTTCGGTTATTAATACTCTGATACAATGTTACATACAACAGAACAGCCATAAACTACATGTCATTTGAATCAAAGTCAACACTGGCTGATTGATTTCAGCTGGCATGAAGACACCCCTGTGAAATGCAGGGCTTCTCAAAAGCTCTGTTTATCAGTGAGGAAGTGCTTTGTCACAGCACTGACTCTGGCTGGTCTCTTCTTGCTGCATGAAGCACAGGGACAACATTTTCCTCCAAGATAATTTTTTTTTTCCCTTGGGAAGCTTTGCCACTGTCTTGCCTTTATCACTCATTCTTGAGTGAAGGAGAACTGGCTTGTGCTCTGGGTCAGGTCTTAGCTCCAATGGCATCTGCAGCCCTTTGGCCAGCACTGGGCTGCTCCTTCAGGGGTGCATGGCTGCTTTTCCTGCTGTTTGTTGCTAACTCATCACCGCCTCCTTTCTCCTGAGTACTGGTCAGTGGAGCTCAGTGACCACTGTTCAGGTGAGCACAGTGGAGCTAAGGGTCTGTGTTGGGGATAGAAAGATTAAACTAGTCTGTTCTCTCCTTTCTCTTCCTAAGCAAGCTGGGGAGCACCAAACAGCCTCTGACCTGCAATGACTCTGGCAGCCCCAGGAAGGAAATCTGACTCTATCCTGGATCCTGCTCAGCACAGAGTTGCTGAGTTTTGCTATGAAATGAGGCATAAATCACTGAGCCCCTTAATCCCTGGTGCTGGGTGCAACTGAGCATCCTGAAACAAGGAAGAGGAGGGGCAGGGTGATGATGTCAGGCTTGCCCAGGGGGGCTGTTTATTTCATGTGCTGTGTTCTGTTCTTCGTGGCTCCTAGCCTGCTTAATGTGGGTGTGTAACATGATACCTACTGTTCGGGAAACTATCCTGAATAGAACTCTGAAAAGTGCAGAACAGCTATTTGTGCTTGAGTGCCCAGTGCTGGCTTTGGGCTTGCAGTGCTGCTGTCAGCACTGGGCTGGGAAGGTGATCCCTACCCAGCAAGCAGGTGGTGTGTCTGCCAAAACTGGTTGGGGATGGGGCGAGAAGGATGACTTTTATTTTTTAAAAGCAGCAGCAAATAAAAGCACTGAAGAAGTGGCATGTTGAAGTCAAAAGCTTCAAGGTCAAGCCCTCACCATGGTAGATGAGCTGCCCTCCAGAGCAGAGGCTGTGGTGGGCAAGGTATAGGCAGTGTCTAGCAAGTGGTGCACTCAGTACCAGAAAGACATGGATCTGTTGGAGCAAGTCCTGAGGAGGACCACAAAAATGATCAGGGGGATGGAACACTTCTATGAGGACAGGCTTGAGAGAGTTAGGGTTCTTCATCCTGGAGAAGAGAAGGCTCTGGTGAGACTTTATTGTGGCCTTTTAATATGTAAAGAGGGCCTGTAAGAAAGATGGGGAAAGGCATTTCAGTAGGGTGTGTTGCAATAGGACAAAGGGTAAAGCTTTTAAACTAAGAGGGTAGATTCACACTAGATATAAGGAGGAAGTCTCTTTTTATGATGAGGGTGGTTTCCCAGAGAGGTGGTGCATGCCCTGTCCCTGGAAACATTCAAGGTCAGGCTGGATGGGGTCTGAGCAGCCTGATTTAGTTGCAGATGTCCTTGCTTATTGCATGGGTGTTGGATTAGATGACCTTTAAAGGTCCCTTTCAACTAAAGGTCCCATTCAAGCTATTCTATCATTCTATGATTTACTTTAGCTGTAGGCATGAGAGACCTGCTGTTTCTGTGAGGGGGCTTGGAGGGGATTTGTGTCAGCTGGGGGTGACAACTGTTGGGCATTCCCAGTGTCTTATCAGCTTCATTCCTTAGGCACAAGGCTGTGATTAGGATTTGCTTTGTTCCAGGATCTACTCTTAAAAGCAAGACTGCAGTGTCCCAAAAAAGGCTGAGAGCCTGCCCATTCCTTTTTCACATACCTGCTTTCCTCCCCAGCCTCATGGGTATTTTAGATTCTTCTGGGTCAGAAAGCCAAAATCTCTGTTTGGAGGGACATGTAGGTATTTTTGTGTGACGCTACTCTGACTCTGTTTGTGTAGAAATTGGTACTTGCTTGTGGGGTTTTTTGTGCCTTTTAAAAAAAAAATCTCCTGAAGGGTGAGCAAATACCTACATCTGATGGTAGGTTTTATTGTGGAATGACTTAACCTGTTCCTGTTTAATGTGGTCCCAT
The DNA here is from genome assembly GCF_000691975.1 of Corvus brachyrhynchos. Classification (NCBI taxonomy): domain Eukaryota; kingdom Metazoa; phylum Chordata; class Aves; order Passeriformes; family Corvidae; genus Corvus; species Corvus brachyrhynchos. The sequence continues at coordinate 3,675,855 of NW_008236629.1, read as the reverse complement.
GGACAGCCTGTACTACAAGATGAGCTATGGTCCAGCAGCACTGGTAAACCAGATTTATAAGGTTGACCTGCTTCAGGCTTGTGTTGGGAATACTAAAGAGGCAGGGCAGTGAACTTCCCAACTGCTCATCAGCTCTTGGAGTGTTTTCCTTGTCCTATGGACTGCTGCACTCCAGAAAAATGCAGCTTCCCACATGAGTCAGAGAAGGATCTTGCCTGGGATTTGCTACAAACTGCCAGATGCTACTGAGGAGGGCATGGGGGCTCAGAGTGGAAAGTTTAGTATGCACACACCAGGAAAATCCCTCTGCTCCCAAAGTCAGAGGCTGCTTCATGCTGTATAGCCTCAAGATTTGTTGTCCCTTACAATAGTCTGTGCTCTTAAAATGACTCTTGCTGCTCTCTCAGCATCCCATCTGACTTGAAACGTGCTGTGCTATGGGTGTTGGAGACCTTATGGGCGCTAACTTCCATGGCATGTGACTGTATTGGAATCTGTGTGCTTGACTAATAGAGCAGTGAGATGCTAAGAGACAGCAAAAGGAAATCAGCTGTTAATTTATTTGTCTTCCCTGTCATGCCTGGCTTTGTTTTGAGTCTCCTTCAGAACTTTGTGTGCTCAGGAGAAATTCTGCAACAGGGAATATTTGTCTTCCCCTTTGCCACCTAATGAAGCAAAAGTAAAGGGACAGACTTGCTTTATTGCCAGTGGAAAGGCTGGAGCTGAAAACCCAGGGACAACAAGGGAAGCACTGCCTGAGAAACTTGTGTGGGTTTGTGATAGGCTAGAAGGAACTTAACCTAGAAGTCAGGAGGCTTTCAAAGGGTTAAGTTTGCCTGCTGCTGGTTGAGTTCCCATGGGTGGATGGGTGCTCACCTACTCTTGGACCCCAACTGTTCCCCTGACTTGGCTCCATTTGCAATCAGCCCCAAATCAGGAATAGTGGGGAGAGTGTCAGCATGCAGGAGTCATTTATCAAGTGATGGAAAAGTCATTTGTGTGCTGGAGTCCCTGGGCTGCACCAGCTGTCGTGCGTGGAGCAGATGGAGAGCTGCAGGAACCCAACACCGCTGCAGATGGTCCCAAACAGAGCTGCGGCTGCCAGGGGCTGTGGGAACACTCTCTGCTTTAGTGGCTTTCTTGGGCTTGGGAGGAAGCCTGCTAATCTCCTTCTTGGGGTGGCAGACAGTGTGGCAGGAGTGCAGCCGTGACCTCTGCTGGGTGTGCAGCCCTTGGCATCTCCTCTGCCATGAGCATGGCTCATTTATGCCAAAGGCTTACGGGTGGCCTGATTCACAGGGCTTTGTGAAAATGGGTGGGAGAAACCCACCTGTAATTGCTAGAGAAGATACAGCTTCTGTATAGCCTGGGGTATTGCTCATGAGAGGCCAAATGGTATCTATAACCTTGTGTTTTCTTGTCTTGCAGCTGAGCTTGGTCCTGGCTTGATGCAACCCTCCATGCCACTATTTCCTCTGCTTCACAGAAGATAATTGAAGGATGTTTCTCTTCTCCTGACTGCTGTTAGTCTGTTTTGGGTACAGCCTGACTCCTCTTGGGGTTTGAGCAACACCCCACACTGCCTCCAGATGGATGAAAGGAACTCGATCAGCTGGCAAAACTCATCATAACTTTCTATGTGACTCTTTGGCTTTTTTTTTTTCTTAAGTGTCTCTCTGGTGTGGAGATGAGAGGCTGTATCTCTGTTCCCTCCCCTTAAGTGTTGGAAGAGAGGGATCTGCTGCCCTGCTCAGCAGGCAAGGGTTTTGTTATGTGATTAAGAATTTCTCCTTTTGTGGCCCTTGGTGGCTGGGTGGTGGCAGCGAGAGAGCTCAACAAAAATCTGGTAGAAGAATTGGTGTTTGAAAGGAGGGCAGTGGGCAGGTCCTGAGTGTGAGAAGACTGCAAGGAGAGCGTGATGAGAGTGCAAGGACTACTTGTCACCCTGTTGGTGCCAGCTGTGGGTAAAGTCTTCCCCTGTTTATGATGCAGCCTCTGTCCCTCTACATCATCTGCTTTGAGGGACTTCCATCTACTGGTCTCTGTGTACATCAAATTGCATTCAACTTAGTCTTTTTTTTTCCTTTAGTTCCCAGATCATTCTTTAATCACAGTTATGTACCCATGCCAAGATGTTTCTGCCACTTTTCTGTCTCAGCAGGACAATAGCAGCTTTGTTTCAAATAGCTGCTGCCTTCCTCTGCCTAAGATGGATTGGAGGTTTCCTTTCTCAGGTGAGGAGTGCTGACCACTGGTATTATCTCCCCTCTCTGGGAGAGTGATTTGCTTATTCTCTAACCTGTGGGCTCCAGTGCCAGTGACTGAAACACTTCTAAAAGTCAGATGTGGTGGCATCTTGATCACTTGCCAGCTGTGCTCCTGAAGCTGAGCAGGCTATCTGGGAAGTGGGTGCTGCTCTTGTGCTGGAAGCTATCTTGGTGAAATGGCATCCCAGTGAATTGTTTGTGGAGACCAAGGCTTGCTGTGAACTTGAGGAAACTGAGTCCCAAGAGTGGCATTTCTGGCCTTGGGCCTGAGGTCTGCAAATCAGCTTCTAGGGTTGTTTCTGAACTCTCCCATGTCTTCATATTTCATGGTGTTAACATGTCCCCCAGCCCCTCTTTAAAGTCTCATTCCTACCTTACTCCCATGTCAACATAATTTGCAACTTGTTTCTACCCTCCTGGAGGGAGGGCAGCTTGTTTCTCCTCCTGCATCAGTGTGCTTTCTGCTTAAAACTTTCTGGCCCCAGATTTTTTTTTTTTGTAAGCATTTAATAAAATTTGAAGAAGATGTTGTAATGATGGCAACTCTGAGAATTTTGTTCATATAGGAGTCTCTGCAGCAAAGCTGTCTTCCAAGACCTTGAAGCTCTCTGCTTGAACGTGAGGTGGAGGAGAAGCATCAGTCTGAGTGACAAGAAGAAAAGGAAAGGGGCTTTCTGTGTGCCTGCCCCATTTAGATCCTTGTTATTTTGTTGCATTTTTCATTGGGGGTAATTGCCTCTAAAAGGGGAAGGAGTAGTGCTTGGGTGCAGCCTGCAGAGACTTCCTGGAGAAGCACAGAGTTTAGCTCCCCACGTAATAGAGCTGAGCAACATCATGGGCTTCAACCAAAATCACTGATGTCAGCTATAAAAAAAAAAAAAAAGGAAAAAAAAATTTCCTCTGTATACTGCTAATCCAGCTTTGATAAGGTCAGTATAGCTGTCTGTCCTGGAACCCAGCACACAAATGAGCTGATGACTCCATCTACCTTTTTATGGAAAACCTTTTTATGGGGGTGACCTTCCAAGTAATAACACTTTTATGGTGTAGAGACGATGAAGAGTTTCTGCTATCCTAACACTTCAGGAAAGCGTAGGTAAGGAAGGAGATAATTCCAATGTAGCTTCTTGCTCTTATCTTTCTGCTGATTGGTACCTTTGTTCTCTCCATCCTGTGCTTCTGAGAGGTAGGAATTCAAGGAGTCCTGTGTTCTTCAAAGCACTGAGCAGCATGGCTCCATTTTCCTCCCTTCAGCCCTTCCTCTGCTGTGCTGGGATTTTCAAGTGAGGCTGGAGCAGGAGCAGTGTGGTGCACGGAGATGTTCTGGCTTGAGGTGAAAACAGCACTACTTTGCATGTGTGCAAACTGGTTGCACCAATTTTTCAACACAGTTCTGTATCTGGGTGGGTGGAAATGATGGCTGAAAACTTCTCCAGTTACTATTCCTGTGCCCTGCCAATTTTGAGAGGGCAGAGAAGGCCCCAAAGGCAGTTTGTGTGAGATTCCTTCTCTAAGGAGGGTTAATTTGCAGAGTGTATTTTCTCCACTTAAAGCCCACAGGGACCTAGATGTGGTTTCAATAAACAAGTGCTGTAATTCAGGATCTGGTCACAGCAGAGAAGTGAGAAGGTTGTGGGAGACCAGAGCTCTCTAGTGGTAGTCAGGAACAAGGGAAAGAACTGTCTCGGAGCAAGTGCGTGCAGCTCTTTACAAGGTACTTATGTCTGCCAGGGGAAGTGTTTCCCCAGCTAAACTGGCTTTATGATGTGCTGTTTCTCCTCCCAAAGTAACATGGTGGGTGTGCACAAGGTGGTGGGAGTGGCGGTGGGGTTACCAGAAGGGTGAAACCTCCCCAACAAGAAAAGAAGGGATGCTGCAGCCCAGATACGCTGGATGTGCATCTTGGGCAATGCTAGGAGGGGATGAGGGGAATGGAGGCTCATCTCTTCCCTCAGCAGGGAACTCTAGGGACGTGGGGCTGATTTTGTGAGTGAAGGAGAGCAGGCTGGTGCCACTCTGCAGCAGTGACTGGCCTGGTGTTAGTCAGTAGCTGACTGCTTCCTGTCTTTGTTCATTTTTCACAGCACTGTGGTTTTTGCAGCACTGGCATCTCAGAGGCTTTTGCTATGAGACCTTAGCTCTGTCTTCTCCTGAGACTGCTGCATTTTGAGCATAATAAGGACAAACTGTCACACTGAGTGAGTCTTGCAGGATTAGTCTTGCTCTCAAAGCCTGGTGGAGAGGAGTGATGCTTTCCTGGTCCCTGTATCTGCTGGCTGCCTGCATCCCCTATGCTGCCATGCTTCCCCAAATTACCATCCTGTTGGCAGTGTCCAAAAAGAGGGACTGGGAACCTCTGTGTGGGCTGTCAGTGCTCTGAACTGGGGGCATACCTTGACGCGTTGCTTCACTACAATTTCTTCTTTACCCATCTTGCCTAGATTATGCAGAAGGGGAAACATCATTTTAGCAGCATTGACTCTGAAATAAATCTTTGGGGGTTCCGGTGATACTGAAGTGTGCTGCTTGTCTTTCTGTGGCAGGCTTCAGGGCTGCTTTTTCACCAACAGGGTTTAACAGATGATTCTACATGAGTGTATGCAAGATGGGATTGAAAAATGTGGTCCACGACCATTGCAGTGCCATAAAACAGCATTATTTAAACTTGGGGGAAACTTAAATAATGAAAAACTCGAGTCTGTTTTGAGTGTTATGTCTTCATGTAGCACTTGTTCTGCCTCGAGACTGGGGGCTGGACTTCATCTGGTTCTTTCCAGGTATAAAGTAATGATAGGCTCATTTTTACATCCATCCTAATGTATATGTGTGCATGCTAATTAACAGATCTCTGCTCAGCCCTTGCTCACAGCTCTGCGCTGGGCCTCCTCTGCACTGGACACAAGAGTCTAGAGTTTCCAAATGACTTTGTTCCTTGAAATGTGTCTGCAGCTTCTGCTCTTTGAAGGAAAGGTCAGCCTTGGGGACACCTGAGCCTGAATGTCAGAGCTTTGCCTCCTGCCACCACCACCTTTGGGAAGGAAAATAAACAAGCTCAAAGAGCAGGGTGGCTATAAATACTGAGGTGGCAGCTGAGACGCTGCTGAACAAGGTTCTGAGGCTGGTCTGTTGGTAGTTCCTTGCCAGCTCAAGACACTTTCCCTGATGCTGCATTTTATATATATATGTACACACACGTATATATCTGTATATAAGCAGGGTAAGAGGAAAAAAAACGTATTTCACATTGGCGAAAGTGCAGTTGGAGCTACGATTTACTTCAGAAATGGACCCATTGCAAGGATCCTGATGATGAGAAAAGACAGGTGCTTTCCCTGGGATTTTGCATGGAGTCCCCTGAGGGTTTTGCAGTGGAATAATTTGATTTAGATCAGAAATTTTCAGAAAGGTGTTTCATCTCTTCCTCAGAAATAGTGGTTTAGCAGTGCTAAAGGCAGGCATTAAATAAATAGCAAAAAGTGTCATGGACTTGGGACTTGTGAGAATGATGGGAAGAATGGGGAAAGGTTGAGGAAAAGTAAGGGGAGGGTACCACTGGGGTTATACACGTGAGCACTTTAAGGTATCAGAGCAGCAAAGTGCAAGTGTAATTATTCAGTCAGAGGTGCTTGGCTGGGTAGGTGGGTCTTCCCCAAGGTCGTGGAGTGACTGTGAGTGCTTGTTGTGAGCACCTTGACTGGTCTCCTGCCTTGCTCACCTCCTCTGGGGACACAAAACAGCAGCTTCAGGCATTGGTCCTGACTCCCATCCTGTTGCTCAGTCATCATCCTCACTGCCAACCTGTCTCAGCTATTTAGGTGTAAATAGCATGAGGATGAGACCCAGCCCATATCTTGGATGGCCAAACCTGATCCCTTATCTTTGGAGAGACATCTAGGCTAGATCTAGGGTGTCCAACCAGGACCTCCTGAATCCCACAGGGATTGTGCCTTAGTTGTCTAAAGCAGATGCAGCAAAGGCATGTCCCAGAGCAAACAAATGAGTGATGGCGGAACAGTCTATCACAAAAATCAGAAATCAATATTAACTGAAAAAAAAACAAGAACTGCATTACTTACTGATGTGTAATTTGTTTCCATCTGAAATCATTTGTGTGTTGGGTGGATCATGTTACTCAGGCTGGTTTACAAAATTAACAGGTGATTGTTCCTTTGAGATCATGTCAGGTGCTGGTTTCTTGTGACTTCTGGAGCCCTGTAGGTAAGTTCAAAACATCAGATGGAAAAGTGTTTATAGTAGCCGCTAACTACAAGAGGTTTCTCAAAAATAAATAAAGGGACTTTTTTAAAAGCATGAAAAGTTCCATCACCTAAAATTAGCGTGAAGAGGGGCTATCGAGTAACACCGTTGCGTGCTCCCAGCTTTGGCCCTGCAAAGTTCGGCATCTCAAGTGCTGGGGAGGTGAAGGGCAGAGGATGGTGATGCTGCCAGGACAGCTATTCTAGCAGAGTAGCTCCAGGCGATGAAACCAGTTGGAGGCTTTTCAAGTTGGCTGGTAAGATTTACTGTTTTGCAAAAGTCAGGGTTGCAAAATGCAAATTTGGAGCTGTGCTTTGATCGTTACCTTCCCGAGAGAGGAAGAGAGCAAACTCTGGCTCTGTGTTGACTTGTTCCTGGCGAGGGACATGCTGTGTGCGAAGGATGCAAGGGTAGAAAATGCTGTGCTGGGAGCTGAGGGGTTTGGAGTTGATTAGTTTGGTGAATTTTGATTGAGGGGTTTATGTGCAGTTTGACTTGAAGATCTTGGCCAAGACTGCTCAAGTGAGCTGGTAAGGATGGCACCAAGGCCTGCCTTTGTTCTGGGCAACCTGTGAGCTGCCCAGGCACCATGCAGGTGTTTACTGCCTCTCGGCCTTGGGGCATTTCGTCCCTTTTTCCAGCTGACATCTCGGGTTCTGCTTTCTCACAGCCTCTCAGGAGCCTTTAAGTGTGAATGCCATGGTAGCTGGGGGGTAAACATGCCCCCAGGAAGATGGGGGCATGTGAGAGCAGTTTCCTGGAGGTCTACAAAGCAGCTTTACACCCAGATTAAGCTTGGCCTGTTTCATATGGCTTTGGAGATGCTGGTGAGCTATGCCACAAAGCCAGCTCTGAAGGCAATTACCTTCTGCTTCTCCCTGCTAAGCTTTGTTGCTCGTTGACTCCTCTCTAACCTGACTTGGAGTTACTCTGTCCTGGATCAAGGTAGCAAAGCTCCTCCTGCATCCATCAGGGATCTGGTCCACCTGATGACACTGTTCTTGTGGGAAGGGAGGTATGTGCTGGTGTTTTGGGGTAGGTGCCAGAGGCGAGCTCTCCATTTGCTTTCTCCCTCTCTGCCTGATGACTGGCGAGATCCTGCCTGGCTCTGCAGGACGCGCTGCTCCTTATTGCAGTGCAGACTTTTGGAGGAATTTGGGGTAGGCGCTTGATCCTTCATACAAATACCCTAATGCAATTAATTCCTCTTTGACTGACAACTTCAATGTCTCAGAACTTGTCTTTTAGGAGTGCTAGTGACTTTGTGTGTCCCCAATACTGAAGATGTTGCTGGAAAAAAAAACCCCAGGCAATAACAACCAGGGCCAACCCAACTGGAAACTTAGGAAAAGAAACATCACATGATGGGATAAGAATACTTCAACAGATTTTAGAAAGGCCCAAGGACACCTTGTACCCTGCTGTGCCACAGTCACCACCAAGACCACACCAGCCTAATGCATGTATTTGCAGCATGCTCTGTGTGAATGATGCAAAGGGCTGGCTTGTGTTGGCACACACTGAAGAAGGGAGTGTTCAGATCCCCTCCTATTTCTTACCAAAGATGTAGAGTTTCTGTTCTTACAGGCTAAGATGGGATAAGACAGGCAGATATTTCTACCAACTAAGTTTCACAAAAGGGGTGACACAGTAGAGACCTCCATGGAAGTGCTGGTTCTCCCTCCCACCAGATGCAAGGAGGAGAACAGCAGCACCAGGAAGGTAAATGGAGGTGTACGTAGGTAATGTGGTCATTAATAAGAGAATGCTTGTTTGTTGCCTTTTATTCTCCTTTTTATGCCTCTGAACATTTGTGATTTCATGAAGCCACCACTAGGAGAAGGTGTTGGCACCTTGAGGTTCCCCAGCCACTTTCCAAGATTCAGGTAGGTGAACCCACAGCTTGGCATGTGTTTGCCCTGCCTGTATCTGAGGGACTGCTGCAAGAGGTGCATCACTGGGCATGGCAAACACTGTACCAGGTCACTTCTGGGGAAACGAGAGGCAACCAAGGACAGAGATCCTGAGCCCAAGGGCCAAGTGGGTGGTATTAGAGGAGCCAGGGAGGAAAGATGGATTTTGCTTGGCCCCTTTGGGTTGTTTCAGATTCCCCAGGATCCTGTTATCACCAGTAAAATGACAGTGAGTGGTCTGCTGATACTTAGAGGAGCTGGTTATAAAGCTTAAGGCTATTCTGATCTCTTCTTGACTGGCTGCATAAAACAGGTCATTGGATTTTGCCCAGGAACAGAAAATAATTAATTATATATATTTATTTTCTGTCCTTTCTCTGAATGGACTTACTTACCCACTATCTGTTCTGCCTTTTTATTGACAGCTACTTCAATTAACTTGGA
>NW_008236629.1:3663647-3666943 GCF_000691975.1 Corvus brachyrhynchos | reverse complement strand
AACTGCTGATTAAACCCCCCTGCAGAATCCTTTTCTCTGGGGTGGGATGAAGAGAAGAAAGGGTGTAGAAGAGCTGTATAAAAATTTACTTTCTTAAATGGCTTTTTGTGGTTCCCATTTCCCCTCTGCCCTGAATCATGGTAAAAGGTTTATAACTGAATGTCACAAAACAGAAAAACACATCCCCACACTTTCCCAGTCAGCTTAATACATTTTTCTGGATACTTTCAATTATTTCGAGGCTGATATCTGTAGAAGCAGACAAACATGCCAAAACCAAAATATCTGTATCATGCAAAAGAGTAAAAAATGTTGTTTTGAAAGCATTCAAACATGACTCTGGAGAGGAGGGGATATGAAGAATCATTCAGACTGTGAAATCAAGTAAAACACATTTTCCTCATAACTAAATTCACTTTGGATAACTTAACCATTTTTGAATGACAGAAGGTGTCAGTGAAAGTTCCTCTGTAGCTCTGCCATGAAGGTCTAAGTGCAGAGTTGTGGGCAAGTCTGGGTGAGGAAGGGCCTCAGGAAGTCTTCTTGCCCAACTTGTGGGCCAGAGCAAAGTCTGCTTTGGAAGTAAACCTGTTTGTTCAGTGTTGGAGAGTAATGGGTGGATAGGGATAGGTATTGCTTTATCTCAGAAATTGGATCTCTCCTGGGCTGTGAAAGAGTGCCAGTTTTATGGGAAGGATGTAGCTGATTTTATTTAAAAACTCTGTAGTCTTTTATGAACACGTAGGACTTCAGACTTCCAGGGTAGTACAGGTTTTCAGATGAACTTTTCCAGTGCTTTTTCAGCTCGCTGGCTGAGTATTAAACAGCCATGGAGGCAATGATCCATGAAAATGCTGCCTGCTGACTGGTGTGCAATGAGCACAGGGAAAAGATATTTAAAAAAAACAAACCCAAGCAAAACACACACACAAGCATTTGACCAAAGTGCCCATCTTTATGCAGTTTGTAAAGTTATCAGGGCTAATGTGTGTGTACTGTGTGTAAAGGCATCTACCCTGAGTGCACTGGCTGCTGAAATAGGTCAACCAAAAGCCAGAAAAGATGAGAAGAACTGGTTACAGCTTCCCTGCAAGTGGCCCAGCAACACAATAAATTCCTCAAATAGCCAGTCTGGGTGCTCCTGCCTACCAAGAAAAAATGCAGCGTTGGGCCAGGCTACCTATGGAAACTTGTCTCGATCTCTGCCCCAGCCTCTAGTTCCTGTTCAAGGAGAGACACTGGTTTGCTGTTCCCTCTCCCAGGTGGAGATGCTGTCACAGTAAAAGCATGCCAGGCTCTGGGCTTAGGTCTGCTGGCAGATGGACTTTCTGTGGTTTGAGACCCTGGTTCATATCTGTGACCTGCCCCTGTGGTCTTTGGCCTTGGTGTTGTCTCCTAACCTGGCAGCTGGTGGGAGAGAGGGGCTTCTGCCACAACAGGTGCTTGCTGCACCCTCACCTAATGAATTTGGGTAGCTTTTGGTAGCTGTGCAGGCACAGCTGGGATCATCTCTCCCATATCTGGTCTCTGTGATCAGTAGGGAGTGTGAGGTACTTGGTGGTGGTTTGCTCACTCTCTAGGCTGGCAAGGCTGCACTGTGGCAGCTCAAAGGAGAGCCCCAGTAACCTTGCTGCTGGTGCAGGGAGAAGAGATGATGTCAAGACAGCACAAAATATATATCCTAGAGCAGGAGAGTCTACAGTAACAAGAGACAAAGCTGATGAGGAAAATGTGGCAGGTTGTGAATGAAACTGCTGTGTGATGGAATCAAGAGATGAAGTAAGGACTTGACATAGAATGTGTGAAAAGCACAGGGTCTGCAGCTAAGGTACGAAACAAATATTGGAGAGGCCTATAGTTATATGCTGAAGTGGATAGAGAGACCCACAAAGGCAAGAAAGGACAAACATAAATTGGGCTGTGAGGAATGAGCCTGGTTGTGAACCAGCTGACAGCAGAGCAAATGTAAGATGTGTGCATCAGACAAGCCCTCTTTACTGGGGGCTGGAGAAGGTACCCTCAGTCCCATAGGAAGAGGGATTCAGATAGTGCTGGGACTGGAAATAAGATGCATGACATGGACATGAGTGCTCTGACAGAGGCAGCCCATAGCATGCACAGATGTCCTTTGGGACAGTACTAAGCAGAAAGGCCATGCTCCCAGGGTGTGGTGGTGGGGAAGACAGAGCATGGCCATGACACATGATCTAAAGATGGATGTTGTCTGGAGCACTTGTCTGACTGTCCAGGAACTGAGCTGAGTGCAGGAACTGAGAGGATACTGCAGGCACCAATGTTTGCTTCTCATCTATTTGAAAATGGAGCTGCAGCAGAGAAGTCTGATTACCTGTCCCTCCCATCACTTGTACCAACCTCACGTTTGTCAAGATGCTTGGAGTGAAATCTGAGTGATGCAAGCACTCCCCTGCCAGTGTGCACAAGTGGCCCCACTCTGGTGCAGGCTCTGCAGCCCTGCAACGTGCTCACGCTGCTCCTGCCACATGGCTGGCAGCAGATGGGCCCGTGGGAGCGTTCGGGCCCGCATCTGCTGGGAAGCACCATGCCGTAAGCCCAGGCTTCACATGCACTTGCACACACACACACTTTCTTTTGAAGGGATTGATCCACTCCTTGGCGTGACAGGCCTGAGTTGTGGTGCCCCATGGGCAGCAGGGACAGTCCATAGCTGGCAGGTGGGCACAGGAGGCTGGTGAATGCCACTGCCAAACTGGGCCCACCGCAAACATGAAAGAAACAGCTGGATCCCTCTCCTCCCATGCATCCCCACTCTGCTGCTGGTTTGGGCAAATATGGTATTTCTTGGAGGCTTGCCCAGCTGGTGGGGAGCTTGAGGGAAAGGAGCCAGTGGAAGAGAGCAAAAACGCTCGGTGGTTCCGAAAGCACAGCGTGCAAGCCGGTTTGCTGTGTTAGTGCTTTGGGCAGAGCTGCAGGGTGAGTGGAGTTGATGATACCAGGTCTGGCCATGTGTTCCCATGCAGCTGCTGCTCTCCTCAGCAGCACGGGGTGCCCACCCATCTCCCCCATCCAGCAAACTCCCACATGAAGCCAGGGTGCTGAGGATGGATGCACTGTCCCCCTCCCCCCGACAAGCGACAAAAGCATTGGCTAGAGGGGGGTTGCAGGAGAGAGGCGAGGGGATAAGCTGCCGGACAGCTGGAAAAGACAAGCGGGACAGGAGATTTTTAGCTCGTGCGTGTTACCTGGTGACTGGGAGGCTGCAGCACTGTGCTCCCACTCCACGGCTTTAAAAGCTTAACTCTGCATCCTCAGATGGG
>NW_008236629.1:3642923-3663243 GCF_000691975.1 Corvus brachyrhynchos | reverse complement strand
GAGGAAGGGGATGGGAAGCTGAAGCCTGGGATATTTAGTGAAATGGAAACCGTGAACCAGAGGATTGTGTGAGGCACTGCAATCCTCTGCTGGAGTAGTCATGCAACTGTGCAGAGTGCTCTGGCAGCAAAACCACTCCAGGCACCCAGGCTCCAGCCACCTGCAGCTGCCCTCCCTAAGAAGTCCTTATTTAAATAATGCTTTCATATCATGCTAAGAAAGGCTTATAAACTCTTTTGCTGTGTTCCTCCTCTCTTTCTTTTTGTTCCAGGTCCCCTCAAGCCCTGGTGCGTGGCAGAGCCCTGGCAGTCTCTGAGAGGTGGGTGTGTGCCACACAGCCCTCGAGCACAGACACACTTGAGGCAACACGTGTGCTAAGTGCCTCTGCTTTCTCATGTGCCTGTGACTGCTGGTTTCAAAGAGCTTTCGACATGGGAGGTCCACAGGCCTTCCCCAAGCTCTTGCCCTGCAGCACAGCCAAAACCCTTTGCATGTGGAGTGGCAGCTGGGAAGAGCCCCTGCCCAGAGGGGAGAGTGGGAGTTGCTGCTGTGTGTTGAGACTGTGAGATCCAGGGTGCCACAACCAGGTTTTTAGCAGTGATCATGCACCATGGAGCTATGGGCCCCCCTAATTTGTTTCTGAAGTGCCTTTGCCTCAGATACCCCTCTTTGAGCCCTGCCTGCCTGCCTGGTTGTAAATATAGAAACATAAGCCCTGGAGGTTTTTTTTCTCCAAACATGTCCCTCCCATCTTAGCATCATCTGTGCAATTCCTACAGCTGCTCCTATACATGGTATGACCTTTTTTTTCCCCTTCCCTTCCTTCCCCCTCCATCTCATCCCCTCCCCGCCTCATCCCAGCTCCCTTCCCTTCCCTGCCCAGCTCAGGGAGTCTGGGGCCAATCGGCTCTTCCAGACGATCAAATGTCACTATAAGTTGAGAGCTGCATCACCTTGGGACGCCTGCAGATCCCAGCCTGCCCGTCCCCTCTGACAGGGACCCTGGTGCTTCTCTCCACTCCTCCCGGGTAAGTGGGATCTCTGGCAAGGGGTGCTGCTGGGGGGCAACACTGTGGAAGGAATGAGCCTTGGTTTGAATGGAGAAGCACCAGGGGAGGGTTGGGGTCCACAGGATCTGGGATCTGACGCAGGATTCTAAGGAAAAGGCACTTCTTCCTGGCTTTAGTTGGGCATCTCACAAGTCTCACGTCACCCACAGAGGTTTGGGTGCTGTGAACTCTCAAGGATTAGTAGTGGGACAATAGATCCTTCCAAACCAACATGTGGGGCTGGAAATTAAGTGTGATCTCTAGAGGCACTCAGCAGCAGGAGAAAAGTGCTGACCTTCCCTCCCCTGTCACCCAGAGAAAGGGATGGCTGAGGCAGGAGGTATGAAGGGCAGGACCATCAGGCAGCTTCTGGTGGGTGAGGAGGCTGTAGGTCTAGAGGGAGATCTGAGAAAATAAAATGTGGTCCTGGAAAACTGCCCCCTCCCACAGGAAGAAGAAAATTGTGAGTTTTTCATGGTCAGGCCAGCGAAGTGAAGGAGTCTGAAGTCATGAATATGGGGAGCATCCCATCACCACTCTGAATTTACCCCTCTCCTCCTGCCCCTCCACTCACACAGGGAATTTCTCTCACAATTTTCTCATTTTCTGTGGGAGTGGGAAGTATTCCATGACTGTATTTATGTTTCTTGGATCAGCTTCTTGCTCTCAGGTGTTGGGTATCCTATAAGGGCAGGAGGGACACCAGTACAGGTGACTCTGGTGCCAGCAATTTGGGTGAGAGCTGTGCTGCTGCTGTGGGGGAGCTCCAGTGAGGCTGTAGGCAATTGCTGGGGCAAGACCCAGGGAGGTGGTAGGGTCCCCAAGAGATGTTCGAGAGGCACCTGGGTGATAGGGTTGAGTGGTTCAGGGGTTACAGTGGTAGTGCCGCATGGACAGTTGGACTGGATCATCTTGTTGGTCTGTTCCTACCTTGGTGATTCTTAGACCAAGGAAAGGCAGGGGATATAAGCTAAGTGTGGCCATTGGCTTTTGGTCCTCTGTCTCAGCCTTGATATCCCTAGAAAACCCCTTGCAGGGATCAGACAGCTGATACCACCCTGAAGACAAGGATAAAGCATACGTTTTGGGACAGGGATTTGGGATTTTGCTCTGTGTTAGTGGACCCTGCAGCAGTGCTTGAGTCCTGCTACTCTGTTTCAGTGTTGGAGAGAAACATATGCATATGTTCATATATTTACTAATATAATATATTAATAGATATAGATAATACACGTATCGTTTAATATGATGTGTACGTATATTGAAAAATCCATGCAGTGGGTTTGCAGCAGCTACTGCTGGGAAATAGTGGCCATGTGGTGCTTGGTGGATCACAGCCCCAGTCCTTACCTGAGAGCTGTCCCTGCCAGGTCCCACAGCCCATGCATGGCCCCTTTTGTCCTGCCCCCTTTCCGTACGGCTCTTGCTACCTTGCCTACCTTGTATGGCCTGGCTTGGGAGGGGATGATTGATGGGTGGGTTATTTCCAGGGGTGGCCTGGAGGTGCAAGGCAGCCCATTCCCCCTCCCGGGTGCATTCTCAGCTGCTAAGAGGCTTCTTGGGATGTGCTGGCTCTGCTCTTTCAGCTGAGGCCAGGAGCATTTGGGGCCAAAAGGGATGTGGTATTCCTGCCCACCTGGGACTGAGGATTGGTGTATTTGTCCTTCCAGTGACCTGCTTGGCTTGAACGAAAAGCAGAAAATAACCTTTTCTTTCACCTTTACAGGGTGAGAGCAGGCAGGAAGTCTTCTGTCTGGTGAAACTTTGCCATGTGTTTTGATTTCCTTCCAAAGGGTGGGCAGTATTAACTAATTGATTTTATTACATCCTTAAACCTCAGTCAAGACCAGAATCCATTTTTCTGCCACTATGCAAACAAAGCCCAATTATTGCCTGAAGGTGCTAACAGCCTTAATCCTGGGCTGCATTTGCTGTGTGTACAGTAATTTCCACCAAAGGGTAATCCTGAGCCAGCTGGAGACTTTCCATTGCCTTGGGGCAAACTTAATCCTAACTGCAAAAACTGCCGCTCTTAACAGATTGCTTTCTTTATTGCCTTTTGGATGTAAATATAGTCCAATTTTGCTAGCTGCTTTGATGACAGAGTTAGCTATGTGGATAGTGCTGGGCATCAAAGAACCTTTCTTGTCCTGGGTGGCTGTAGCTATGACAGTCTGCATTTTGCCCTTGGCTTTAAGGGACCAGATGGCTTTTGAATGCCATGAAGTGGGCAGACACCTTGTTCTTCTTGAAGCTAAACCTTTTTACCTTTCCAGTCAGGGGCAGTGGCAGTCAGCTGCTGCCTTAAATACCAGCTTTTCTTGACAGAGGGACCAAACCTGGTTGATTGTTTGGCCCTTGCAAGGCTGAAATCTGTGATCTTCTCCTGGATTTTTTTGTCCCCCCTGCCCTCTCCTGTGGGGTTCCTGCGTCTGGCTCATCTTTGTACAGAGTCTGCCAATACACTTGTTATTAGTTCATTTTATCTGGGGCCAAGAAATCCCCTCAGGGCTGGGGTCTTACAGTGTCAGGGATGCTGGCATTCTCGCTCCGCTTTTATAGCACACGGACAGATGCCATGCAAAATCCCATTCGCATTTGCAGCGCTTGGATTAACAAATATGGAAGGGGGTAGGGGAACAGCCAATGTGACAACCCTCAGCAAGATGTCCTTAGAGCTAAATTGGAGACTAGATGAGCTCATTCCAATAACTGCTAATGGAAAGCCTGATTGCAAAGACTCCCGTTGACTTCAATTGCCTTGGAAAGAACAGCGTGCGCTGCGCTACGTGCCTGCCCTGCACTGAACAGACGCTCCCTCTCTGTCTGCACACAGAGGGTTCTCTTAGTGGTATTACTCTTCTTCTTACTGGAATGAGAGAGGAGTTTAGCCCACAGCCTTTAAAAAGTCCTCATATTTTTTTAAATCCTCCACCTTGGGAAGAAGGAAAGCTGTATTTATAAAGGCTTAATCCATGGGAGGATTGGCCATTGCCCTGAGTCTTTACAGAACATGTATTTTGGAAGAAGTCAACAGCTGGGTGTTAGGCAGGTTCCCTCCACAGGCTTTTGCCTGGAGGAGCTCTGCTGTCCTGTTGCATAAACCAACATACTGTCAAGCATTATTACTAATAGCTTGAATTATTTCTGAAGGCTGAAATGAGACTGCTAACATGCTTGCCACTGAGCAGATAGCAAATGGAAGTCTTCATCATTTCTTTTATGAAATCTAGACTGAAAAGACCAGGGGAGAGAGACCAGCAGTGTTGTAGCATTCAAGTAGTTAACAGAAGAGCAGTATGAATTGGTGAGCAGAAAACTCATTTGAAAGCTGAAATTCCTCCCAAATACAAAATTCCCCCCACTCCCCCTGCCTGGTAGGACTAGAGTCCCCAAAGTACTCCTTGGGATGGCTGTTGTACTCAAGGAGTGGGCAGCCACAGCTACAAAGTTAAAAGCAGCCTAGGACCAAGAGACCACTGAACCCAAATCTCACGTGTCCTGCCAGTAGATTACCCCTCCCATCCAGCACCTCAGGTCAGGTCATAACACAGCCACTGCTGGCACTACTTCCAGGGCAATGCTGAATTTCAGAAAGAGAATAAATGAGGAACTAGAAGAAAAAAACATTGGCTGTTTATCTCTCCTTGCAACATGGGGGTTTTAAATCCTGTTGATGTTAATGTATGGTGCCCAAGGTCATTGCTGGGGAATGGAGAGAATCCCTTATAGGGCAGGGTTGGAGCCTGTGGGATTACTGCCTTCCTCTGAAATAGAAAGCTGCTGAGCTGCAGTTGTTCCTTTTGAACTTAAGTCAGCCCACCTGCTCCTTCAAGACATCTCTCATATATCAGCTGAATAATGAAGTCATGAAAGTTGGGGTTTGGGCCAGCAAGGAGAAGTCTGGCTTTCTAATTTAGGATCTGCTGTGGATTTGGAGAAATTTTCAGGGGCCTTTCCTCATCTTCTCCCCCAGCCTCAGGGCAGCTGATGCTTTTAGGAAAGCCAGAGTGTGTTGCATTACATAGAAATGGTTATATCAGTGTGAACTGCCTAACTAGGCATGTGGCTGGTTTTCATCTTAAACTAATAAAACAATTATTGTTCGCTCACTCATCAGTTGTATAAACCAGACACACTTTTGGGTGCTGACAAATTATCTCTAGGTATACTGGTAGTTCCAGTTATTTTTGTAACTCTGAATGCAGCTTTGGAGCTGGCACCATCCCACCTGTGGTAGCATGAAAGAAGGAGAAATTCCTCTAATCTCGCTGGAGCGATGGAAATGTCAGATGGGTGTGGGAGGACACCCTGGCCTTGCCCATCTCCCTGAGCTCTGGGGATTTTGTAATTTAAAGCCAGGACTAGGCAGCTCCTGGGTCTGCCTATGGGAAGCAGCTGAGTTGATGGGATATGTCTTTCCAGATGATCTTTTTCTCCTCCTCTCCCCTTGTCCTCTGACATGGCTGGCAAAGGTTTGTGCTTCTCCCAAAACGTCAGTGTTGGTGGGGAACTGGTTGCTGTGTGGGAAAGCAGGTGCTTGGCTTTTTTTGTCCTCAAATGTCAATCCATCTGCTTCTGCCTTGGTATTTTTTATGAGGTGCACTCACTAATAATACCTTTTTTCTTCTTCTTTTTTTTCCTATTTTTGTTTGTTTGTTTTGTTTGTTTTTTGTTTTGTTTTCCTTTTCTTCTCCTTCTCTTTTGTCTAGCAACTAATTGCCAACATGTCTGATACCGAGGAAGTGTAAGTAGAGAGAAAGTTGTCTGTGTGTTTATCTGCCCAGCTTAGCTCCACACAGCAGAGCGAGGGCACCCCTGCAGTTTGCTGCTCTCTGCTCAGCCTGAAGCCCCCTGAGCTAGTGAAAAAGGGACATCTTGACTTAGAGGGTCAAAGACCCCTTGTGTCCAACACAGGACATCTCCTAAACACCTCCACCCAGCTCAGCCTGCCCTCCATGGTTGTGGCACTGCACCTGGAGGAGGGGAAATAAAATCCACAGCACAGTGGAAAAGATGCTTTCTTCCCTGGTTTAACAAATCTAGAGTAATATGGCCAAACCCAATGGGATCATTTGACACTTTTGCATCAGAAGGTACAGAAGGCAGATTTAGGGCAGTCATGGGATCAGAGGAATCATGGACAGACCTACAGTGATCACTTAGCTCTCTCAAGTTCAACTCAACTTGTATCATTCTGTCCAGCTCTTAAATATTTTTTCTGAGGATGTAATTTGGCACCTTTTTCAGGCAATCCCTAACTAACATGTCTTTCTTCTAGGATGTGGCCCCAGGGTTGCTGTGGGACTTGGGTTTCATGCAAGGGGATGGTAGAGCAGGAGAAGCTGGCAAGTGCGGGCAAGGAATGGGAGCAGACCACGAGACCTGTGTTGCTACAGGCACGGGATAAACATTGAGCAGCACCTGTTTTATGCCAGATTTTGTTAGACAGCCCTAGGGTTCGGGGAGGCTGTAGCACATCTGGGTTGCTGTGGGCCATTGGCTGCAGGCTGGGTTGCCTGGCACACTGGGACTGAGGGCCACTTTTATCAGCCCCTGTGCAGTGCTCGTGTGCGGGTATCATGTCAGAGCTCTGGCGTGGAGGATTATTCCTGGATATGGATCCATACACGCCTTCAGAATCAGGAGCACTATTTAAAATAAACCCAAACCCAGTTACTTTACTACTCTTAAAACCAAGTATCTCCTGGAAGAGCAGAGAAAATGGGGGAAAGAAAAAACAACAGACTTTAAACAACATTGCATTGGGTTGCTTCAGTGTATGGTTTAAAGCTTGACATCAGTACAGAGCGGGATAAATACTTATCTGGTTTCAATATCCTTTTTTCCTTTCTCACAGGGAACAAGGAGAGGGTAAGTCTTAAATCCGTTTGTAATTGCTTCTGTGCAAGCCTGCAACACTTGCTGGCTGTGTCAGCTGGTATGGTTAGACAAATCTGAAGCTTCTTTTTTGTGCTTCTGTCTGTCTGACTGTCACCAGCTTCTGGTGTTTTTACACTACCTGTAGCACCCTGGCCGTGTTCGTGCTGCGGGCAGCCTGTGGGGTTTTAGCCCCAAATTGATGCCCTGGTGGGAGGGGATGCTGCTAGTTTTTGTAGGGGCACTGCCATCTGCTGGCAATTTATTTTGAAGCTTTTGTATGTGTCATATATTCTGGTTTTAAAACATAAATCCTCACAATGTTTATAAGCAATATGCATAGAAACTTTTCTTATATTCAGAGGCACTCTCTGCTACCTCTTCCCTTCTAATGCACGTGTAACCTTGCGTTTCCGTTGCCCAAGGAAAAATTCAATACTTTATCATCTTCTTCCCCTTTTTATAACTCCTCTTTTTTATTTTCAAAGTAATTTAATCTGTTATTTGACTTGCTGATTTGCAAGTGGCCTCTCAGAAACCATCTTGCCCAGCATCCCTCTGAGCACAGAGGGCTCTGCTGTGGGTAACATTCTACTGTTGTATCAAAGCTGATGGCTGATTTGTCTGCTTTTTTTCCCCCCTCTCCCATTTCAATGCAGAGGAGTACGAAGAAGAAGGTAACAAAAAAAGTGGAACGTAATTTATCTTTCTTTGGTTCTTGGTCCTGCTTTTCTTTTGTCTACACTTCACCCTTCTCTTTGGCGCTTGCTGCTAAAGGCGATCTGAAAGACTTTATCAGTAAACCAGTTGGAAAACAAAAAAACAGTCAAGTGTTTTGGGGCTGTGATGTGCAGAGCCTTCATGTTACAGTGAAATGGCGTATTTGTATGAGGGGATGGTTATGATGTAAGCTGGGGTCTAACCTGCCCACAAACTTGGAACATTTTAGGGCAGGGACTGGTGCAGAGTGCACATAACATAGCATCGGTGAAATCCTGCCATTCTCATTTTGGCAGTGTCCACAGACTGAGCTTAAATTTTGAAATTGAAAAGAAGAGCACGTTGTCCAGCTCCTGAGGAGCAGCTGACAGGGCACTGCTGAGGATAGAAAGGCAAGGCAGAGAACCAACTGGCAAAGATGAAGTTTCTTACCATGCCTTTAGCTGGCAAAATGGGATTTGACAAGCTGTGAGAGACAGAGTGCTGATCTGGAAAGATGGAGCATGAAAAACCCTTCTCACCCAAATTGTTTCACCTTTTGTAGGCAGCAGGGAGAAGATGCTTTTGGAGATGTACCACTGTCTTTACTGGACATTTTTGACACACTGGTTTCAGTTCAGGCAAGTGTAGCTGCCAGTTGTCATCCTTCATTTTCCCAAGGTGTCTGGAACAGAGCTAAGGGCCAAACTCTTGGAATTTCTCCCAGGATCTGCCCTTAGTGTCTAAGGCATCTTTTAAGGGGTTGAAAGAAAAACCCTTTACTGGAGGTGGAATATTTGTATGTGGAGGCTATGAAACCAGCTCGGAGACAGAGAGTTGTCCCTTTTGGGATATCCATTTTGGGGATTTAAACACAGCAGCTTTTTTTTCTTTCTTTTTTTTTTTTTTTTTGGCCCTGGATTCCTCCAAGTTGCTGCAACAGCCAAATTCTCATCAGTGGTGGTGGGAACAGAGGTGCAACTGTGGCCATGTTGAGAATAGTAGTTTCTGCTATAAGGTACATTATCCTTAAGTCACTATTTCCCTGGCATTGCTTCTGAAGGGACCAAGAGCTCAAAAAAAAGAAAAAAGAGACACCAAATAGGTTGTAGAGCTGCCTTCAGTCATCATCTGTCTCTCTGGTCATGCGTGGAGTGGTAGAGCCAGGAAGGGGAAAGTGTTCTTCATGCTCCATCCTTCATGTCTTGTCAAATGTCAAAAGAGCAAGCAAAGGGTGTTGCTCCTGCAGACAAGCCTTCCTTAAAGGAGAAGCATTTCTTGCCTTTCTCCTTTCTTCCCTAACTGCCTACTTTTTGTTTTCAAGTATTTAATGACTGATATGAAATTAATAGGCAGGTGACTTTCAATTTTTTTTTTAATCTGCATGACTTACTCCTCTGAGGTCTCTTCTCCTTGCTCTATACTTTTGCTTGACCTTTGTGTTTCTTTCTGATGTCATCCATTTCTTTTCCATATAACTTTTCTCCATCACTTTCTAACCACCATTTTTCTCCAGGCCTTAGCTCACCCCCCAGCATCAGTTTCTAACAGTTTTCTGTTTTCATTTTCCTGCTTGCTGTTGCTTCTTGTTCCATGACACTTGCCACCTGAAGCTCAGGAAGAAGGTATGTGACATGGCTCCTGCTTTCCTTCCCTCTCAGTGTGGAGGGAGAATATGTGTGAAGACATCCAGAGCAAATGGTTCACATCCAGTGGCCAGGACTCTGTCTTGAGCCACAGACATCAATGCAATAGTGGACATTGATGTTGTTTATTGAGCTGGTAGGAAATTTGGCCTGTTTTATTTGTTTAAAAAAGCCAAACCAAAACATTTATATATATGAAAGAAAATGCATCTGTATATTAGAAAAAATATAATATACATACATACATAATTTTTTATATATGTGTGTGTATATGAGTATATGTATATGAAAACAAACATACATATATATATATATGTTTTGTTCTACCTTTTTTACTGAACTGCTTGACTTATTTTTAGTACAATGGTGTCAAAATGAATATTATCAAGGGAGGGAGACCCCCTGCAAAATTTATATTCATCTGGTAAAATTCAGGAATGAATTTGTTTGAAATTTCAAAAATTGATAAATGTTAGTGAAACTTTTTCACCATTTGAGAAAAAAATGTAAAGCAAAAGAAATGCAGCAATTTTATTTTTCACTAAAATAAATTCACTAAAAGTTTGGTTTAGGGTATTTTAGCCAGCTCTAGTAAAGAATAAGATATTGGATGCCTTTTTATGTGGTTTCCACTTGTGGTCATATTCCCATATTTCAGTAACATTTATAACCCCATAATGTGCCCATAAAAATGTTATTTTTAATTCTCTCTCACCCTGTAATTCCATCATTGTGTATTCTTACCCATAACGGCCTGGGAGCTTGGCAAACCTCAGGAATGTCCCAATAATGTATTTCCTGTTTTAATTTTCTCCTCCCATTTCTTTTGCTGTGTGACGTTTCCCACCCACAGAAGAGGCTCAGGAAGAAGGTAGGTGAAGCAGCATCTTGGCCGTGCTGGTTCCTGCAGGAGGGCTTGGTGCTGATGTGCACCTCGATTTTGCAAGGTGGTAGAAGAAAGCAAGAGACAAGAGAGATGCTGGGACAAACCATCTGCAGGAAGAGGGCTTTCCTTGTCCCTTGCACAAGTTTCACTGAGGGTACCCATATCCTCGTGTATCTGTGCAGACACCTCTGCTCCAGTTTCGGGGAGGGAGCAGCAGGGGAAATGTGGATACCATCCCTTTATCCAAGACACAACATGCTCTGAGGCTGATTTTTAGCCCTGGGTACTTGTGTGCCATGGAATAACTGAGGTCTGGCTAGGAAGCTTTCTATCAGGTGCCAACTGGTTTCTCCTACATAGCTTGGCAGATCATGATCAGATGGATTTTGAAGTCAAAATCCATCTGTGGTAAAATACATGCTTAGCCCTATGTTATATAGTACATATGCTATAATATGTCATATTATATGTAATATATCATATATATTATAAGTTTATAAGCTATAATATATCATATGATATATAATATGCATAATACTGCAGAATTATAACCATGTAGATGCTGGTAAGTAACCCCAGCTGGCTCCCCACACTGCACACAGCGCTGGCAAGGCGGAACAGACAGGGCAGAAGGGGGGCTGGAACAGAAACTCACCCTTTGCACTCGAGAGGTTTGGGATGCAGTGCTCCAGGTGCAAGGAGCCAAAGGGTGTGTTGGTTCCATATTTGCAAAGCTTTGTGCTATGGGCATGTTTTAAACAGGGCTAAAGCTGTTTATAGTGCCACGATAGACCCACTCTGAGTTTGCAGAGTTTTTACAGCATCCAGGTCCAGACGGTTTTACATTTCTTGTATCTGTGTGTGCTCTGGTCACCCGTCTCCATTTCATCTCCTCCTCTGTTTCTTTATTTCATGTGTCCTGTGCTTTTTTTCGTAAACCCTCTGTTGCATTCACACACTCTTTAGTCTAACTGTTCTCATTTTCCATCTCATTGCTTTTGCTTCCTGCCACATGTCACCTGATGAAGCTCCTCCGGCAGGTACGTGCCATCACCTTCCAAACTGCTCCCTGCTGTCTCCTTGGTGGTGGTAGTGGGGACTCAAGGGTGGTGTAAGAGGAGCAGTACCAGTTTGCCTTTTTCCTTCTGTTATCTTTGCTTTCCACCTCCCCTCTGTGACTGGCTCTGCCGCTGGCTAACACACAGGAATAATCTCAGTGCAAGATCCGGCAGAGACGGCTCAGTGGTAACCCGGCCCCTCTGCCACCCCTGCCCTGTGCAGGGCTCACCATAAAGCCCATCTGGGCAAGGGCAGGAGCTGTTCCTCTAAAACTGGAAATAGAGAGAAGTTTCAGCACATGATATTTGAGCTTACTGTGAGATTTTCCCTCTTGATATGTTTTTGCCCCTTCCCTTCATGTGGTGAAGTTGTTTCCCAGCCACATGTGCCTCAAAATCCTTTTTATCTCCAGGCCATTAGCACATCCTTTACTGGGATAAAACTTTTCCCTCTGAGCAGATTTTTCAGCCTATGAAGGGTTTTCAGCCTATTTTATCTCATGTAACAATGTGTTTCTCCTAATGTTCCTTTGCATCCTGTCCCGTCACTCTTCACACCTAAAGAAGAAGCTCATGAGGAAGGTATGTGATGTGACTCCTGGATTCCTGTCTTTCAGAGTAAGCTCTGGCTTAGCCAGTAAACCATAAGATGGCAAAAGGAAACAGGAGTTACAAATAGGCATATTAATGCAGACTAAAACTTGCCACCATTTTGGTTTTTGTACTGTCTGCCTTTGTGTTCTGTCTTGACATTGACTACACCATTGATGTACGTGGTAATTGTTGCACGAAAAAACCCTTGAAAACTGCTGGGAAATGTAAACCTCTTAAAAGGATGAACGTTGAAAAACTTTTACTCTGAGATTGGCTGGGTCTTCTTGGGAGGCTTATTTTGGACCATTTGGGGTGGATTTGGCCTCCAGACTATACGCAGAAATGCTCATGATTGGCTGACGTTCTTACAAAAGCCTTTCCACACATCTTTTTTCCAGCTTAAACCCTGTGGGTATAGAGCAAATGGTGATAAATTTGATGCTTTAGCTTTGCAAATGATTAAAGATGGTTTTCTTGTTCATATAATGGAGTTTCTAGGCTACTGTTTCATGGCAATACTTGCAGCCACCCAAAACGTGCTGGCCTCAGGTTGCAAATCCACATGGGCAAGCATCAGGGCTATGAAACAGCGTGCTGCTCCTGGCTTTGTGCAGGACTGCAGGAATGGCTGTATGAGACAAATCATCTGATACGGCCGCTTAAATCAGCTTTATGTTTTTAATATCTCAGACAATTTGCACCCTCACTTCCAGTACTGCTTTTCATATCCATACTCATTTTATTTCCTTGCAACATATTCTCAGTGCTCCCTTCCCCCTCCATTTTGCCCAAGCGAAAAGTTGTTCTGATGTTTCTAACGCTCTCATCTTCCTTTGCATTTTGCTCTGTGACTCTTCCCACACGCTAAAGCTCATGAGGAAGGTATGTGCCATGACTTGTGAATTCCTCTGTTTTTGTCTGGAGCAGTAACTCGTGCAGGAATTCTGGAGGTGGTTGAAGATGAGCCGATGCAAAAAATATCCTCTGCACGGTTGCTTTGCTCTTGTAGGATAAGCAGTGTGATGAGTAATCAGTACTAACTGCTGTTTGAAAACAAAGCCTGAGGCACAGGCTGGGCACTGCTCATGTATTCCCCAGCACCTGATGTCTCTAGCCAGGCTATTCGTATGGACACCAGCTGGTACAGGATAGTGTTCCCCAAACCGTTTCCTCTGGCCGTGTCCCGGGGTTGGAGGCGGGACAGCCATGTCCTGAGGCAACGCTGTGTCCCTCAGTTGGGTGCACCTCTTCCCTCATGCCCCTGCCACTGCACAGAAGCAGAACTCCCTTTTGCAGCAGAGTATGGAGATGTGGGGAGACTTGCACCTGAAGTCATGAGCGTGTCAACAAGTGACACGGTGTCATACCTACTTTTACTGTTGGGGTAAGGATTGGACCAAGTGGCATCATTTTGGTTGGAGCATATTTGAGAAAAGATGCAGTGTGTGCTTTTCCCGTAACTATTGGGATTTTTCTGGGTTAATGTCCATTATGCAAAAGCAAGGGTGGCAGGGTTGCAGTTTTACTCAATTTTGTAACCGGAATTAAAGTCCAGATCTGGTAAGGCAATCTGTGTGATTGACAAAATAGAAGGTCATGCTTATTAAAGCATCAGCCTGGCAGCCCCAACCCATTTACCTTTCAACTGCCCTTCTGCCTGCCCCTCTCTGCTTGCCCACCCAGGCTTCCATGGGATGCTTTGTCCTGCAGGTTGGAGAGCAATAACATACTCGTACTCATCCTCCCACATCGGTGTGCAGCCCTACACACCAGTGGTGAAATCCTGAGCGCCAGGGAAATCACTGCCAGCTCCTCAGAGCCCACTGATTTCCACAGTGCCTGGGATTTCTATGCACATGAATAAGAGCAGGTTGTCTATACCCTTTTTGCACATTCAAGCCTATGGGTAATGGATTTGCTTTAAATACAGGTAATGTTTTTGTCAACCAAAGGCTACCAGTGGCACTTGATTTATAACATTATGAATATATATGTTAGTAATCTGCAGCTTTTATGTACAAACAACCCTTCCTCTCCACGATTCTAATTGACATTCATATGTGCCCTCTATTTATTACTTAATCTTATTAATGGTTTTTATGCCTTTAACACCCCCTCCACCACCTTGGCTAAGGAAAGTGTAAGGGTTTTTAATTATCCTCTGTTTCTTGCTCTAATTCTCTTATCTTTCTTTGCATCTCCTTCCCTGCTACTTCCCTTTTAAAGAAGTCCATGAACCAGGTATGTGACTTCTGAATTCCTCTGCGTCAATCTGAAGGGTTATTGTGTGCTGGAAATACAATTCCATTTGGCAATTTCACAACTGGGTCATGTGCTGAATTGGGACAAAATGGAAACTTTTCAACCAACCAGAAAAAAAAAAGAGGAACACATTGTTCGACAGCTACTGAAAATTATGGTTTTTATTTAGCTAAAACATTTTCTTCCAACTTTTTTTTCCTCTCTCCTCAATGGAAGATTTCCAAATTTTGAAATGAAAATTTTATTTTAGATGCTTCTGAAGCATTGCCTTTATGGATAATGTGGGGTATATATAGTGTAATGCAAGAACAAATCTGGAATGAGAAGTTACCACAAGACAAAAACTGAAAAAGTTTTGTTCCAGAGATGTTTATATCTCTGCAACCTTTATGGTTGTGAAACGTCTACATTTTTTTAACCACAATCTCAACTAAATCTATGTGAGTTCTGAAATATTGAAATTTAATTGAAACTATGATTTATGTTGGAAAATTTTAACAGTAACTCTAGTATTATACTCAGGAATTCAAAGATGGTGGAAGTAAACATAAAAATCAAATATTAACGATAAACTGTAACTTGCAGCTTCCTCACACCTTTGACCAGTCATAATTTCCTCATCACTCTGTGATGCGTAATAATGAGGATGAAGCTAACTGCTGCATGAAAAATGTAGTAACATTTTTGGTAGACAAACATCTCAATGTATGAGCTGTAATAACAGACTTACTGGACTCGGAGCCATCCTCACAGTGCATATGGGAATGTTATCGTGTTTATTACCTGGAAAAACAGAAACGGAACTTGCAGTGTCCTCTAAACTGTCTGTGAAAATTACTCTGTGCCATTTGGAGTAGCTTTATTAAAGTAGTCACATCTCAGCAGCCTCCCACCCCAGCTACTTCCCTCTGCTGTCCACAGAGGGAGACCAGCCTCTTAGTCCAGAGCAGATCAATGCTTTTGCCAGGGCTGGAGTGAGGTGAAAGCTGATTGATTTTTACATGACTTAATACTTCAGCATTCATCTCTTCACTGCTTCTCATATCTCTCCTGTTCTCATCGCTTCTTGTTTCACATCCTTCTCTTCTCTTTTTAACCATATTCATTTTTGTCTCTTAATCTGCACCTAAGGTTTTTCTGACTTTGATTTGCACAAGCTAAAGGTCATTGCTTCCATCACAGTTGCTTTGCCTTCCTCTGTACCTCTTTTCCATGGTATTTATTGAACTACTCACAACTTGAGAGCTGGTTCTCTAGCACTGACAGATGTAGGAGCTTGAAATTTGTGCAAAACACAAGCTATTAACATAATATGATAAACAATAAAGCCTCCCCATGCTTTATTTTCCCTCAGTAACATAAAGCATCGTAAAACCAAAAGAAAATGTAAATATGACGAGCTTGACAAAAAACTTTTACGTCAGAAGGAGGCTGTCCCAGCTTTTCATGTAACTGCATGATTATTTAGTTTCTGTTATTAATGCTGTCTTTGCCTGCCACATCTTC
Source organism: Corvus brachyrhynchos (assembly GCF_000691975.1). Taxonomy (NCBI): domain Eukaryota; kingdom Metazoa; phylum Chordata; class Aves; order Passeriformes; family Corvidae; genus Corvus; species Corvus brachyrhynchos. The sequence continues at coordinate 3,647,663 of NW_008236629.1, read as the reverse complement.
TAAGTCATAGCTTTGGCCTGCACAAGTTCACAGTTGTTGCTGTTGTGGGATTCCTGCTCTAATTCTTTCATTTTCCCTTGTTGACTCTTTCCACCTAACCAAGCTCATGTTTGTGACATCTAAATTCCTATGTATTAATCTGAAGTGTTCCTGTACATAGGAATTTGAAGATGTTGAAGAATACCAGAATCATGAAGAATCAATCCATTCTTGAAATTCCCTAAAAATGATTTTCCCTATAGAAAAGTATAAATATTGTTTATAACTGAAGGATCACCATCTAAAAAGAACAAACTTTTTTAGTGCCCCTGAAAACTTTTAGGGATGTGACTACCCCACAGCCCTGGCAGAAAGCAGGTACCTGGGCTGCAGAAGCCCAAGCTGCTTATAGCAGGGAGTGGATTGCAGCAGGATCCTGGCACACAAACTCAAGCAGTTTCTAGTCCTTTGCAGCAGAGACAAGCTCTGTGCACAAATATTGCCAGTTCTGCAGAGCTAAGTCCTCAATTTGCCAGCAGAGATTCTTACATGGTGAAGCTTCAAATGCATGCATAGGGGTACATCTAAAGCAGTACCTCCTTCAGTAATTCTCACATCCTCATGCAGCTCTGACAGCTAAAAGGGCAGCTGAAACCTAGATAACACTAAATGCTTGTAAAACTCTCAAATTGGGTGTGTTTTCTTTCAGATTTAAGGATCACCAGTGTTACTACACTCGCCCATGGTTTATAAATTTGCATGATTTAAACTGTTGCAAATCATCAACATTCAAATTCCCTTTACCTATTGTTTCTATGGCATCTCCTCCCTATCTACTTCATACCCCACTGTAATTACACTCATTTTCCACTCTTATTAACAGTTTATCCCTATAACTTGGTCTGCAAAGTATACTTCTTCAACCCAGTCTTACCAAAGTTTGAGGTGATCCCTTCCTGAATAACTTATTTCTAATTCTTTTATCTTCCTTTCCTGTGTTTTTCCCCTGACACATCCTACTAAATGAAGCCCCCCCTCCAGGTATGTGATTTAACTTCTAAACTCCCTGGTGTCTGTCTGCTGGGATGGTGTGTGTGAGAAGTGAATACAAGGTGATAGGGGATAACAACCTATCAGTTAAGGATGGATTATAACTTGCATGCCTTTGGGGTGGTTCTATTTTAGTTTAATATTTTTTCTCAGTAAAGTGTAATCAGCAGTAAGGAGGAGGAGACTTACTCCTTGCATGACAATTTCACTAGAAACTGGGGGAACACACATATTCTATTGTGAAGGGGTATCTCAGCAAAAAGTCTCCTTGTGGAATGTGTAAATTCTGCCCTGTGAAACGAGAATGAATGTTTCTTCCTATAGGGAAGGATTTACTTCAGATTTCAGGGTGGAATTTGCCCCATTGATTCCACATGGGGAATATAAACACCATGAGAGATTGTGGGTTTTTTATGCCTGCTTTGCAAAATATTTGGCGGTGTGTGTGTATGGCTGAAAAGCAAAATCTGCCCTGCAAATTCACATTGCTGACCTAGTCTCGCTTTGGCAAAACCCAGAAGAGTGACATGTAGACCTGCACAGACTTCTAATGAACCTTTTCTTCCTCTGAAGTAATCCATTTGTAATTTTACATTGCAAATGGATTTGAAGAGCAGCAGTACATTTATATAGACATCAAAGTTGTCTTCAAGGAAGAAAATGGCCTGAGCCATAGATCTAGAAGGGAACTGAGCTTCTTTGGAAGTTAGCTGAACGTTGATGATGAGTTATGGCAGGTATTTCAGCAGGTTTCTGAACCACACTGTGTTTATTTCAAATGGCTGAAATACTGCTGTAGTAAAGGATGGGTCCAATAGTGCTTTGAGAGTGCTGGCTATGTTCATGTGCATATTTCCAATCAAAGTAAACTTTGGTACACTGTGCTGTCAGGTTGTGCTTTATATCATATGATGATTAGAAGTGTTTTTTAAGCACTGCACTATTATCATAAATCTGCCTCTTTCACCTTTCCTGTTCTGTGACTTCTCTTTATGTGTTATTTCAAATGTAAATATTTTACCTGTTTACTTCTTAACTTCATTCTTGCCTCTCCTTTTCCTCTCTGCCCCTCCTCCCCATTGGCTCAAAAGCTCTTTTGGAGTGTGAAATAACAGATTTTTTGTTCTCATTCTCTTGTTTTCCATCGCAACTTGTTCCATGACACTTCACACCTGAAGTTCATGAGCCAGGTATGTGACACAACTTCTGATTACTCCACCTAGGTGCAACATGAAAGTGTGTCTGTGTGTGAGAGAGGGAGAGAACAGGAGTCCTGGGCTGGTAGAAGAGAAGAAAACAAGAGAAACAAATATTAACCACAATGATAATTTGCAGCTCTCTTCTCCTTTAACCTTCATGCTTACTGCTACTTTAACATTACAGAATTTTTAAGGCCTGACAGTCTCTCCAGATACCTTTTCTCGCTGCTTTAGTTCACTAATTCCTTTATTTTTTTCCCCCTTCATGCATTCCCTGGTCTCTTTCTCAGGATTCCAAGAGCTTTAAATAACTGTTCTGTTTTTTCTTTCCTATTTCCTGTCCTTCTATCACTGCTTGCACCATGACACCAGCAGAGGAAGCTCATGAGGAAGGTATGTTATGAACCTACAGGCCCTCATCCTTTTTCTCTTTCAGTGCTGGGGAAACTGTCAAAAACACTGACATTGTTCAAGAGAAAAGAGAGTATGGGAGGGAAATGATCTCTCTAGATGGATTTCGATGAACATGGAGAAAGGGCTGTATATCAGCCACATCAAATCACCAAAAAGGTGTTTTTTCTTCTTGTTCCTTCTCTGGAGAGTCCAAGGTTCCCAGCATAACAGGGAGGGAGTGGGGACAGGTGCTCTTAGAACAGTGCCAGTTGTGGATTGACTACTGTGCTTCTTCTCTTTTTCTTTTGTCCTTCAACCTATGGCCAATGAAGAAGGCGAATACAATGATGGTAGCTCAGTGTTATCTTAGGACAACAAAGTCATCCTTCTAACATCTCACTCTCTTTTATGTGTCTGTTTTTGTTCCTCACTTTATTTTAAACTCAGGAACTGGGCCAAAACATCTCTGCTGCAAAGAATCACTATGCATATCCAATCACCCTTGGGGAGTCATTAGTGTATTGAGAAGCCTCTACATCCTCATTAGGATAGTAGATGGTGAAAATGAAGCTCTAGAAGCTTGCTCTGGACTTGTCTTTTAGCCAGAATCTGTTGTATCATAGCTCTCATCAGCAAAACATCTCTATCCCCCCAAAAAATCAGGAAAGAATCTCTTAAATCGTAGTGGCGTATTTGAAAATGGAGCTGAGCCCTGCATAGCCATGCATCCCTCAGTCAGCCTTAGAAGGTCATGGGCTCCAGGCCTGAATCTATAGAAATGTAAACTTCTGATTAAGCCATGCACTTAAAATTGTCCTAAACATTAAATATGTGAATAAATTTATTCAGATGGGTGGAGCTAAATACAGCCTGGTTGTAATATGTGGTTGAGTGGGTGCTGGAGCACACAGGTAGGGACAAGACTCATTTGAAAGGACCAAATCTAAATGTGTGCAGGGTCAGTGTTGCTCTTGTATAAGATAACTTAGCCCCCTCCTCACCCAGTTTAAATGTATAGAAATGTTCTCATGGAGTTTTAGAAGCTGTTGAAGTAACTGGGTTCTTCCTGACTGCCCCAGCCCCTAGAACACCCAGGCAGCTGCTTCAAAAGACAAAGCCCAATGTCTTGAAAACACCCTGCATTTTATGTGTTTCCTTGTTTTATTTTGCTTTTGTAGATTTTTTTTTTTTAGTTGTTGTTCTTTTGTTTTAATTTTCTTGCTCACTTTTCAGGCTTCTTTTTTAATTTAGAGAAATACCCTGAGGACCTTCCTGAGCCTCTCTCTGTCTTCCTTTTTCCCATTCTTTTCTTTTATTTTTAATAGCATATTGATTTCCTTTTTTTCCCAAGGACACAGTGTGAGTAAGACATGTTGCTTCTGAGAAGTGGGATTAAGGGGGAGGGCATTTAGGGATTTCTGAGTGAAATAAAGGCAGTTAAGATGGATTCCCAGAGAAGGAGATCACCGTGTGAATATCTCATAGATTGGGCAGGAGAAAGCAAGGGTGGTGGTATTTTGGTGGTGTATTCTCTCTCTGTGCTAAGCCTTTCAGAAACCAGAAACTCAAAGACTCTCTAATCACCAGGGCAGTGAACTTGGATTTGCAGTGTCTCTTGCCATATTTTGGCAGGGTTGTGTGTGGGGATTTTGTCTCAGCCCCATGGTTCACAGTCAGAATGACCAGAATGTCAGTCAAAATCTGCCCTAGGAACAGGAATTTGCTATGACAATTCCTGCTTGTCAACAAATTTTGGCCCAGTTCCTTGACTTGGTGTCATGAAAGAAGGGGCATTTCAAAATAAATCCTATCCCTGGGCTGCTTTTGGTTCATACAGTATGAACAAAGGCTGGGTCATGCACTGCAGAGGATAGATTTTTTACTGTTTATTTTTTTAAAAAATACCCCTTTTTCTGGTTTTCTGGAGGTACCTTTAAGAACTCTAACTACAGTTTCTTATTTCAAGAACAACTAACCTTAATTTTTCTTTTTATTTTTACAATTGTTTGTTGGAGTGCTGATTTGTTGGCAGCTGAAACCAAATTCCCTCAGTTATTGACAGACAGGTGTCGATCCTGGCAACCAAGGTCAACAAACAAAACCAGTCATTTCCTGTCTA
>NW_008236629.1:3631492-3642875 GCF_000691975.1 Corvus brachyrhynchos | reverse complement strand
TAACTGGTAGATTTAAGCCAAACAGGAATGTCTGTCAAAATTATCTGGGTATGTCATGAAGAAAGGGAATCCTGTATGTATAACATACCTGATAGACTGGTTAATCACTTTTCCTCTCTCCAGGTAAAAGGCAATTTAAGCTAACATGTTAAAAAGCTCACTGGCTATTTGAAAAGCAAAACAAATAAAAATACAACTGGAGAAATACAGAAGCACACTGTTGGCTAATGGTATTTTTCTTCAGGAGTGATTTGGGACTTCCTTTATAGTGGAGCAGTCTAAAACACATTTGTAATTACATGCTGTTTATTTTCATAGCATTGCTCTGGCATCTAGAGGCCTCAACTGAGATATGTTTTGGCAGGCAGTGTTCTTGCAGTAAATGAGAAAAGTCTACCCCCTAAAATGTCATTAATGAAATTTGTATGGGAATGCGTGAGAAAAAGGAAATGTTGGTTTCTGATTTTTTTTACATATCTCTCACATCTTTCCTCTTGATTATATCAATAATCCATTTCCAACCACTCTTTCAATTTTTTGTTATCCAACACCCTTACATCTGATTGCCTCAATAAATGTTTTTCCAGTGTAAGTTTTTTGCTATTTTTCCCTCTTATAATACTTCATTTTATTTTTTCCTAGTTTTTTCTATTTGCTATTCTAAATTTTCACCATCAATCCCAAAACTGCTGGATGCAAATAAGCATTGAAAAAATATAATATCTTTCTATATTATGAACCTGATAACAGGGCTGCACCCACTACTGAAGAGGTTATTTTTACTTGTACTTTACAATTTTTTTTTACCAGATTCAGTAGGCTGTGAGGTTTTTAACCTCAGTTCCTCCCACTGAGCCAACCCAGGGAGAGTCTTGTACCGCAGAATCCATCGGCATCCCTGAAAGTTCAAATGTAGTGTGTGATTATGAAAGTCAACCTGGGGCTCTGAGAGAATGGGCCAGAATAAACACACAGGTTTAATTTATTTCTGTTTGTGAGAGTAACAGCACTGAACTCGCTGGCATTATGCTGGAGTTAATAGCTTAAGTTTTAAAAGAATAGTAGGGAGGGGACTTGACCACAAGCACAAATGTTAAGCAAGTAACTCATAAGACCAGCACATGTCCGAGAGCCAGGGAAAGGTCACTTGTTGCAAAAGAACAGTTCTGACTGCTAGAGGGCCCAGGTTGGCAGTCTCTGTGATGGTTTAGCCTGCCTATCAGGGCATTTTGCCTCTCCTGGCAATGAAAAGATCATTCCCATTAATGCCCGTGGGAATTTTGCATGTACCTCAGCAGGAGAGGATGCTTGCTAAGAGAGGATGGCCTTTCCAAGCTGGGTTTGAGGAGCACCACACAGTGCAGAAGAATAAGCATCTTCCCCATGGCACCAAGGTATCTCAGGGACATGTGCCCTAACATGTCTTGGAAGCCAATGAACCTGGAGAAAATGTGTGTCATAAAGGTTTTCCCCTCCTGGCCTCCATGTGAGGCATTTGAACAAAACTGGTGAAGCCTAATTATCACTGAGATATGATACTGTGAATTCAACTTACCTTTAACAAAAAAAGTGCTGATTGAAAAAGGCATCGTTTTCTTCTACCCTCCAGCCCAGCTGGCCTCCTTAGAGCTTTGGTCAGGATGGTTTGAGAAAAACAATTTTGCATTTACACAAAGCCACTGCTTTCCAGATGCTACGTTTGGGACTTTTATACAGTCTCTTGATTATTTTATGCCAAATTCTGTTTCGAGAGTAAAAACAGATTCACTGCAAGCAAAAAGGGTGTGTGAGTGTGTGTATTTCTTTTGGAAGTGCTTGAGATCTAACCAGTGTCTCTGGATGTTTCCCCTAAGATTAAATTTCCCTTCCCTCCTTTTACTTTAGCAGCTGGCGTGATCTCTGTTGTTTTAACTTTCTTCCTCTTTTTCCCTTCCTGTTTTGCTACATCCTTCCAAATACAGAGGAGAAGCCCAGAATAAAGTAAGTATGACTGGAAGGGTTTCAAAACCCTGGGATCCTTTTCCTGATCTAGCAGAAGCCCTTAGATTCCCTGTTGGGCAAATGGCCACTAGAAGCCTTTATTCAACTCTCCCTTATGCAACATCCATCTGTTTGTTCCTGCACACCTTTCCAGGATGTCTGCTTCCTTCAGAGGATGCCTTAGCAGGAGTTACTGGCCTGGCCTTAAGACCTGTTCCTGGTAGAATCAGACAACTCGTGGACTGCCTGAGATGCAGAGGTCTCACAGTACCCCAAAATATAGGCAGCTCAACAGGAAATCCTCTCTAGGAGGCCATGGCTGGGAAACTGCCCTTTCCATCCAGGATCACTGACAGTGGGAAAGGTGGCAAATGTTGGGCTGGGCTCAGTTGAGCTTTACTAAGGTTTGCCATGGACCTTCTGCCTCTGGGCCCCAGCACCTTCCCTTCCCACTCTGCCAGCTGCCCAGGATAGAGGGTATAGCCCTGCACAGACAGACTCACAGACCAACATCTTTCCATGTGGTAGGGGACGACCATAGGCTTTGGGAATAAAAAGGGGTTTTAGGGGTAACTCCCTGCCCTGCATGAGCTTCCAGGAAGGACAGGGGTCCTTAGTACTTTCCTGGAGTTGTTTTCTGCAGATGTGCTCTTTCACCCCTCTCTATCTCCACCAACACTCCTCCTTGTCAGCGTGGTTCCTGAGGGCAGGGCAGGATGGGCTATTTAAAAAGCTGCATATTCTTTCAGATGAAAATCCTTTATTTTTCTTTTTGTTTTGCTTTTGACTCTCTGCAGACTAACTGCTCCTAAAATACCAGAGGGTGAGAAAGTAGATTTTGATGTAAGTATTCCTGAGACTTTGTTTGTCCTTTGTACCTGATAATAGACATGAGTTCAAACCCACATAACTCCTCCTGTATTGGATATTGCTGAGGGTAAAGTCAAAGACAAAAGTATGGTTGATTTGCCACTTGATTTCAGCAAAAGGTTACTCTCTGCTCCCTGAAACTGTCTGAATGCATTCACTGATAATGTCACTAAGCTAAAATCATATATTTCTTTTTTTTGTTTGTCTCCTTGAATCTTTGAAGCTAATATAAGGAGGAGAAAGTAAGTGTTTTAGGGACCTCAGATCCTCTGTCCCATTATTGCAAATGGCTTGAAAGTTGCAGGCCCTCATTGGTTGCTTAGAAACACTAGCTAAAATTACAATAGTAAGTAGAGTTCCAAACACTTTCCTAGAAAGTGGCTAGAGAAATGAATAAATTCTGGTGTTGAAAACCTCCACAGAAATATTTGCTTTGCCCAAAATGCAGGAATATTTTCTAGGTAAGATTTGTATTACAAAGCAAAGAGGAGGCAGCTAAGTATATGAGAAGCGTGTAAGCAAAGCCAGGGATAAAATACTGTGTAGGGGAATGGGAGATTTGGATTCTTTACACTTCTAGGCTCCTGACTGTTGCCTGAATGAGTGTCTGATTGCCAAGAGCCATTTAAGCTAATCCATAGATTTCCATGGAAATCTACAGACACTTTCTACTTTTGTTTCTCTGTGTATGCAGGGTGCTGGGAATGTCCAGGACATAATACTAGAACAATATGCACTTAATGCATTTTTCTGCTCTTCTAGGACATCCAAAAGAAAAGGCAGAACAAAGACCTGATTGAACTGCAGGCCTTGATTGACAGCCACTTTGAAGCCAGAAGAAAGGAAGAGGAAGAGCTGGTTGCTCTCAAGGAGAGGATTGTAAGTCCGTGTACTGCTGTTTCCCTGTACTAGATTGAGAGATCACCTGTAGATGAGAAGCTGAAACCATTAGTCCACTGTCAGACTTCGACAGAAAGCTGTGCTGCCACCTACAGAAGTGACTGCTCAAGTCATCATCAAATGGCTTCTCCCCCCATCTGTCCCCTCTCTTAGCCCCTTGTTTTATATCTGAGAGTTGTACAAGAGACCCTTCTGCATGTTCTAGAAAGAGAGAAGGTGACTCACGCTCTATGAAACAAAGCTCTTGGTAGTGGGGCGTAACAGTGGAGGCAGGTAAAGCCATGATGATGGTCCAATGCCTCTGCTACTGCTCCCTGCAGGAGAAGCGCAGAGCTGAAAGAGCAGAGCAGCAGAGAATCCGGGCTGAGAAGGAGAAGGAGCGTCAGGCAAGGCTTGCGGTAAGTGTCTTTCCTTCCCTCTCCTTGTCTCTGCATCAAACCGGAGAGATTCTCTAGAGACAGAAAAAAACTACTGGTTCTGCCTGCCTCAGTCTGAAGATGAAATGACCACCCTCTTAAAGCAAGGGCAGAAAACAGGAGTTGCTAATTCTCATCACTGTACTTCTCTGGTCACATTCCTGGCACTGGCTGCTGGGGAAACTGGGACTCTTCCCCTAGAGTAACCTGTTCTGTGTTTTTCCCTCCACAGGAGGAAAAGGCACGGAGAGAGGAAGAAGATGCCAAGAGAAAAGCTGAGGATGATCTGAAGAAGAAGAAGGCTCTGTCCTCCATGGGTGCAACATACAGCAGTTATTTGGCTAAGGTAAAAATCATGGATCAATGAAAGAAATATGAGAACATTAAACCCTGGGGTTGACTGGGAACAGTCTTCATTACAAGAGAAAACTGCCCAGCTTTCCTTCTTCTGGATCCCCAGCAGCTTGTCTTACTTGCTCTGTCACTGAAATCACTTAATTCAGGCTTAATTTCTGCAGTCTGATGTTAATTGTTATTCTGAAAATAGGCTGACCAGAAAAGAGGAAAGAAGCAAACAGCTAGAGAGACGAAGAAGAAGGTCCTGGCAGAGAGGCGCAAGCCCCTGAACATTGACCACCTTAATGAAGACAAGCTGAGGTAACATGTTTATCCTAATTTATGGAATGTAATCTACTGATATTTGGTTTCACTGTCCTGGAGCCTTCTCTGGTGATAAAATGAGGTAGAGGAGGGGGTCTTCCTTGAAATTCATCATGGGAGACTTATAAGTTGTGCCTTTGCTTAACCTGGAGAATGGAGGAGAGATGGGAATGTAGGGAAGTGCTGAAATGGTTTGGTAGCCCTCTAGTTGTGCTCCTGGCATAGCTCTGTTAGCCTCTCCTGCTAACTAGGATTAGTCATTTCCAGGACTAGCTCTGGGATTAGCTGAACAATCTTACAGACTGGTATCTGTAGCATTCCTAGGGGTGGGTTAATGCTGCTAAGGTATGAATATGGATCTCCATGAAGGCTGGAGGTTTGGAAGCTAAGTGCTCTAGTGCAGAGCAGTCATCAGATGATAGTCTGGACTGCACATGTTGGAGTTTACACATGATTGAAAGATGAAGTTGGCTCACCTCAGCCCTGACACAGATGAGATTGCACAATGGCAACTGCTCTGCTTATCTGGGTGACCTTCAGAGTCCTCCTTCCTTCTTGTCTGATTCCACTGGAGTCTTATCTTTCATTAAGAGTTAGGGGGAAAATTAGAGGAATTATGTTAATGTGTGACACATGCAAGACTGCAAGTCTAAAAGGTTTGAAGGTGAGAGGCCGAGAAAAATGTGACCTTGAAAATGATGAGTAGCTTTCAGGGAACAGAGAGGGTTTACAGGAAGATGTGTGAACAGCATTAAATAAAAATCATTATTAGTGATGTGAAAACCATGGAAAATATCTGATGTCATGTGTTTCTTCCGCCTTCCTTTCCGCATAAACACACAGGGACAAAGCTAAGGAGCTGTGGGACTGGTTATATCAGCTGGAGACTGAAAAGTATGACTTTACAGAGCAGATCAAGAGGAAAAAATATGAGGTGAGTTGAGAGGCCATCTTGCTAGTGGCACAGGGTCCAAAATGTAAAAATCTCTCTGATTCCTCAGGCAAAAGTCATGTTGTGACATTATTTGGGTCTCCAACGACCCTTTGCAATACTTAAGCAGCAAGATGCTTGGAACTGCGTTCCCCTACCATACATACTTGAACTGGATTTCACATTTTAGGCTAAAATTGAATAGAACACTTTTAAGGTTTTTTTTTTTTTTTTGCCATGGAAAGGCAATCCCAATGGGAAATGGACTCCCTGCCCTCTCCAGAAACATTGTTCATTCTTGTTTATCTATAGGTAACTGTGGCCTGAAAATCCAGTAACTCTCATTTCATGTACCTCCATTGCAAAGTAATATTTTTAGATCCATCTTTGATTTCAAACTTGAACGTTGTAAGTTTATTCCATCCCAGACAGATTACCCGTGGACTGAGCTCTCTGGAGTCACTGAAAACTGTCTCCAGACAGGGCCATCTGACTGAAGTGTCACATGGTAACAGAAAGTGGACATGTTTCCTTCACACGGTCACTGGACAGGGCTACACTCACCCACATTAGGTTTTAGTGGCTGAGAAATCCTACTGGGTCTCTCTCTGTCTCGCTCTCCTTTTAATTCCCAATCACACAGACATGCTGGCAGGGAGTGAGCAACACCAACGTAACTATCTCAATCTCTCTTAGATTTTAACAATGCGTTGCAGGCTGCAGGAGCTTTCCAAGTTGTAAGTACAATGAACTTGCCTGTGTAACAACAGCAGCAAAGGCTACCAAATGCATGAGCCTGCCGCATGGTCAGAGCCAGGTGCCAGATGAGAGCTGGCACTTGGCTCCAAGTGCAGAGAGAAAAGAGAAAAATGGATCTTGTGTCTCTCCATCCACTTCCTTTTTCTCTCCCTTTCCATTCTTTGAAAAGATATAAAGTGGTAATTTAGGAAAAGAGTCAAGAGTCCAACAGGGATTTGGTTAAAGAAATGAGCATGCAATCTACTGAGAGCACCCAAAAATAATTTCCTGTCCAAAACTCTGTACCCAAAACCGGGTATTATGTGCATGGGGGCATCACGCTGATGCACCTGGGATATATGCAAAAGCTTAGGGACACATGTAATACCCTGGACTACAGCATATAGAGAATAGTATGGGGTTTGGGAAGCTTCTCCACCTCGTGGCATGAGATCCAAAATACTGGAGAGGGCTGGCTTAAGGATAACAGATCAAGTAGGTGTGGAAAAACAGGAAATAAGGCAGTGCCAGGGGAGGGATACATGCTGTGGTAGTGAAATCTCTGCATAAACAAAGAGGTGGGTGCCTGCTAATGAAAACCACAGAGAGAAAGTACAAAGAATGAACAAAGCAGAAGGAAAATGCACAGCTAAGATGGGGAAAGTGGAAGAATTAAGGGAAGATGATAGCAGGAACAAATTGAGGAGAAAGGTAAGTGAAAATAGGAAAGAGAATGAAGGAGACACAAGCAAGGATGCAAGGGAGAGACAAAGGAAGGAAGTGGGACACACAGAAGTAGAGCCATTCTTTAGCTCTAGTGTCTGTTGCTCTTTGGTGCTTCATTGGAGTGAGTGTCATAGTCACAATCATAAGGTTATGACTGAAGGTAAGTCTTAAGTGCTTGGGTCACACTGAAGACAACTGGTTCTCCTCCACACTTGGGGAAAATACTTGGTTGGAAAAAAGCAATTTAAACTTCTGTGACAAATACTAAAACTTCCACGAGTAAGTACAAAAGCAAGTGATCTGTTGATCTTTCCTTGCTTGTGTTGTCCTGTTCCTGGTAATGTTTCAGTCTCTTATTTTGTTTCTGTTTGCCATGGAAAGATGTGAGCCAGGAATTACCAGTTCTTGGGACAACCAGAATGTATGACTTCTGTTTTTCTTTTTTTGCACGCTGGGAATGTCAGGTGCGACTTTAAATATTCAAAATTTGGGTCATCAGTTCTTGGACCGGCAGAGTCAGTGCAGAATTTTGAATTGCACCAAAAGCAGAAGCAAAGCATACATCTTGGCAAGGACATTTCTTTAGTCCAGGAAAACGAAGCAGAACCCTGACTCAGTTACAAATGAGAAGATGAAGGGGCAAAAGAGGGCCCTCTATCACACCCTAGTGTTTTGTAGGCTTTTCCAGTACCTGACTCCCAGGATTTCAGTAGCAAGCCCAGGCCTAAAGACCAAACTGAGTTACTAAGGCTAGAAGGTGTTTATCCTGTGCAAGGTAGGTGTTTGCTTTCCTATGCATCAGGTCATCTTCTCTTATTAAATGAGTGGCTGGGAAAGAGGTGAATGCTACAAGCTCCTTGCCTCCTACTCTGCCAGCCAGCAGAAGGTACTCCAGGAGGATGTGATACCCATCTTCCATTCTTGAGGTCCCCATCCAAAGACCACTGAAGACCTGTGGGCTTACACACTTCCTGATGTATAGGAGTAAGGGAAGAGTGAGAAGGTGAGATTGACACATGCAAGTGCTGGAGCCATCCAAGAGCTTTCCAGTAGGCCAAGGTGACACTCATTCAGGTTCACCTGCCTGCAGTTTGACAAGTGAGTTCAAAGGAGATTAATTTCAATGTGTAGAAATGCTTCTAGTAAGGATTATAAAATTCTAGCTCTTCTGTCCCTTGACATGTGAAGGTGGCTTGCAGATTTATTACCAAGAAGTAACATTTCTCTCCTTCAACCACGGGTGAGATTTTATTTCACAGGAAGTACTAATTCCTACTACAGGCACCTGTTTTGAGCACTTCAGCAGGTAAAACTCCCCTCTCCTTGAGGGAACAAGGTTTCTTTGTCTCTAAAAACCCTGGTCATATATGTTGTTTGCAGATTGTCACCCTCAGAAACCGGATTGATCAGGCCCAGAAGCAGTAAGTATTTATATCCCCTTCCTACCTCCTGGCTTGGGGATATCTTCTCAGTGTTCAAATGACTCACTTCACCCTCAACACTGACATTTTCTTGTTGCAATGAAATGGGGCAAGAGATGGAAGGGCCACTCCCATCCTGCCTCACATTGAGAAAATGAAAGGCAAACTGAAGTGAATGTAACACCTAACAAGAAAAAAATTGTGTTTCTTCACACCCTATCTTCAAAATTTTCCTCTGCTTATTTTTGGGTTTTTCAAGCACCTGTCTGAGGTGCTTTGAATACTTGAGGGAATACAACCCTTGTTTATGAAGGATAAACAAGTGGTTGCTAAGATCATGAGGAATGGTGTGTAACAAGACTAACGTAATGGGATTGTGAGTTCTTTTCACTCATCATCTCTCTGACTTTTCTTCACCACAAGACTATTTCATTACTTTTTTGAGACTAATATCTTTATTCTAGGTATTTTTAATGAATTTATGAGACACCAGGGGTAGACAAAGCTTGAGGGTTAGGACATGTAGAAAACTAACACACACAGAGAAGTAACTTTAGGGAAGCTAGGGAGGAGAGCTCTCCAGTGGTAGGTTTGATCTTCTCTGTGCGTCTGTATCTATTTAGCAAAGTCATGCCAGGAATGAAGCAGTGGCCTTTGGTGATATCTTTGGATGATAGCAGTTACCAGTTACTGCCTTCCCACTTCCCCAGGACACCCTGACTTATCAAATGAATGTAACACTGGGGATTTGGTAGTCTGTAGATGCCAAACATAAGGCTTGACCTTCCCACGGTATTTTCTGTACGGAGCTGTAGGCTGATGAACCTCAGCAGAATGTGCAGCTGCAGGAGGATGCCATGGTTTGTCTGGGTGTTGCTGCTCTTGTGGGACACTACCACACCACCCACAACAGGGCACACTGCCTGCTTGTTCTCCCAAAAGACAGGATACTCTCTCAGGACATCATTTGAAAAGGTTGCACTGAGAAGCCCAGAGCTAATGAGATTTCTGTGTGCTTAAATTTCTATCCAAACTAGACACTATCATTCCAAAGCAGTGCCTGCCAGCGTGTTATACAAGGATCAAATGAGTCTTTTGCTTCAGACTTTATTAAATCTCCTTAAGCACATGATAAATGTTAGGTGTAACATCAAACATCACCGGTGCTTGTGGATATAAAAGGACTCTGCCTTTGTTTGAGGAGCTGTGCAGTTCCTACACTGGGTTTTGAACCTTCAGAAAGGCTGGGAAAAGGGACATAGAGATTAGTTTGAGATAAGCAGAAAGTGCATGCTCTCTTTTATGTAAACCATCAATTTTTTCAAATAGACCAAGCCTGTCTTGGTCAAAGGTAAAGTATCCACTATGTGTGTGTGTCTGTCACTGTGCTACATCCTTCTGTAAATATGGCTGGTGCTCTTGAACCAATCCATGGGCCAGCACAACAAAAATCTCCCCAGATGTGATGTCCCCGTGTTTTTCTTCTCCCTGGAAGAACCAGTGGTTCTGAAGAAAGGCCTCTGTTGACAGCAGCACCTTGTGCTTGGTCCCCAACCCCACACTCTGCCATGTCAAAGAGCTGCCCCCACTTTGCACGTGCTTTGGTTCAAGAAGCAGCCTCATCATTTTGTGTGTGTGAGATGGAAGGGTTTGTGGGTTTGCCAAGCCCCACAAACCAAGGTGCTACTAATGGGAACTAGTGCAGAATCTAACTCAACTAACTTCCTGCCGCGCCCCATTCTGAGTTCAGGCTTCTCAGGCAGAAGGTAAGTGGCTTGCATGTAGGATTGCCCTTCTGTGTGCAAGAACTCTTGGAGAGAGTTGGCCTCAGGTGCTTTGAGTGGGGAGTGTAGCGGGACTGCTCCCACACACCATGAGCAAGACAGGGATACTGATATGAGAGCAGGCCTAAAAAGTTGTTTGGATTGTTTTGGAGGCTCGTGCTCTCATGATATAAACAGCCACTCTGCCTTTGCTAGAGCAAAGCAATTCTTAGTTGTATTTAAATTAGTGTTCAGCTTTTTGCCTCCACTACTGAATAGAGCATCTGGGGAATTTGATCAGAGCTCTTTCATACTGAGCAAATTTCTCTAGATAGAGCTCTAAATCCTAAAATCTAGACCATAGCAGATTTGTATTCAGAAAACATCAAGTCTGTGGCTGCACAGACCTGTCAGTCAGTTTGGAGACCACCTAGATTTCTACCCTGATAATGCAGGAGTCTGGAAGGGTCCACCTCTTTCAGGCATGCACATCCTGCCTTTCACACTAAGAGCCCCAGGAGGAATCTTTTTCCACAATATCAACAATATCTTTCTCAGGATGTGGTCAATGGCAGGTGTACCCAACATGCGAGAAGTGAAAGCAGCTGAAACCTAATCTAAGAGTCAGAAATGCAGAGTGGACACAGACCCCCACTGCTTCCATCATGCTGACATGTTTTTCTTTCCTTTTGCATTGTAGCAGCAAGAAGGCAGGAGCCAAGGGCAAGGTTGGTGGGCGCTGGAAGTAAAGAACCAGGCAGCATGGCCTTTAGTGGTGTGCTGAACCCCTGCTGGTCTCCTCTTTCCTCCTTCACCGATCACTTGTGTTCTCATGCCTCAATGATAACAAAAATCGCATCAGCCTGGATTGGCTATTGCTGCTGCTTTTCTTCCTGGAGGGGTCTGGTGGCTTCCTCAGGCAAGGGGAAGCAGGTTCCCTGTGGAGCTGGGCTGACTCCTTGCTGGCATCTTCAATTC
>NW_008236629.1:3629629-3631482 GCF_000691975.1 Corvus brachyrhynchos | reverse complement strand
CCCTCCTGATAGCTGCCCTATGCTGTCCTGTAGATTGCTGTGTACAAATCTCTGGATTTTGTAAATAAAGCACAACCAGTACCTACTCCAATGTCAGCCCTCTGGAATGGTGTCTTGTATTTTATTTAATGCATTCCCATTTTCCAAGGATTTGGGAGCTGGTCCAAACCCTTACTTAATATAATTTGATCTGTCTCTACAATGGGGAATAGGCTCAGTATCATCAGCAAAGACTCAGGATTGGGGGCCTGTTTTAAGCCATCGTAGCCGACTGTTCTCACAGAGCTCGTAATCTGGCTGCCAAATGTAGTTGAAATTGACTTCAAAGTTCGAGTGATGAAGTGAATCAAAGAATCGGGAATAAAGGAACAAATCTCCAGAAGTGGTAGTTTTCAGCACATTGCTTTTATTACATGCAGACAAGTGCAATGGAGAATGATTCATTCAAATATTACATTAAAATATTTATTGAGGCCGTTAGCCTGCATACAATATTAAAGCCCAATACTGAAGTGTGAATTACTTGGTTAATTGTGTAGATGTCAAAGCATAAGTGGCTGTTACTAAATTTGAGGTGTGAGCTGTTCTGTAAGGCCTCTTGTCTTTGCCAACCCTTGAACTGCCCTGGTGGAGAGAAGTCCATCAGAGTCTCTCTCATGTTTCCAAACTTCTGTCTGTTTCTTGTCCCTGTGTGCCCACTCCGGCTCTCTGCTGGCATATGCTGAGGTGTCATGGAGTCATGAGTGGTTTAGGTATGAAGAGGCCATAAAGATTATCCAGTTACAACTCCCCTGCCATGGGCAGGGATGCCTCTCACTAGATCAGGTTCCTCATAACCCCATTCAGCCTGGCCTTGAACACCACCAGAGATGCGGCAGCCACAGCTTCTCTGGGCAACCTGTTCCAGTGCCTCGACACCCTCACAGTAAAGAATTTCTTCCCAACATCTAATCTAAACTTACCCTCTCTCAGTTTACAACATTTTCCTCTTGTTCTGTCACAATATACCTTGGTAAAAAGTCTCTGACTTTCTTATAAGCCCCCTTACATACTGAAAGGTCACAATCAGGTCTCCCCCCAGCCTGCCCTTCTCCTGGCTGCACAACCCCAGCTCTCTGCCTGTCCTCACAAGGGAGGTGTCCCAGCCCTTCCAGCCTCTCTGTGGCCTCCTCTGGACCTGATCCAACAGCCCTGTGTCTGTTGTGCTGGGGTCTCACCAGCGTGGAGGACAGGAGGAGAGTCAGGACAAGACCCCAGCAAAGGCAAACAGCACTGCAGCACCCCACAGAGGTGGTATTTTCACATAATCACAGACTTGTTAGGGTTGGAAGGGACCTCTGGAGATTGTTCGGTCCAACCCCCGTGCCAAGGCAGAGTCACCCGGAGCAGGTGACACAGGAATGTGTCCAGGTGGGTTTCAGTATCTCCAGGGAGTGAGATTCTACATTCTCCCCAGCCGGCCTGTTCCAGTGCTCTGCCACCCTCAGTGTAAAGATGTTCTTCCTCATGCTGAGGTGGAACTTCTTGTGTTTTAGTTTATGGCCATTGCTCCTTGTCCTGTCGCTGGGCAGCACTGAAAAGAGTCTTGGCACCCTCCTTTGAGATACTTGTCTGCAATAATGGGATCCCCTGTGAGTCTCCTCACCTCCAGACTAAACAGGCCCAGCTCCCACCGTGTCTCCTCAGAGGGATGCTCTAGACCCCTCCTCCTCTGCATGACCTTCTGCTGGACCGTCTCTGGTAGCTCCTTGTCTTTCCTGTGCTGAGGAGACCAGGGCTGGGCACAGCACCCCGCGGCTCCTCCGAGGGTCTCTCCTCGCCCCGTGTCCCCTTCCCGTCCTGCGCCCCTCCCC
>NW_008236629.1:3625096-3629312 GCF_000691975.1 Corvus brachyrhynchos | reverse complement strand
TGGGCTTGTGGGCTGAGGGCTGGGAGGGCCGCGTGCCGGGACAGGGAAGGGGCTTTTGCATCAGGGAGACCTTGCAGAGGGCGGCGAGGGCATTGATTTAATGACCATCTTTGCGTGGCTCCTCTCCCCGAGTGTTAGTGAGGCTCAGCCTTCCCAGGGACGGGCTAAGGAAGGAGGAAGTGCTTATGAATTTGATCCAGAGTAAGCAAGGTGGTATCCAGTTACTTGTCAGGACTCTTTCAGCCTGACCAGTCTGCTGGCACCCATTAGAGCCCAGAAGCCTGTAGGAGGTTTTGGTAAGATCAGCAGCTCCTACTCAGAATAAAGAAAGGTGTCTCAGGTTGGGCAGTGAGAAAGCCTGCTGTTTCAGCATATACTTGGCATTTTGAATGTTGAGGCTACAGAGGATAAAATATTTGACAATTGTTGCAGTTTATGGATCATAAATCGCTGTAGCAGTGTGTGGTCTAGGCTGAGTTTATACTTCCATGTAGTAAATCTGTCTTGGTTAAAACAAGAAGACATTTATTCCACGGTATTAAACAGTCTCTAGTTTATTGTATTTAAATATTTACACTTTTTTTTTCTCTCTTTCTTTCCCCAAAATGATTTTTCATTGCCTAGAATGACAAAATTGGATATCAGGAATTACCTTGAAAGAATATACAATGTGCCAGTAGCTGCTGTGAGGACCAGGATACAGTATGGTAAGTGCAGCAGAGTAATCTAAAGGGATGAATACAGCATCCCTGCACAGACAGAGTAGACTTTACCTTTCAAAAAGTCTGTTAGATTTCAACAGACTTTGGTTCCAGTGTTTCCAGGTGCTTAGCTGGTGATGTCTGTTAGCTTAGTTGTTTATTCATCCCTTCAAATGAATGTACACCACTTCATATTGGAACGCTTTGATGAAATTATGGTGTAAGTTTCACTCTAAAAAGAAGAATCTGAATTTAAAAAGGCTAATCATCCTGACAGTTATCTAGCTTGTGCTTTTGTAGTTGGTACTGTTTCTCCTTGAAGACCAGTGGGTGTCTCCCTTCAGAAGGAACTGCTTCACGTGTTTGAATGAAAGTAGTAATTAAACTTAATTTCAGCTGTAGCCTGCATTTAAAAAATGAGCTGAGATTAGCTTGCAGGAGGTGTTATGGTCTAACAATAGCCAAAGTTTGTAGAGCAAAGAAAAATACTTTGTTGGACCAGTAGATAATGTCAGAAAAACATCTTGACAAGTTTTCAGGTTTTTATCACCTGTTGTTACCAGATTTCTGCTACAGACTTGAATATTTCCTCTTCTGTTTTTTTGTAGGTACAACCCCTCGAAACAACAACAACAACAACAAACTGCCCAGATCCCCATCAAAACCCACCAAAAACCCAACAAAAAACTAACCCAAGAGAAAAAGGAAAAACGTTCCTAGTTTAACTTATGCTGAGCTCTTGAGTTGGAGCAGAGGGACGAACTTCTAACTGAAATAGGCCAAATTTAGATAATGTCACCTTTACCTATGAATGCTTCCTTCCCCAGAGCTTCTCTGACAGCAGTTTGGGTGCAGTCAGGAATATTTTTCATTTTTTTTCATGTTAATTTACATTTTTGATCACCAGGCAGTGTAATTATTGAGTGGAGAGTAACTTGCTTAGGACATCTTTGATAGCTGGGTTTTTCATTTTTTCATGCAGTGACTCTAAGAAAGGACTTACGTGTTTATAATGGTAAGGTTAAGGATGATTTTAAAAAGAATAGGAAAAAAGACCTGTAGGAGTGAAAAATGGAGGATGAAAGAAAAAGCTTCAAAATAAGGTTGTAAAACTCAGAACCTATAAAGGAAGAAAAAACCTGGAAGTATCATCTGTAATATGCTTGTGTGAAAAACAGAATTAAATTAAGTCATAAATACCAAACACATATAGTTCCAAACAGCACTGAAAAATATT
Organism: Corvus brachyrhynchos; assembly: GCF_000691975.1. Taxonomy (NCBI): domain Eukaryota; kingdom Metazoa; phylum Chordata; class Aves; order Passeriformes; family Corvidae; genus Corvus; species Corvus brachyrhynchos. The sequence continues at coordinate 3,627,374 of NW_008236629.1, read as the reverse complement.
CATGCTTGTCCTTATAACCATTTTGTCCCTCACTGCTGATTTTAAGGGATGGTATATAGTCAGGAATAAAAGAGGGTTAGAATGCCTAATAAATTGAGAGCTTTAATGTCTGCCTAATCTGAAGTGGATAAGTTGTACATCCCACTTCAGTTGTGACCAGCATCCTTGGAGACGGTTGAGGTGCATTGGTTTGTTTGGATGTGGAGTATAATTTCCTGGTGTATAAACAGTAGATCCAGCTCATCAGCTGAACAGTAAAAATTGTCAAGTTTAAGGCTGTTTAGTGGTCATTTTCTCCTTGTCTTCCTGAAGCTTTGGATGTTGGGAGGACAATTTATCACCCCTGGCCCCTGCTTGGGAGACTTTTCTCCTTGCTTCTTTGCAGACTTTGTGTGTGGCGTGAAGGCACAATGGCAGCAGGCTGGTGGTGCCTTGGTTCTCTGCTTGTAAACGAGGAGAGCATTGTCCAGAGTTTCAGGACGTTTTAATAACTGTGGTGTTGTGCTGGCAGTGAAGGAAGAGTATTTCTCTTAACAATAAATCAGAACTCAGCAAGTCCCCTCTTCAGTTTGGCCTTGCTTTGGAGAACTTGGAAGTCCTGGGAAGTAAAAGGTGGGATTCTCTTCATTTCTGCAGGTGCAAACAACAAGAGGAATCACAGGAATCAGAGAGTGAAGAAGCCAGATTACAAGGTCGCCTATGTACAGCTGGTGAGTTAACATGGATGCTTGTGAGGGAAGAGAAAGGGACTGTTAACCAGCCAAGCTGAAAGTAATGGCCAGTGAGTTGTCCTGGTTGGCTGAGTATTTCTGCCAATCCTCTAATAATGACAGTTTCTTTAACACATTCCACAATGTAAAGAGGTTTAAACGACTTGGTCTAAAGATCAATTTCAAGCAAATGGTTAGTTTTTCAAGCCCCATGTTGGTTTGAGGTCTGTCTGTAGGTTGTGGTCTGATGTCATCGGGTGCTGCTTTGCCAGAGAGTTTCATGCTGACCCTGTACTCTGTGTGCTGGAAGGTTCACGACTTGTGTGGTTGATTGCTGAAATGTCCAGTAAGTGAAAGAATATATTGTGAGGGCAGGGAACTTCTTATTAAAGGTCTTTGAATTTCAGAGAAGACTAAGGCTTATTCCTTGGAGAGCCTTTAGTCATGTCTAAACAAGCGTGCTTTGTGGCTGAACTGGGCTCTGAAACATACATTGGTTGCCCAGTGGAAAAGGAGCTTCATGTTCTTATAAATTTCTTTCATAACAGGAGCACATTATAGTTTAGACTTCTCTTGGGCTTACCTGTCTTTATGCAAAAAAGAAGTGCAACCAGTGACAAAAAAACCCTTCACATACCAAAATTACGTTAAAGAGATGCTATTTATGGTTGTAACACCATAAGCTCAAAATCTGTCTTGGGACAAGGATTCGGTGTTGGGGGAACACTCTGTTATCTTAAAGACTGGCTAAGACTTCATATGGACTTGGGGTCAAACTCAAGAGGCAAAAACAATGGGAAATCTGATTTTTAATATTTCAAAGTTTAAATATGCTTTGAAGCTTTTTTCCTAAGCCCCTTCTGGGAAGGGGAATAGAAGGAAAAGTGAGGACAGTGTGTTTTTCTAGACAGCTCTTACCTAATTTAAAAGAACAGCGTAATGATACTAGGAAGTAACAGTTGTATTTAGATGAGGACTAACTTTGTTTTATTCTGCTGAAGTTAAAGGCAGCCTCATCTCTGTGAGGATTTTACATTACGATGGCTAAAACGCACATTCCTTTTTCAAGGAAGAGTCTCTGCTTTGGTATACTCGGGGAAGGAGTGGCAAACAGAATGCTTTTGCTGTGTTGGAGCAAGACACTCATTTAAGGCAGTGCCTTTGTGCATTTATTTCACATTCAGCCTCTCAGCCTAGAATAGCAGCCATTACCTTCAGGGTTGCTCGGCAGAGGTGTGGAGATTTACCTAAACTAACTTAGTATTGGAGGCAGGAGTAGTTTGTTCGTTCCTCCAGCCTCCCGTTTTGTCCTCTGGGCGATGCATGGAGCCCTGTTACACTGTGGCTGAGGGCTCTTAGTACGTGGGACAGCAAGAGTCCCTTATTGCCTTATACTGCAGTTGCCATAATAAGTTCTTGAGGAATGCCATGTTTTCCATCTCTCCCATGAGCAGGGTCGGGGACCAGTTTTTGGTGGTGTTTTTCATGTCAAGGGAGGGAATCCTGACCATTTGCTAAACTCTTGCCAGTGAAGCTTGGTCTCTGTGTTTTTTCCTCACCTCATTCCT
>NW_008236629.1:3605012-3625014 GCF_000691975.1 Corvus brachyrhynchos | reverse complement strand
ATTCCTGCTCTCTGGTCTCTTTTTTTTCCTATTGTTTTTGTGGTCTGTTAATTCCATTAACATTTAGGTTTCTTTATTCCTCCCCCTTTCTCTTTTTCCTTTTGTTTGTTGCTTTTCATCACTAGCTCTGATGTCTCACACAATGAGCTCCCAGCTCTGTGTTCACACCAACTTTAAACAGTGGGTGAAGCCAGAAACCCAGTGTCATTTCTGAATCTAAAGGGTTTGCCTTCGTTCTCATTCATGGTGTGATCAGGCCATTACAGGCCCCATGCAGTCCATTGTTAATATCTGCCTAATTTAGGAAAGTCTTTGCTAACCACTGTAAAATCCTTATTTTCATGAGAATTAGTTTGCATCTGCTGTGAGTCAGAGTAGCTGGGCTTTCCCACCATTTTTACCAGCTGTGTTTTCTCTCATTAATCCAGTTTCAAGTTAAAACTGCTTATGACTGGAAAAATATGGATGTGTTTTTGGAAGGTCTTGGGTTGATCTTTCTGTTGCCCACTAGGTGGAAGTATTGCTCTTTCCAGTGTGACTTGGTGGCGGCTGTGGTGCAGTTTACCTGAATGAAATTGAGTTTATTCTCATGACTGGTTATGTTTCCCTGCTTCATAAAGCATCACCCTATGTTTCCCTGTGCAACACACATACCCATTGACTTTCTGCAAGAGTCTCAAAGGAGGAAGGTATATGAAGTCATAGTCAACATGCCCTTAGGTGTCAGACTAGTGCCCCAGCTGTTCCACATGTAAGAATTGTTGTCCTTTCTTTTCCAAATACTATTTCTTGGAGATTCAGAGCTGTTTGCTTTATTCTCAGGCGGTAACTGGACAAATATGTGATGTGTCCAAGCATAATATTTTCACACTAAAAAAATACCTCAAATCATAGAAGGCTGTGGATCAACAATATCTTGCCATTCCAGAGCCTGCTTGCCTTTTTCCCCCCTTTTGGAATGTAGTGAGAAGGGTTTAAGTTAGAGACTTACGGCCCTGTGTATCAAATGCTACTTTTCTACACTGTTCTATTTTTAAAATTAAATCCAAGTTTTATATCTTTGCAAACTAGATAAAATAACTGTAATACAGCAGCATTTCTCCTTACTCCAATACCGCTATAATTATCATAACGAAAAGAAAAAAAAAGAAGAAAAGAAAGCCGGTGGGAAACTTTGCAGTTGCATTAACAGCAGGGAAATTAAAAAAAAACAACAACATCCCCTCCTTCTCCTCCTTCAGTGTTCTCACTGGTTTAGCTTAACAGGTGTTAGTACCCGTGGGAGCACAACTGTAGACAAGCCTCTGGATTCTAGACCTATTTTTAATTAAACCTGTTTTGAGAAATCTAGTGGAGATGGCTGTAAAAAGGAGTCTGACCTTGTCAGTGTTAGGACTAACACCTATTTAGCTGCTTGAATGATGGCACCGGTGGGAACATTTTTGCAAATGCTTTCTCCTCAACCCCCGTTTAGAGTATCCTGTACATGCACAGTAATTAACCTATTTGCACATCAGATGTGACAGCAGTTGTCTTTTGAATTCAAGGAAACTTGGATGATCCATATGCAGTGTTGTTCCTGAGAGGATTTTTGAAGTTGCTTTCTGTGCTGTTTTGCCATTTGTTTGCCATCAGATGTTACCACTGCAATAGCAGGAGAATTGTTCAAATGCACTGGATTATTAAACTTAGCTGCATTTGCTGCTACTGCTGGACTGAATCCCGTGCTTTTGGGAGTCCAGCATTTTTGTAGTTAGTGATACGATAAACATCACTTTTCTGCTAATTCTGAAGGACAGTAATAAGTGCTTCAGTTATCCAAATAACCAGAAGATCTCAGAGTTGTTTACAGGATCGGTGTTTGCTGCATCATTGCTGCACAGTAATATCTGTGCTGACCTTCCATTTCTAAACTTTTCAGGGGACGCAAAGGTCAGAGAAGTATAAGTGAATTTGTGCTGGATAATCCTCCCAGCAGTTTTCTGACATGAGGCTCAGCAGTGGAAAGGCCAGCACTTGACTTCATAGGCCTAATTATGGTCACTTAACCTCTCATTAAAATGAATGGAGGCAATTCGTACCACTCCATGTGATAACTCCTTAGACAGACTCAAAAGAACAAGGTGTGTTTTTACCCTTTCTAAAGATGAAGGCTTGAAATCTAAAGGGAAAAAAATGTTTGATGCTATGATCACTTTTTATTGTGAAGGATGTTATTAGCATTTAACAAATGAATCCTCATAAGGCCTTGTATGTAACTCACTTCTACATTCAGGTAATGCTGAATTGAGAATTAGAGTTGTGCAAGAGTAGAAGTTTAGTGGGTCCCGTTTCTGTTATCTGAGCACTGGACCACGCATCTCACTTGTGCATAACTTTAGAATTTGTAGGAAAAAGGGAGGTCTCTGGGAAGACCCCAAACTGAGAAGAGCAATGTGTAAAATCATCATGTGGCCTTTATTTTTTTAGGTGTTCGATGCCACCTCTCTGATTTGCTTTGTTTGGGGGTCTTTGATCTTTTCTTTTTAGAATTATAAGGCTTCACTTGAGAGTGAGGTGAGCACATTGTGGTAGAGCTTATCCTAACAAATTCCAGAGTATTAGGGGATCACTTCACATTGATGAAAAAGATCTTTTGCTGTCAGTGCACCACCCAGTTCCAAGACAGACTGAGTTATCTGAGCAAAATTACTTTTTTTCCAGTGTCTGTCTTTTTTACAGGATTTTCTTTTAGCACAGCTATGTTGAGTAGAAAAGCGGTGTTATCTTCTCCCCCTTTCTCTGTGCTTCTAAGGTAATTATGCTGGCAGAAGTCCTAAAGTAGAAGCAAGTTCTGGCCTTTTTAGAGGTTACTTCAGCTCATGAGAATTTCAGTAATTCAGCAATTAAAAGGATAAATAGCTTGCAAAAGGTAAATCGGTTAACAAATGCAAGGTTTTCAAGTAAGCCAGAATCTTCCTTTCCGGTTGGATATGCCAGCACTTCATGTTCTAGCAGTTTGTAAACCAGATAAACCCTGATGAACTTGGTAAAAATCGTTTGCTTTATTCCAATGAGGATTTCATTCTGAGGATGCATCTATCATATGGTTGTCAAATGGTTGCTGTATAGCAATAGGGAAAACTTTTGCAAAGAAAAAGTGTAAGAAAAAGCAGCACTGTGTAAAGGAGTGACAATCCCTCTGTCCCTTTGGTAGGCATTTTTTTGAGGAGTTGGCATATGAGCTTGAACCTCAGTAGCCTCTGGCATTGTGTGGAAGATGCACTGAGTGTAAATATGCCTGGACAGCCTAACAATCCTTTATGTAAGTTGATGCCTTTTGGTATTTTTTAAATTTTGAAATACCCAAGATACAGGCTTCTTCTGAAAACTAGCTACTGAGCATGCACAACAGCTATTTTTCATACAGTTTTCATCACTCCAGAGCCTTACAGTGCAGTATTACTGCAGAGTATTGTTACTTAAGATTTATCAACCTTCAGTTCTCAGGGTGTAATGTCTTGGCTGTTTCGAATCGTGTTTGGCTGCCAGCCAAAATCAGAATTTCTTCACAAAACAAGAGCTGGAAAGAGCCAACTTGTCTGTGCTGATTTGATTTATTAAAAGACTCCAGATACAGATTGACATTTTCAGCTCAATATTTGACTTTCACCAGCCTTGAAATGGGAACTGTGAGCACTTTGATAAACAGCTTAAAGGTTTGTCTGGTTTTGCTACAGCCTCTGTGTGTATCTTTTTTTGTTTTCTTCCCTCTTTTTAAAATAATAACTGTTTTGCAATGCTTAGCGAATTACCATGGATGTTGTTAGTATGCTTTAGGGACAGCTTTCCTTCATTCTCCAATAAGGGAAATGCATTGGTCCTGGAAGCATACCAGAATGAAAGTGCTGGATAACAAGAGCAGTCCCTTACTACACTGTTACCAGTATAAATAGTTCTCAGATTTTCAGTGGAGGTGGTGTGCCTACCATGTTAGCCCGAGTTGTTTTCTGACTTGTTTAACTAAAATGGCTTCCTCTCCAGGGCAGGCAGGTCTTTAGTATGGGCCCTGTCTGTTCTGTAGGTACCACAGGGCTGAGTGACCTGCCCACAGCACAGTTAAAACACAGCAATTTTTTGTAATACTACCAAATTCTTTTCCAAATGCTTCAGTGTGCTAAAATCCTGGGCAGCGCTTGGCCTCAAGGGTGCTTGTTGCTGATCCTGCTACAGGAAGAGGTTTAGTAGGCTGCAGCTTTGGGCTTGCTCAAGGACCCTGGTAAGGCCAGTTTCTTTCTGTGCCATGAAATGGGACTGTGCTTTAGCTGTCAAAGGACAGCTGTTAGAAGGATACCTGTTGGTAATTATAAGGTACAAAAGAGCTGAAACCCCAGAGTACACCAGTGGAAACGAAAACCTTGATATGTTCCAGTTGAGCTTATCCAGGCTAGAATCAAGGAAAAAGCAGTGTACACAGCAGCTCCCTTGTTGTTTTTGTAGTATGGTCAGGCTCTTAGGAAACCCCCAAGAAGTATGCGCTACAAAAACAACTGGAGCATTGCTGTGTAGAGTTGGTATTTTGTAGATTCCAGTCTGGATAATCTCATCTGGGATAAGTCATGCTTTTTTCTCTCCAAAGCATATGAGGTTTAGATTTTTTCACACCTGTTATTTGCCAGGTTGACTGTATATGATTAAATGAAACATAGCACACATTCAGCTGGGTCAGGGATGTGGTGATGGTTCTCTTGGATTTATTTATGTCATATTTCTGATCCCAAAATGCAGTGTAGGTAGTTATGTCAGGGAAGGCTCCTTTCATGTCCTTTGTGGAACCATTTCATAACTGAGCCTCTTGTTTGGTTATATTTACTGCATAAATTTAAAGACTGACTGATCTGAAAAAAGCCAAACCCACCTGTTTTCATCTGAAGCAGTTAAATGCTTTTCTTGAGATTTCTGTATGCAGAAAGCTGCCAAAGAAGTTAATGTATGGTAATGTTTGTAAGTGTTTTGGAGAGTAATTTCAGAGTTATGGGTGACCAGTTACAAGTTTTATTATGCAAGGTCCCATATAGAATGGAAGGGCTGATATTGTTGAGTTTAATGAAGCTCTGCTTAGAGCAAACGCCACTAAAAATAAGTAGGTAATGTTAATAGAATAGTACATTTCCACAGAAAAATGGTTTCCTGCTGTTAGATAAAAACCAGAGACCAAGCAAATGTTTATTTTCCAAGTGGGAGACGTAGATCTGATGATGATGTTTCACTAAAATGACTTGTCTGTTAGGCAGAATGACTGATGCAGATGTAATCACTTTAATCTCATTAGTGATATATTAGACAGATTGTTCCCACTGTAATTGTTTTACACCATAGTCTTTATGTCTGTTGATAAGAGACCTCTGATATCTGTTATTCTGTATTCCCACATTACACCCTACAATAACAGCTGCTAGGCTCTCTCTTATCCTTAGCTGAGATCTAAACAACTACAACCACTACTCATATCCTGAGTGTTAGCATAATGAATGCCTGCTCCACTGTGTATTCCCTGGTGCTGTTACTTTAACAAAATCCCTTATTTTGCTCATCTTGTTTTTACTGTATGACTCACACAACATCTCTGAGCTGGTTCAAAGTCTTTGAAGAGATGTCCATCTCCTGATCATTCATCTGTAAAAAAAACCAACATGTCAGTATCTTAAGTAGCACACAGAAGAGGAGAGGCTGAAAGTTAGCTTTTGAGGAGAAGGGATGTACATGTATCTTGGGGACATGGGTGGAAAGGGATTTTGGGAGGTCACGAGGTACCATTTTGCACTAGCTGGAAATTCAGGGTGGTCTTTCACTGTAAGTGTATGCATCATAGCTACTGCAGAAAGGCTGGAATGTCTCTCTGACCATTTGTTTTCTCTTTAGGGCCAAGGACAAACCTTTCAGTTTCCCAACCTCTTTCCAGAGAAAGAACAAGACCCAGAAACTCGCTCTTTGGATGACTTCAGGGATAAATATATGGAGAAAGAGAAGCAGAAGCAGGAAGGTGACCCCAGACGAGGTGGAGTCCCTGATTGGTTTGGACTTTGATGCAACAAGCCAGCTGCCTTCCTTTAGGCTCAGAGGGATTTTGATTAGCACAACTTGCACTCTTCCCTTCTCGTAATGACTGAATGTTTAGTCTTGTGCAGCCCTTGCTAGCATGTCTTTTTTCTGGCTGTTTGTGCTTGACTACAACAAAATGGCCCTGAAGAAATAAAAAGGTAAAATAAATCTAACTGCACCAGGTCTTTTCTGTGAACTTGGGGACTGTTTCTAAAATGTAGAATTCCTTGTTGTCATTTCTGACTATGAGAGTGTCATTATGTTTACCTTCTTCGTGCTGCTGCGGGTTGTTTTGAGTAGAAATAGGAGGGATTTGATTTCCTAGGATATGTGCAGTTTGTATGGACTAGAATGTATAAAGTCAAGATAGGTTAGTCAGAGGTGAACATGAAAGTGTAGACAACTGGGCTATAGGCTCAGGGTGTAGGGTGCCCTTATTGTCACTTACTGTCCTGCTTATCCTATTGCCTTCCTTGCAGTGACCCCTCCTTTCCTGGAGAAATGCACGTGGTCTTATTGTACTCTTGTAACAGTCATGTGGCATTTTGGGGACAGGGTTTATAGAACACATTTGTGACTGGGCACGTATGTGTTTGATCCCCTTAAGCATCAAGGAACAGACAAAGGTGGTGTGTGTCTCTGCTTGCTGTTGTGCAGTGCAGGTAGCTGCCTTCTGTGACCAGCCTGCTGTAGGAATGTTTACTGGCATGGTTGTGCTGGTATTCCTTCCCCTCTCCTCAGCTACCTTGCAGTGCTGGCAAGTGTCCTGTGTGGACACAGTTGTATTGGCATGGAAATGCTCCTGCCAGTGTAGCCTGTTTCGTGCTGAGGACTAATAAAAAGACTGTTTTTCTGGTGTAACTCCCTCTACTTCCAAGTTGCTGATGCCAGGGCACTGGTAGAACTTTTCTAGGCTGCCTGGGCTGCCACGTTCAGTGTTTTCATTTCTTGGCTCTGTGGCTGTTTCTCCTTGCTCTGATGAGGATATTTCCTCTTTTCCTTAGTCAAGTAATGTGCTCTGCTGTTGTGTCAGAAATAGTGGGGGAAAAGGAGGGCTGCGAAGGACTTCACAGATGGAGAAGGGTATTTTTGCAGGCTGTTTGCTACAACTCAGCACACTCAGGGTTAAATGTATCGCTAATGTTTCCCTGGCTTTTGAGTTCTGCCGCTTGGAGCAATTGGCAGGGTAGTGAATGAGCCCATGCCTTCAGTGCTTCTACCTGGGTGCACTCCTTTATTGTTCTGTGTCTGAACTTCTTGTTTGGACAGCTAGCAAGATGTTTACAAGGAAACAGCTGTTCTCCAGAGAGTCAATCCAAGTAGGATTTTACGTACCCCCTTCTGTTCATTAGTCACCTCTTTCTCCCTGCTACTTCCCTTGTGCACAACAGTCCACGTCCTTCTGTGGTTTGTTGTTTACACCCCCCTCTTTGTCCACTTTCCAAGGGGGATCGTGTATGATCTAAGTTAGCTGGTACTTTAACAGAGAGATGCTCTTAGAGAGGAGGGAGATAAGGGAGGATTTGCTACTCCCAGCCTGCCAGCAGAGTTACAATAGTAGATGTGGAAAAATACTGACTTCACTGAAAACAGTTCATATGTTTGGCGTATCTGCAAAGGCAACGTTTCCGGAGTTTTGTAGTGACATGTAAAACTCCAGGTTAAATCAGGAGCTGCCTGCAGTTTTAAAGTAGGGTGACTGAATTTGGGTGCAAGGGTCTCTGCTGTACACAGCCTCCTCCTCACCCCTCCTTTGTTTTAAAGGGGCTGTTTCTCAAACTCACAGGTAAGTATGGAGATGACCTATATTGCAACTTGGGCTTTGTTCCTTCAATATAATATTATGGAGTTTGGTATTTTTTCTTCACTTTCCTTTGTGGTTATCTCCAATGCAGGTAACTCCATCTTTTTCACCGTGGTTAAGATAGAAAGGGCTCACCTAGGGCTGCCATGTGTCTTCCTAACTCGTTGGTCAGCCTTGAGCAAGCAAACAGTCAGGTATGTTAGTTCTGGATGAATGAAGCAGCATTAGATGCGTTAGGTGTAACAGTAAAGATAGATTTAACCATCAACCTCTGCCTTCCCTGTTAATGGTCAGGACATGTTGGAGTTGCCAGCTTCTGTACTGATGTTGAGGACCCCAGATGAGTGAAATTTATTTGCAGTCCCAAATGTGCTCTAGGCTTAGTGAGTACCAAAAGCCCCTGTGTAGGTCTACCATGCATTGCTACTCTGTTTTCTCCATGGGCAACTAATTCCTAGCTCATGTTCAAGGCAGGTTTCTGTCTAGAGTGGCACAAAAGAGAGGAAACAGATACAAATACACCTGTATCTGTATGAAGTTGCTGTAACCAAATTCTGGCAGATACTCAAGCTGTGTAAGAGAGCAATTGTGTAATCATGTAGAAAGGTTTGAGTTGGAAGGGTCCTAAAAGATCACCTAGTTCCAAGCCACTGTTATTGGGTAGGGACTCATTCCTTGATGTTACCAGCTACCTCTAAAACAGTGTTCCTGTGAAGTTAAGGTAAGGTTAAAAAAAAAGAAAAGTCCAAGTCCCTGACTCAACATTATTTTGCTTTAATGCTCCCGATTGCCATGGAAGTGGGATTAAAAAGATCTCGAGTCTTTCCCAGTCCCTTGTTGAGCAGTGTTTCTGAGGAAGTGCTAGTGGTTAATATGATCTGGTGCTTCAGTGCTTCCCAAATCCCGTCTCCCAAGATGTACAGGTGGGCTAAAAGATAACAGAGATGATTCTTTAACATGAAAGCGCAGATTGTATCAGAGGTACCGGAAAGAAGTACAGCAAATGAGTTCTGAAACTAGGACAGGGACTCAGAGTTTTTTGTGAGTTTTGTTCAATGTACTGTGCTCCTTCCAGCACATCTTGATGTTTGTTTCGGGTGATGTAAAGGATCAGCAGCTCCTATGAAGTCACATCTAGCCCTGCTGTCAGAGGTGTTGAGCTGTCCTTGGCCATGTCAGGGGCCATACCTGTGGGCCAAGGATGTGAATATACACGTGAATAACTTCTCCAAGGACCAGAGTAATGACTTGGTTGAAGAGTGATGTTCACTGAGGTGCAGGAGGAGCCACGTCCTGCACTTGGCGTGCACAGCTCTGCAGCTGCTGCTTTCTCTGACGTACAGGGGAGATGTTGAACGCAGTTTCTTTCCTCTCTGAACGTGTGCAACCCCCCAAAGAGAGTGAAGTGCTGGAACAGCTGGCAGATGTGCGGTGGGATGCGCTGGCCGGGCTGGTGGAGAAAGGTATCTGGCTATGCTGAGTGAGTGCTATCCCAGCAATACCATCCAGCTATGATGAGCGCTGTCCCAGCAATACCAGGACCCTTCAGAGGGAACACACAATTGCTTCTGGTTTTTTTGAAACCAAAATGAATTGCAGAGACAGTGCAGAGGTGACTATCTAAGTGACTCCCCTAACATTACACCTTAGAAATGAGGTTTGTGTTGTAGGTAGGGCTCTGGTGGGTACTAGGGACAGGTTCCTGCAGATAACAAAATTACTGAGTCTTGTAACCATTTGTCATCACCTGAGCCTTACTATGTGACCTCAGAGGGTGCAGCACAGCTGGTAAGTGGTTAGACATAAAGCTGTGGTAGCTTTATCTTCTGTGTTACCCAGATTATAGAACCATAGAATCGTTTGCATTGGAAGGGACCTTTAAAAATCATCTAGTCCATCAGTCTTGCAATGAGCAGGGACGTCTTCAACTAAATCAGGTTGCTCAGAGCCCAGTCCAACCTGTCCTTGAATGTTTCTAGGAATGGGGTGTCTACCATCTCTCTGGGAAACCTGTCCCAGTGTTTTACTGTACATGTAAAAATCTGCTTCCTCATATCTAATCTACATTGACCCTCTTTTAGTTTCAAACTGTTATCCTTGGTCCTATTGCACCCGACCCTGCTAAAAAATCTGTCCCCATCTTTCTTATAGGCCCCCTTTCAGTACTGGAAGACTGCAATAAGGTCTCCACAGAGTCTTCTCCAGGCTGAACAACCCCAACTCTCTCAGCCATTCCTCACAGGAGAGGTGTTCCATCCTTCTAATCATCTTCATGCCCCAGCTCAGGACCTTGCACCTGGCTTGGCTGAATCTCACAAGGTTCCCATGGGCCCACTTCTTGATCTTGTCCAGGTCCCTCTGAATGGCATCCTGTCCCTCAGGTGTGTCAATGAATCTCTCAGCTTGGTTTTGTCTGCAAACTTGCCATGGGTGCACTTGGTCAGTTTATGTCACTGATGAAGATGCTGAACAGAACTGGTCCCAGTACAGACCCCCAAGGGACAGCACTGTGTTAAAGCTTAGGTGTGACCTGCACGTCCGGTGGCATCAGTTTTGCAGTCCTGGCCGTCATTCCCTGTTTGTCAGAGAAAAGAGAAAAGGCTAAATTACAGGAAAGAAGTGAGTACAACTTTGTGGTAGATTCCAGAAAAGGTGTGTGCTAATCCCTTTAACAAATATTCTTGTTCTGGGCAAAGGAAAGGTGAAGCACAGGGAGCATAGATGCCTGGCTGTCGTGGCTGAACATGCCTGAGAATGGGTAGTCCAGAGTTTCTGACACCTGCTCCCATACTGGCACCCCCAAATTATGCATCTGGTGACAGAAACATGTATTAAATGATTTGATCTACTCTTGACCCACTGCCATTAGCAGTGCTGAATGAATGAAGCAGTAGGAAAATTTGGTTTACTTTATCCAAAGTGGATTTGCTGTGGAAAATGTCTTCATGGCTGGGGAATTCCTGCTCCTTCCAGGTTATCCCAATGACATCAAAGTTGGGGTTTTTATTTCAGGAGAACTATTTTACTTATTTGAATTTTCGGGTTGTTGGACAGACTATTGCTTCTTCAGCCCCGGCGTGTTTGTGGAACGGCTCGCAGAGAGCGGTGAGGGTTGGGTAGAGGACGTCTGCTCAGTGCGTGCAACAGGGAAAGGTACACAAAGCAAGCACTATTTTTCCTGGGAGGACTGAAAGCTGTAAAACCGTTATCTTGACAATGCTGCTTTCTCCTGAGCTAGAGTTCAAGGATTGCTCAGAGTCCAATTTAAAGCAGTTGTCTGAGAATGCCTTTCCAGGGCGGTTTTTATGCCAAGGCTCGTAGGTACCATGGCTAAAAAGGAATATTGTGATAATCCCTTTTGACCTCCTGAATGACACACACCATAAAATTTCATGCTGTACTTTCTGTGCATAGGCCAGAAGCTTGTGGTTGAATGTTACCTGGAATAGATTTCAAGGCTTGAACTTGAAACATTCAAGTTTGAAACATGAAACATTGCAGGACCAAGTCATTTTCCTTGAATAAGCTGGGCCCAAATGGCATGAAAGTCACTAACATGTTGTCATTTGTCCTGTGAATTACACAAAGTAGTTGTAATGGGAAAAACTGAGCATAGCTGCTCAGGAATCATGTGTTTGTAGAAAAGAGAGGTAATTTCTGTAAATATTATTTTCTTTAAATGCAAAAGGTTTTAGACTAGATAAGATGACATAGTGGTTTGAGCCATTTCTTCTGAAGTGATTTATGACTGTTTAGACAGCATTTAGCTCTTTGTGTATAGTATGGCTTATCAAAGTGTGTGCTGCTGTTGCAGACACACCCAGCTTGCAGAATTTGGGAAATATATCACAGTCACTTATTCTGTGGCTTGGGAACACAGTAATCAGGGCCTGGTGTGAAACTAATTGCTTTTAATTACAAAACAGGACTAATTATCAGTCTCTTACAGCACTAATTATCGGTCCCTTAACCTTTCCTGCCTTCCGCTGTTAGAAAATGCTGCAAATAAAAAGTGATTAAGATTTTGGAGAATTTGCGCAGTGCAGAATTAGGTGGTGTATTTTCTTCTGTGGCGAGTGGGATGTGGGAGAGGTCACACATGGTGTTCTAGGCAGGTAGGTCTTGCTTGGGATCTGGCCCTTAGTGCTATCTGTGTTTCATTTTCCAAAGTTCTTGTTTTAGGAGTCAGACCAATGTCAGTGATTCAAGGCTTGGAAAACTTCCGTTCCTAAAAAAAGGCTTGGGAAACTCCCTCTGTTGATTTGTGATTTAGAAGTATTTTGATTCTTGTCTGTCTGTATGCACCTGGAAAAGAAAAATTTCTCAGAGGCAGAGCATAGTTTAGTGTAGCTAAACAACTGAAATGAGCAGACTAGAAAGGGAATGGCTGGGGGGTGGTCAGGTGTTATGCTCCTAAATGGAGGGAGAAGCCAGGGAGTTGTTCTGGATCATGTCTGTGTGGTGCATTTCTTGTGAGCCTGCACTGAAAACACAGAGCTGTTGAAGGTTTCTTAGGTCACGAAGAGAGCCTGCTGCAGATTGAGCTGTGCCAGCGCTTGCACACATGGCAAACCCAGTGTGTGGTGTCTCACAACAGCTGTCAAAGACTGGTCATCATACCCAGAGTCTCTAAACATCCTGTTTATCCTTGCAAGGAGGAACACTTGATTGAAAGATAAATACAAAAAAAAAACAAAAAACCAAAACCAAAACAAAATCCAACCCCAAAACTGGTGCTAGGATCAACATTTGCCCTTGGGCTAACAAACCTGAAAACAAAAGAAAATAAACATAGGATGGAGGCAAACACATTTCCACACAAGCCCAAATTCTAAAAGGGATTTAGGAGCTGAGCTTGTTTTGGCATGCTTGAAAAAGAAAAAGCTGTCTGGATGCCAGGATTTGTAGGGCTCTATATGTGTGCGTATGCATCAGGGTAAGAGCACAGGAAGGGATGGGGTGTCTGTGGTGATCTGAGGGGAAAATGGCAGACACTGGAGCTGCCTTTATGCAGGGTCACCCTTGGGGCATAGCTTGCACATTTTTTTTTTTTTTTAATTAAGCATGCCAAGAAAAAATCTTCGAGTTGGCAGCAAGATTTTTTTTTCTTCTTCTCCCTCTGTTTGTTGTTCATTTGTCGCTGCACGGGAGGTCTGTTTACTCTGCTCAAGAGAATGAGGGACCCAAGAGACACTACTCTGCATGCAACATTTTTATGGAAGGGGCTAGAGGAAGAGAAGAAGGAACTTTCGAGCCTTTTGAAACAGAGGTGGACTGTTTCTCGTGCTTCTTTGCCCTGATGCTGCCCTGATGTTGGGCCTGATGCTGCTACTGCTTGTGCAGATGTAGCTGGGCCCTGGACTTCAAAGATGGGTCCTGCTGTTATGGGCTGATGAGGCAAATCTCTACAGGGTCAGTGTGAGGAGGCCAAAGATGCCCTAAGACTTGATGTTGAAACTCTGAGTAGCTCTAACACTGTGGTGTCCCCCACTCTGCCCATGGGATCTCTCCTGGTAGGTTGCTTTAAAACTGGAGATGGTGCTCCTCTCTCCCAGCACCTCCCTATTGACTCTTCTGAATGAAGTGTGGGATGAATTCATGAACATGCCATTAAAATAATCTATTGGATGAGGCAAGGCAGCCCTTCATTCCAGGGATTTAGTATTTTGAAGGGGACTTTTCCAGAGCTGTGTGGCAGCCCGCTGCAGCTGCTCTTTGTTGCTTTTGATGACTCAGTGAACTTCTGAATGCTTCAGTTTCTCCAGATGGGCTTAATAGTGATTGTGACCTGACTGGAGATCCAACAGAGGAGGGAAAGTGGAGATCTGTATTACTTTTGCTTGCTGGCATCTCAGTGGATGAGGTAGCTTTGTCCAGCTGGATCTTCTTCACGTCTTATGGTGCTGAAACAACTCGAAAAGAAACTAAGGGTACTGCACAAGCAGGGTGAATGTCTTTAGATTAACAGGTGGGCGCATCCCTGGGGGTATTTTTTGCGTGAGCATTATTCTGGGTTCTGGGCAGTGAGAGCAGTGGCACGTGGCAGGCAGAGTTCTGCAGTGTGAGGCAGGGCAAGGGAATAGCTACCGAAAGCAATGGATAATTCCACTGGAGCAGACTTTGGAGCTAATTGGTGTTCAGCCATTTGGAGTTTTCTTATCCTTTTTGGCTGGTGAAAGAGGACAGGGACTGATGGGTCTGCCTATAGTCTCAGTCTTGTGTTCAAAGCAGCTATTTTCTAACCCAAGTCAGTTCTGTATTGCCCTAATGCATCACAGAACAGAGAGGTTTCAATTGACAGAAGGAGTTGACTCCTTTTATCTCCATGTTCCCTGTTTTAATTGATGGAAAAGCTTCTCAGCAATCCCAGGACATCTTTCTGTGTTGCAAAGATTCCCTTAAATACTGGGACACTCCATGGTGTTTTGGCCGCTTTGTCTCCAAGAGGAGGGGGAGTTAAGGAGCCAGCAGTGACTGTAGAGAGAAAGACCCCTTGTGAAAAGACATTGAAAAGCCTGTAAAATACTAATTCTAGAAGAGGGAGCAATGAGAAGCAACATAATTAGAGATGGACTATGCAGAAGTACCTCCCTTTATGATATATGGGAATGGGGCCTGTCAGAGAAACAAAAAAGAAGGCAAGATAGGAACTGACATAAAACGTTTTCACTCAACAGTGGGTTAGATTAGTGTTGTGCAATTCTTTGCCACAAAATACCAGGGCCAAGAATTTTGCTGGATGCAGACACACTCTGACTGTTTCTGTGGGTAACCAGGATATCAGAGAGCTAATGGTAATATTAAAAGAACAAGAATTTTGGGAAGTTGTTGGTGCCACGTGCGTCAAGGCACAAGCTGACTCCAGCAGATGGAGATGGGGATAGGAAGAGACTTACTTATTTCAGAAATGAAATAGTCTGTGAGCTGCCTCTTGCAGGGTTTCTTTTCCTGACCTTTGGATCAGCCTCTGTTGTGTTGCAGAATCCCAGCCGAGATGGAGCTTGGGAAAGACATCAGGCTTGGCAGTTGTCTCAGCTACAGTACATCCAGTTGTGTGGTAGGCCCTGTGGGGAGGTAGAGCACCCTTCTGCATTCTTCAGCTGCCAGTTGTGAATGTCTTGATTTCCCCCTGCCCCTAAAAGAAAGCTCATTTCTGTGGTCTGGGAACCAGGAAGTGAACTCAACTCCCGAACTGTATTTGGCTCAGCTTGCGTCAATTCCATAACATTTCTTTCTGCCTTCATTTTGTGTCATAGAAATTATGTAGTGGTGATCACTCTCCAGTGGATCCCACTTGTCTTTCTGGCTAATATCTGGGCATCCTTAGTGAAAAGTGCCCCCTCCTTTCTCTCTTTGGTTGAGTATGACACACCACACAAAATATTGATGTACTGAGGTTGAAAGCTGGTTTCATAATTTGTTTTGGTTTTTTTTTTAATTCACTCTTTTAGCTATCTGGAAAAAATAACAGGGGACCTTTGAACACCTTAGCTATAGAGCCATGCTGTTCAGTAACAACTCCTCAGTAAAAGAGCTGTTTTATTTTGTATTTTCTTTTCACTGCTTTTAATAGCTATAAACAACCTCTGTGTGGAGTGTATCTTGAAACTTGTGACCAGCTGGGTGAGGGGCCTTCGTATCAATTTCAAACCCGTGGAGAAGAGAGCATAACAGGTCCCTGACTGCTCCAGCCACTTCCTGCCTGCCAAGGAATGCTGGAAACAGAGGTCATTATTGCACAAGTAATTAAAGGTTCATCAGCCCTACCTCTCTGATTGCTTAAGGCCATTGTAGTAAGGGACGAATACTCATGCTTGCCCACTGTTACTTGTTTTCTACTTGCTGTTTTTTTTGGCTTGAGAAGAGGAATTATGAAGACTCTTGAGTAGGATCTGGGAGTACTGTGGTCTAATGTCTTTGGCTGTGGCCCTGGGTATGTTGTGGAGCACTCTAGCACTGAGAAACAGAGTGCTTTCAGGGCCCATTCTTTTCCTGCTTTTCCCCAAGATCCAGACACCAGAGAGATGGCTCTCAAAAAGCAGGTCCATGTTGCTCAGGCCCTGGCACAGGGTGGGCAAAGAAGCCAGGCTTGGGGAGGTCTGTAGAGCTGTGTCTCTGAATAGCTGAAGTGCATCCTATTCTCGTATTAGCAGACACAGGGATTTTACTCCATCTGATCTGGACTCCAAAAATGTGAGATTGACTTATAGTGGGAGGGTTTCATATGAATTTTCTTAAAGGGATTCATTTCTCTTTCTGTGGTTTGAACTCTGAAGTTCACATTTTTGTATGTTTTCTCTCCATTTCAGTATGCAAGAAATTACTCTGTCTTTTAAATAGATGCTGAGACTCACTTAGGAGCAGCAGCCTCTTGAAAAAAAAAGAAGTACCAAATATTTTACGTCTTTGACAGCATCACAAGAGCAGGGCAGACTGAGCAACCCACCCTTTAACCATCTGTCCCTCAAGATCTAGAGACTCTTATCTCTGAGGAGCACAGCCCACAGACATGGGAAGTCATGTTTCTGTTCTCCAGATTTTCTTCTGTGGGTGAATGATTGTCACCATTACTACCAAAAGAAATGAGCCCCATTGTGCTGAATCTCCTTGTGCTTCAGGAGCAGTGGAAGAAACACCTGAGAAGAAAAAGAGAGCAGGCTTTTGGCCCCCTTGGTCCAGTAAATTTGTAAATGAGCCTCACAGTATGGCTGGTACAGGGTGGGCATTTCCCTCCCTCCTGGCAGTGTAAAAGGGGATTGAGCTTGGATTGCACCCCAAAAGCCTCCTTGTTGGTGAAGACGTTTTGCCCCTGAGAGCCTGGCTTCAGGGGCTTGGCTGTAGCTCAGAAACAGCACATGTTGGGTAGGCAGATGGAGCGGGTGATGGAGATGATCTGCTGAGGAAGGGGAAGTGTGGAATGAGAAGAGGAGTGACAAAAGGGCAGCTGTGTGGTTGACCCCGTGGGAGTAGAGGAGGGGAAGAACTCATCTCAAAAGGAGCAAGGAGCCAGCAGCAAAGTTGCCTGGAATATGAAGCTGAGGCAGACAAGGGTTGGTGGAATGGTTGGACCTGAGGTTACTCTATGTGTGTGTCTGCGGGGGAGTTGAATAACTCTGTGGTCAGTCTGCAGGGGCTGTCTAATCGACATTCCCGTGCCAGTCACAGCCCAGGGTGCTCCAAGGTAACACTAATCCTTCTGCAGAATGGAGGAATGTCTCCAGAGGTCCCGGGGCACTGCATCTCCACACGTGAATGCAGCCCCCAGTGTAGCAGCCTCACGAAAGACACTGCGTAATGGCCTGTTTTGAATTTGTATTTCATTTGCCTCCCATATGGGATCAGTTTTTCCCTTTTCTTTCTTTTTTTTAATAGCGTTTTTCCTAGTCATAATAATCAGTGTTTCCCTGCCTTCTCCCCTTCATTTTTCACAGCTGGCTTTGATTCGTTTCAGTCCTGCAGATGCTCCTTCGGACCCAGAAGAAGGGGCAAAGGTTCTTTTCCTTTTCAGTGTGAGGCAGACAGTCCTGCCGGAGGGCTGGGGGAGGCTGGCGCTCCCGGACTGGCCTACTCTTTGCTGTGGCCCCAGCCGGCCTCTTGTGCATCTGCTGAGGTTTCCCAAATTGCAAGATAATTTCTCTGCCAAAGGCCTGGGGAAGATCACAAGTTGTTGATGGTGTGCATGCCCCTTGTCTTGCACCGCTCAAAAACAACTGTTCCTGCAAGCAAGAGGGGCAGGATCCCCAAATGCCTCGTGCTCCCAGGCTGTGAGTACAAAGGGCCAGAGTGCATCTGCAGAGAGTGTGCCGACACTGACTCAGATTTCTGTGTCTGTAAGCCATCAGGCTTACGGCAACTGCAGCCCCACGTGTCTGACTGTGCGAGGTCCGTGGTTCTGTGTACGGGGCGTGATTAACCTGCACAACCCCGTGTCGTGCTCCACCAAAAGGAGCTGGCAGGCACACCAGTGGAAAGCACCCTGAGTGCATGAATTGGCATGGGAAAAAAATAGTTATTGGATGGGCAGGCAGATTTTCCTGATTTTTTTAGAGCATGAGTCAAACACGAATCGCGTGGCAGAAAGGAGAAACTTCCCTTGGAGGCAACTTAATCCACAAGTGCCTGATGTGGGGTTTCTAGTGACTTCCTTCAAAGCAGCTTGTGCTGGTCACTTTCAGAGGTGGACGGTTGAGTCGACAGTCATTCAGCTGATCTGTTATGGCTATTCCTGCATTCCAGGCACCATCCAAGAGAATGAGACATAGCATTGCACAAGACCGAAAGAAAGTAAATGTTTACAGGCACAATGCACATTTCAGCTTGTTACATGTTCCTGAGCAGTGAAAGAAATGAAACAATAATTAAAACAGGTCCCAAGTCTCAGTGAGTATCTTGGCTTGCAGCACAGTCCTCTTGGAGCACTGCCTCTGCCTCTCTCTGATCCCAGCCTGAGCAGTACCACTGGGCCATTGCATCCAGGTCAAGGTCTTTCCAGTTACTCCAAGTACGTTCCCTTTCTGAGAACTGCAAAAGCCTTTTGGTGAGGTGGTTTTATGGTCTGTGACGGAGTTGGGTGCTTAATGTTGTCCCAGCACCCAGTCATGCTGGGTGGGATCTTCCAGGAGATGTTTCCCTTGGGTGTCCGAAGTGTCAGGGTAGGGGAAGTTACAGATGGATTTATATTCCTGTGGGAGAAGGGTAGAGAAAGTAGAAGGGCACAAGAGAGGTGGACATTTAAATAATTTATTCCCCGAATGATCCCTTTTTAATGGTCTAGCTTGTCTTTGTGTGCACTCAGGGAAGAAATCAGGGCGCAACAAAGCAGATGTAGTGAAGGGCTGAGTTGGCACGTCTGACAGCTGTGCCAGAAAGGGAGCATGTGAATAGGTACCTCTGCTCTCCTGCTCTGAGCACAAGGCTGGTCACAGCACAGCTCAAAGGGTAGGATGTCTCCTGGCTGGTGAGTCAGGTGGGTGCAGGAGAGAAGAGGGCCTCTGCTCTGCTTGCTCTGCCCCTCTTTTACCAAGGAGAAAAGTAGAGGGCCAGGTGGGGGGAGTTGTTTTGCATGAAAGGGTGAAGCAGTGGAGTCCTCCTCTTTAGAACAAGGAAATGGGGAGAGAGTGGAGGGGTGACTGAAACACCCTCTCCCCACTGTTGCTCTGTGTCTGATGATACCTCCTGCCAAGCTGTGAAGCTCTTGCAGCATCATCTTGGCCTTCAGACCAAGAGAACTTTTGTCACCCTGCAAGGCAGTCCTTGGCAAGGAGAAAGGCCTTTTTAGTAATGATCAGCCCACCATGCACGTGGCACAGAGACACAGACCTCCCTCCATGCGTGCGTTACCCGGGGCTCAGGCGTATACTCGATATCCACATATGAGCAATAGCCATAGCTGCTGACTCACTCACATCACTTTTCTTGGTTCTCTCATTTCAGCAGTGAGCTGGGCAGATATTATTCATTTTATTTGAGATGTCTGCTGAAGGTATAAATGTCTAGGCTTCCTGTAAGGAATAGATGAAGTCCAAAATGCGTACGGTAAATGTGCAACAGACTTTCTCTGAGAGCACACTTACAGCACTGACTAGGGCCCATACATCAGGCAGAACAAACGTCCACAGCCATTGCTGAGTCTGCAAATAGGTTGGATTTGTTGTTTTGTTTGCCACATAAAGGGTACTTCTAAGAGGTGGCAGCTATGTGGCCTCTTGTTTTATGTTACTGAATTATTTAAAGACTGAATTATTTGTTGTTAGGGGGAAATGCTGACTTTTCTACAAGGCAAGTTGCAACCTGCTTCTATGCAATGTTCTGTTACAGCTTTTCTCTATCCTTGGGAAAACCAGGTTTGATTTTAGACTTGCCAGACCATTCCGAAGGCAAATGACAATACTTGAATGAAGTCAGGGGAGAGAAAAAAATAGCTCTTCGGTCTCTAAGTTATGAAAAATTATTCTGATTTAGGAATCTGTTATTTGTGTTCATTCTACTCAGAAACAACTTATAACCAGCTGTTCAAAGTTTTTGCATAGTTAAATCTCCTCAATAACTTGGATAGTGGCTACTGTTGAGAAGAAGGCAAAACACCTGAGCACCATTATAAACACTCACTCTTGTAGA
>NW_008236629.1:3594204-3604766 GCF_000691975.1 Corvus brachyrhynchos | reverse complement strand
ACCTGGGAGTTAAGGTACCAGAGCTAGTCCTGTCACCAGTGATGGGAAGTTTCCGTGGATGTAATGCACAGCAAAACAGATGGGAATGATGACATTTTTCTAACTGAGATCTGTCAGAAATCTTCCTGTAAAGATTATCTGCTTTGGTCTGACTGGGGTAGTAAAGGCCTGTGTTTGTAAAGTGGAAGAGCCAGCTTTTCAGAAGTCTGTTTTTTACAGACTGCTTGACACACAAGCCGTAATTCTGGGATTCTGGTTCCCTTGTTAAGTCCTCCTGCTTTCAGATTCTTGGAGCTAATTTTCATTGACAATAGGAACATTCCTTGAAAAATGCTGATGTAATGAAGTACGTGCTACTTGAGATTAAAAGATTTATTCAGTGACTCCTTTGTGAAACTTTTGCAAAGTGTCTTAACATTTTTATGTTTCTCCAACTGCCAACAAAATCTCATTGCACCACACAGTTTGCAACATTAGTCAGATTTTGACATGGGCTCACGCAAGAGGCAGTTTTCACAGTCAGGAATCATAAAATGTTAAAGAAATTGCCATTATTTGAAAAGTAGACACAGTTCAGTGAGGCAGATGGACTTACTAACAGTGACTTAGGAGGTCTGTAGCACAGCTGTGTTGACATGGATTAGAGACAATCAAAATTGTATATAAAGTGCATGCCTTAGTTTTAGTTTTAAGCATATTGCTAACATTTAATGAACTGTGTAACCTTATATGGTTTATGTATTTTTGTACTGTAGCTGCAAGTTATGCTAAGGCCTTGACTAAACCTTCCCAGAAATCTGTATTGCTATTTGTAATGCAGGCACACAGACTGAGAGTGCCAATAAGCCTTTGATTGAATCTTGATTAATGTAAATACGTTAAGCCTGTAGGTGCCATTCCAGCCCAGGGAGCTTCTTACAGCTTTTAACCATGTCCACATCAGAGTTAGAGCCCCTTTGCTTCAGATAATTTCCAAAGACCATCTGAAGAATGTTTGCACTCGCTTGCGAAGGATCAGGGATAGAGACATTTTCTGAAGCCCCTGGCTGGCTTGTTTGCAACACCATCCCAATAAAAATTAAGCCCTCAGACACAAACTTAGGAAAGGAAAGAAGAAAACAGAATTCTGATATATTTCACAACCGTACTCTCTGATCTGAGGAGAAAGATTGGGTAAGAAACACTGATCTTTTTTACATATCTGCCTGTTTGCAAAGTTTTCAGTAGTTCTCTTTTACTAGCTAGCTCTCCTGGATTAGGTAAGCAAGTTGCCTAATTGTTTCAGTGCATTGCTTTAACTAAGGTTCTCATCTAAGCAACAGAGAGGGGATGTAGGAGCACAGCACTTAAATGAGAGGAAAATGGGATGTGTGGTGGGAGAAGGAAGGCACCATGAAGTGTGGTAAGTTGTGGGGGGATCTAGATGGGTGAGATGGATCCAAGCACTGAGTTCTCCTCCTGGCTCTGGTGCTTGATAAAATCAGGTGCCTTAGCACCTGTTTTGGTGGCAAAATTTGCAGATCGTAGTTTGCCAAGGAAATGTGCAGAACATGCATACCTCCTTCTGTGTGTGGAATGGGACAAGGCAACTCCGGCATGGGGGCCACCTTCTTTCAAGGTAAATCTTTGTGGAAATAACCTTCCTGATCTACATTTGATGTCAGTACTTACTTGCTAGGAATTCTGCCACTGAGCAAACATTTAACTGCAAAGGCACATGATGAGAAAGAAGAATAACTGAAAGGAAACATCCTTCCTGGTATGGTAATGCCTCTTCAGTGTCTTCTTATTGTAGATGGCTTCTTCAAGGTCAAGATAGTGGACATAATCATGCAGGTTGGACCTATATGCAAAATAAGTTATTTGTATCCCCTTCCACACCTTGCTCTCTAGACTCCGTGGCTATGGTACTATTGCTGCTCCCAGGAGTCTGCCCTTATCATAAAGGGAAAGATTTTAATCTGTCATTCCCTGATTTTACCTGTGGACAATTCCACCTCTTAATGTAGTGTCTTGTAATGCTTCAATAGCAAAGAGTGTGTGGCTTTTTCTCTTTTTTTTTCTTCATTTTTCCCTTCCTTCAATCTTTGTTTTGTTTCCCCTGTCCTATTACATGTTGTCAGAGCTCAGGAGCCAGGGAGAGCCAACTTTGCTGCTTGACTTCTCAAGAATTGCAGAATAGGCCTGTGCAACATGAACCTGTCTGTTTTTAATGGGACCTGTCCAAGGTATAGTTTCTTATCATATCTGGCCTGACTGGATCACAGTTACACCTACCAGTGTATTTTCTGTATCATAATTTTTCTGCTGTTTTCTATGATTTACTGTATGTTTCTCTGGTTTCTTTTTCTTTTTTTTTCTTTTCCCCCTATATTCCAGCTATTCTTGCAACACAGGCAAAAAAGTAAACAAAAATTATTGCAGGACTTGACATGGCTACATGGCCGTTTTGCTGCAAATCTTTTCAAAATAAAATTATTTAATATTTTTAAAAAAAAGTAATCCTGTCAGCCTTTAAAACCTGTAGTGTCTGTCTTGATTTGTGTTTCCCATAAAATCATGTGTCTTCAGCCAGTGCTAAGAGATTAATTATTGCCTTAAGTGGCAGAAGAAAAGAAAAAATGGTGGAACCTTACTTCCCTCTAACACACGTGTACTGGGGGCCACCAGAGATGTCATACCTGAAGCTGTGTCCCTGTGCTCCCAGCTCTTTATTTTTAAACAGAAATATTATCTCCCAATCTCAGCAAACAATCCAGATAGTGCATTGTGATATATTTTCCATATCTTTCCCTTGACAGCAGCTGCTGGGGTTCCAACTCTGCACATTGGAGGACCATCTCAATTATTTTTGGTTTTGCTCTGCAGGTGTGTCCTTTTTATTTTGAGGAGAGGAAGAAAAAATAGAGACATATGCCAACAGCTTTAGACTATGGCAAAGCTGATGCTGCTGCAGCTGGAAAGGTTTCTGATCATACTTGGTTAATGCTGAGCAGAGTTTGCTCAGCATGCCCCAGCTCCTCCCAAAGATTCAGTCCCTGGCATGGTGTAGGCCAGGGAACAATGCTTTTGAAGCCCTCCTGTGTAGTAGCATTACTAAGGATCCTTAAAAAGTAGTTGTCTCTGGATCAGGTAGATTATAATAGTAACACACAAAGAGCAGAGTGTGGATGAGCTGAATCGTCCTGCATGTGATCTCTTCTTTGCCTTTTCTGCCCTGTTCAGCGTAACTCGAGAATTTGATCTGATCTCCTCTGTGGCCTATAAAATCATAATAAGAGCTTTAGTGACGCCTCTCTAATTAAAGTTGAATTGAATTTTGCACTTCAAGCATGACTTAAACATTTATTACTCATGAAAAATTATACCATATCCTCTCCAACTTATGCCAAGCATTCTTTGAGTACCAAATGAGAATTTTGTGAGAAATTTTTTTATTTGTTGCTTTTGCAAGTAGGAATTAAAAAGGGATCTGATACGCAATCCATGCATGCAGGGACAAATTTTAAAACCAGTTTGCCTTAAGCCATTAAGAAAATGCATCTCCAAACCTTCTCTCACTGTGCTATCTGTCCACTTCCCGGATTTAACTCCAGGCTTATTGACTGTGATGGGAAGACTCCCAGTTACTTCACTAACTTTCAGGTAGGAATTCCTTTGCATTGAGCTTCTAGCATTCGGCTTTCCTTTGCTGATGTGGAAGAACTGCTCTCATTTCCCAGTCAAAGTCCAAATTTGAGACTGAAATTGCTGTGTGAGCATTGTACTTGTTAGAGGTACCCAAAAGGAGCCTGGAAACCAGGCTGTTTGATTCAGAGATGGACAGTGATAAGGTTGGCAGTGGACACAATTTCCAGAAACAGCCATTTCTGTTAGAGATTAGGAAAAAAGATGCCTGTCATTTCAAGGCTTGTGGAACACATGAGTAGGAGCCCACAGATGTTGTGGGATTGATATCCTTGGGGATATTCCAAACCTGAATGGATAAGGTCTAGAACAAACTCTTCTTAGCTGGCGCTTCTTCAAACAGGACATGGGACTGGATGATTTCAAGAGGTCCTTTGTGGCTTGAAATGGTCTCTGATACTGAGGTGCACCACTTTTTGAGGTGTAGGGGAAGAATGTGATGAGACTATAAATAGTCCTTAATTGCAAAGTTATACAATGTTCAGACGTGGTTGACAATCTTAATGAACAGGATTAAATTGCCCAAGTGCTGAAAGGATGTGAGGGAGAGAAATTAGATAAGCAGTTTTGGACCTATGTTTGAAAAGCCTACACTCTAGGGGTGAAAGGTTGCTAAGAAAAGTAAGGATATTTTCTGTGAACTTCCATTTGCAGAAGACGTGTCTACTGGAAGAACCCTTAGCAGTCAAAAAGGGCTGAAACATAGAGCAGGACTCTTCAGGCTGAGAAACAGTGAAAATGCAACCTAAATTACCTTGGTGAAGTGCCATAGGGGAGACTGTTCTTATGTCCTTTCTTTTTCCCATGGACATGTCTGTCCCTGATGAGTTTGTGATTTGACTATGGGGACAGGGAATAGAGATGAAAGAGCAGAAAGTGTGCTTTTGGCTGAAAATATAAAAACCATGAAAACTGCTCATCCATGTTTTTCTGTTCAGGGGAAATGTGAAAGGAACTTCCTTGGCTGTGCCATGTGGACCTAGATGCAGAAGAGAACCAGGATATTAAGATATACATGAACTAAGCATGGCTGAGAAAATGCAGGGTTAATCTGCAATGCTAAGGGATTAATTTATTCCCATTATTTCTGTTATTTCACTTTATGCTCACTGTGTGCCTTTCTTGCATTTGGTCTCTCCTTTAAAAAAAAAACACCACCTTGTAAATTTTTCTAGTGACCCGGAAGACTCTTAATTTTTTTTGTTCTTTAAAGAAAATAGTCTGCAGAATAATCTCCTCTTCTAGGCAAATAAATGTCATCTTCAGAATAAAACATGCATACACGAAGAAATTCCATTGAAGAGGGGAAAAAAAGCTTCCTTGGCTTGGGCCCCTTTCAGCATGATCTGATATGGAGTATTATGTTATCCTTAGCTGATCTGTTATTATCTTCCTCCTCCTGAGCCACGTGCCAGTAACCACATGCGTGTGAGCAGCTGAAACTGTCCTTTGAACTCTGCACTGGCAGACTGACAGCGTGGGCAAGTGGACAGCAGGCTGGAGTTGAGTGCAGTACCTGTCTCAGTGGCTGACCAGCTCTGTAACCTCAGGTAAGTGACTCCGAGTCTCTGCTCCCTTTCCTGTCCTTTGTCTGTTAGATGTGATCCCTCTGAGTGCCTCTGCCCCATGTGATGCCGTGCCCAAGGTGGCTCCAGCCCTTGGAGGGCTGTAGTTGTGTCAGTGTGATACCACAGCTCAGCCAAGCAGCTCAGGAGGCTGGCTGGGCTTGGCTGTGGGCCAGGCTGATGTGGCTCTCCTTGCTCATCAGAGTAATCTGGTCTCTCCACACAGACCTCTACCACTCTGGCTGGATGTCCCAGCTTGTTTGGAGTCTGCTCAAGGAATCTCCATGAGGAATTGTTGCTCCTGTGAGCTGAGCATGTGAATCCCTGGTGGCCAGAAGGTGGTAGGTGGTTCTCATGGGCTGTTTATTTCTTGGCTTTGTCTTCCAGAAACAAATATATGCTAGACTTGACAGACCTGGGCTCGTTTTTTCCACATCTGCATAGCAGTGAGCAACATCAGGAGTGTCAATTACCTTTACCCTCATGATAAACATAAATTACACCTGAAATTTCTCTGTATGCCTATTTTGTAAACTTTGTTTAAATTGAGGGCAGCTACATAAAAGCATTGTCCTGTATTGATGGTTAGCGGGGATCAGCACCAAAGGTGGTGGAATGACAGCAATTGGTTCTAGCCAGACATTTATCTAGCCATCTTTTGGTTAAAGGGGAGTGTTAAGTCATGATCAGAGAAGTCATAGCTAGTGTCACCTAAAATCTACTAGAACTGATTAATAGTCAAGCAGGAGTGCTTAGTGTTTTTCGTTGAGCCCACATCTATATCCCTCAGAAGCCTTTTTTTTTACCAAAACCAAATTATAATGGTGGACTTTGCAATGCTGTGTGTGCATATAAAATGCTCAGCTGGGGAACGATGTGTATCTACTCTTTGAAGAAGACTCTCAGCTCTGCCATGTACAGCAGAGTTTCCTCACCTTCAACTGGGCAATGAGTGTTCAACTGGGCGTGGAGTTACATTTATGAGTGCACTTGCTTCTTCATGGACTTCCATCAGCTGCCAACGAGATACAGCCAAACTTCTCATGCTGGTGAGGTGTTTCCTTGATGGCTTCAGGCCATATTGGCCTTTCCAGACACTTTTGTTATTTTCTTTCTTCAGAGCAGACCTAAGACACAGGCCCAGTAAGATCTCTGCAAATTAGTCAGCAATTAAAATGTATTGGATTTTATGCTAATAAATTAGCTGGAAGGAGAATTCAGCATTTTTAACAAATGGTAAAAACGCCTTGGATACTGGATCACTTTTATTGGCCTGGCTTGAACACAGCATTTTCCAGAAAACAAATCAAACCATTCACTGCCACTGCTGCATGGTTGTTTTGGTTCAGGAATAATTGCTGTCCCCTGCCTTCAGGGAAAGATCTGAGAGTTTGTGTAAAAAAATTTATACTGCTCTGGGCTGCTGCCTTTAAAGCAATGTAACTTCTTGTCATGATGCAGTAACACCAGTATTTCACTGAGAGTACAGGCATAGTCTGTGTGTGCTTGGGATGCTGTCCTTGTACTAGAAACACATCTACAGCAGGGTATGCAACATACAAAGACCTTTCCAGGCACTGGTTAGAATTGACCTATACAAAAACTTGCATTTGTTAAGTGGAAGTCATTATTAAAGAACTCAGGTTCCTGAGTCATACTCTGTGGATGAATCAGGAAATGGTTTGGGCCAAATGGACCCTGCCTGGACCAGTCTTTGCCCTGATGTAACTGAACCAATGTGAACTTCTGCATTAAGTGGTATTTAAATTAATGGTTAGGTCATAATACATGTGACTGTGTTTGAACCTCCCTGGAAAAACAATGGGGATAATAAACTGTAGGAAATTTCAAAGGTTTTTGGCCTGTTCAGCTTTGTACCTGTGTTAAGCTTTCATTTGCTGGGACTCCAGTGCAGTTGGCTTTGCTTTGGAGCGAGGGAAATGGTTAAAAATTTGGCTGCAATGTGTGTGTTGGGACTCTTGAGGTCTAGCATTCCCCACGGACAAGGGCTGCCAGACAGAGCTGAGAGAAGAGTTGCCCAGTTCAGTGAGGACAGAGACAATCTGGGCAGGGGAGGTGACTGTTTTTGGAATGCTGGAGATGCAAGGGAAAACCCTCTGTGGCACAACTCCATCTGCTTTCACTTATTTCTTCCTTTCATATTCCACAGAGCTTTGGTCGCTGTTTGCTGTTCTTGTTGTCTAGACCTTCCTCTAGGCTTTTTAAGCACTGGAGATGCCCCTCCCTCGGTGTTTGGGGATGCTCCTCTCCCTCTAGCTGGGAGCATGGCATGTTTCATCCACTGTGACTGGGGATGGGAACCTGCAGCCCCACCAGGGACTGGCATTCCATCCTTTCCCCGGGAGAGCAGCCATGTTGCCTCTGACTTTTGGTGTGCCTGGGGAGGGGAGATCACTTCCAAACCTACAGAACTGTGTGGTTTGGTCTTGCTGTGCCTTCTGCATGATTCTGGTCCAGCATAATGCTCTTCCACTTGTATTTCAGGGTTTTCCCCCTCCTCTCCAGTGTCATGAGTCACTTGTGGAAGCTGTGGGTTCCTCACATTTCAGTACCGTTGCTTTGGGGTCCTGTACAGGTTCCAGTGAAACCTGTGGAGCACTTTACATCGATGGAAGCATTTTCCATTGACAGCAGTAGGGGTAAGTCAGGCATTCGAGTAGCAGAGCCAGTCAAGGGAGAGATGGTGGGTGCTTCTGAAAAATAAGATTGTCTGCATGCTTTGATGGAGTGAGGAGAGACCGACAAGAGGGTTGAAACATTTTTGTAATGAATACTAAAGGTCTTCCCCAGACACCAGCTCCCTCATCTGGGATGAGGAGACCCTCTAGGAATGAGGAAGTTCTCACAGATCACCAGAAGCAGAGCTGAAATGTGAACAGCAGCCTGTTTTTAATCAAGGTCTCACACGCACTCTGGCCCAGCTGCTCTTGCAGGAAGCAGAAACTGCCTTCCACTGCGATGCCTTTGGGTGGGCTGTTGGAGGCAAAGGGTATTCAGTAGCTCCTGCTCTTTGTGGGACAAAAGTTCTTGCTTACACTGTGGTCTTCACTGGACCACCCTCCATCACATGCCATAGTTTCCTAAAGTGTGTATTGATTACCTGCTCCGTGTTTCTGAGGTGGAGGGTGTCCAGTGCCTGGGCTTAGAAAGGCAGGTGAGACTTTCAGGAATCTGAAAACTCTTGTTGTATATTATCTCTTGATGGGTTTCTCTTTTGTGATGGACAACGCCACTTTGTTCAAAGCTCTCCATGCAGGTGAGGTTGTCTTAAATCTTCTATTGTTTGTGTTGCTTTCCTCCAGATTATTTCCAGTCAATGTACATCTTTTTGGAGTTCACTGTTCTGAGACTAGATGGAATACTCTGGCCATGTGGACCAGAGCAGAAGGGTTTCTCCACATGTTTTACAGGCTGGACTCATGTTTGTACAACCCAGGACAAGATTTTTCTTTTGTCAGGAGAGATGGCTGACTCCTACTAAGCTTGCAGTCCATCTCAAAGCTCTCCATAATTTTCTGAGGAATTGTGGACAGTTTTTCCCTATCCTTATCTGTACTGAATGAGATCCAATTTTTTTTCAGACATTTTCCCCACTGTCAAGATCAGAATTCAAGCCTGTCTTCAGGCAGTTCTTCCCAGCTACATAGCAGCTGTGTATTTTACAAGCGTGCAATCTATCTAATGGCCCAAGTTGCTGGAGAAAACTTTGAAGAAATCTGGACTCACAACAAACACAGTACAGCTCTGCTGGGTTAATCCTTCCATTTTGACAGTGACCCATTGATGGTTAGTGCCAAGTATCATGTTTCCAGTCACTTTTGCATCTGCTCTGTGAAAGTTTATTTGAGACCATTTATTTCATCTCTTAGGAGGATGTTATGCATCTGAAGCTTTATAAGTCAAGACATGTAATGGCCTCCCTGCTATCCGTGCAGCCTGTCAGAGAGGGAAATTAGCTAAGTTGGATCCAAATTATTTCTGATTAAATCCATATTAGCCTAAGACTTTGCTTTGTTATCTTCTGTGCTTACGAACACTTTGTGGTATTTATTCATTATTTATTTATGTTTCAGACTTTTTTTCCCTTGGAATTGTAGCTAAGCTGACTATTCTTCCTTTTGCAATCCACAAGTTTATTTAATTTTAGGCATAAAATTTGCTTTGTTCTGTCTGTCATGCACCTCAGACATCCTTGATAAGAGAAACATAGGTAATTGCTAATTGTTTCAGCAAGTCCTATAAATCCTGTGAGTTAAAGTTCATCCAGTCTTGCTTCTTCCCCATTTTAGGGAGAGGTACTACCTCTGTTATGGGTTTTAACTGTGCTTCTTGTACCTGTCTAGAGACAACTGCTGCTAGTAGTCCACATATGTTTCTGTGGATGCAGCGTGGGGGGAAAGTTGCAAGAAAAGTAGCAGAGAGGTGGTGCAGTGCAGCTTCTTGTCACAGTGTGGAAGTCAGGCAGCTCTAAGAGACTGAAAAACCTCTCTTGGAGAAAAGTGTCTATAAACAGGGAGTAGAGGCCTCTTCTTCCAGGCTGGAATGCAGTAGGTAAACAGGGCAATGCAGGTTGAAGTGGAAACCTGTAGCAGCCTTTTAGTTGAAGGTGCTTACACATGGTGGTGGCACAGGAGGCTGTCTCTGGCTGCTGCTCCAGTCCGGAGAGGGAAGTCGGGGCCTGAGAGTCCAGACTGGGGGATGGACAGACAGAGCTGACTTTAGTGTCTCTTACAGTAAAGCAGCCATGGCTTTTTTGTGTGAGCGATTGTCCCTAGTTTTGGTCTGCCTGGGCACTTTTCTGATTGATCCAGTGATCAGAGGTCCTATCTAGCCTGGCAATCTTGATTGAGGAGCCCCTTGTCACAAGGAGCCCCTTGTCAGAAGGGGCTGTGAAGCACTGGGACAGCAAAGAAGCCCCTCCTTTGACTTGTCTTGCTGTTTGAATTGATCTGCAGTTCCCCAGCTCATTTGTTATCCAAGTCATGGTGGCTGAGGCCAGACCTTGTATTCATCAAGGGATATTTGCAGGGCCAAAAACTGGATCTAAAAGGAATGAAGAGACATCTACAGAGCTCCATCTCAAAAGGTTGTCTGGGGGTTTGCACCACACCCACTCTTTTAAGAGCTGGAATAATGTATACCCTGGCAGGCTGTAAATCAAAAGCCAGTACAGAGAAAATCCTACCACACGCATTTCTTTTTGTAGATGTAAGAACTTTTGGCCTCTTTCATGCCTTCTTGTACTTCCTTGCTCTTCCATGCTGTTGGTGATTTTGGGCTCTCCTCTTT
>NW_008236629.1:3586813-3594048 GCF_000691975.1 Corvus brachyrhynchos | reverse complement strand
GCTGTCACTTCCTTTGCTGTGACCAGGCAGAGAACAGCTCCAGGGGTAACGTGTAGGATGGCCTTTGTGGCTGAAGGCTTCTTGTGAGTTTGAGACCCATCCCCAGTCTCAGTTCTAGTGTTTGGCCTGCTTCCAAAGCTCATGGGGAAGGTCCAGAAATGTGGTTGTTGCAAAGCTGAGGGCCAGATAAGCAAAATAAAGAGATAACCCTTTAAGAAAAAAATAAATAGAAAACAACTCAGTTCACTGATTAATTTTGCTCTGGGAATCCCTGTAGTCTTAGGTTTCTAGGCCTGGCCTTGTTTCCACTTCATCCTCCCTCTCTGAAGAGGCTTTTTGTCTTTAATTGCAACTATAAATAAATCATCATAGCCAGAAGTAGTATTTTTCCAAGTCTACAACTCTAGTGTCCAAACCCTTCAGTTTCCAGGAATTCACTTCACCTTACCCAGAACTCAGGACAAAGAAGTGAAAACCACATTCTGCCTGTATAATGTTAGCTCCAGTCTAGAGAAGTTTTCCTCTGGGTATTTCTGTCCTAGATCCAGACCTGACCTGCAAAATAGGATGAAGACCAGTTCATTAGCACCTGCCTGTCTCTCTCTAGACCAGTTGCACCCAAAGCTTCCAGGCAGCCCTGTGGGTGTGTTCAGGCCTCTCTGCACCTCTTCCCTGTGGGCATATCCTCAGGAAGCTGACAAACATTGACCATGGGGGACAAACCACAACAATCAACTGAGCTGCCAAAGAACCCTGCCCTTGTGCTACCGATGTGTGAGCACATGGACTTACAGGTAAATTCAGTTTCTCACCCACTGTTAACTAAGGTGATAATGGGGGAGGCAGTGCAAAAAGAGAGGGTGCAGTCACAGCCCAGATGCAAAAATATCCAGGTGGTCTTGAACATCTTTTGGGTAGCACATGCTGGTCTATGCTGCTCTTGTTACCTTGCACTGACTGAGGTGAGTCAAAATTTGTGAGCTTGTCCCAGAGGAGACAAACTGTCCTTTTTCAGGACTGAAACAAGTCAAAAAAGAGCTCAAAACTGAGTTTTCAGTGCATGAAAGTCAGCTAAATGATCCAGGACCTGCCCTCACAATGCTGCTGAAGCTCTGCTCTTAGGTTGGCCTTCCCCAGCTCAGAGGAGAGTGGCGGATACTGTGGACCAGACACAGCCCAGCTGGGAGTCAGAGAGGAGACTGAGATCTTTTGGTGTGGTAGGTGAGTGTTTAGATATCTTCAGGGCAAACTGGACTGATACCAGTCATAATACATTTTCTTTTCTTCTGGTGAAATAATTCATCACTGATGCACAGTTTGCCTGCTTGTGTAAGTAAGTACTTAAGTAAAGAGGGAGCCAAACTAGAAGTGAAAACTGCCTTGTAAGGATAGCATATTAGTCTTTGTTTCAGCCTAATTCCCTCTGTCACAGGAACATATGTGATGGTGGTAGTCATCCTTGTGGATTGTGTGCTTGTTCTTCAGAGATCATTAAACACAATTACAGGAAAAGAGATCTTTGTTTCTGAGCAACACTCAGCTTTTATATAAGTGTTCCACATTTTCTTCAAAATTCTTTACCAATTGTAACTAATTTTAACCATTTGGTTGGCATGAATATAAGACAGCCCTTTTCTGCCAACTGATTCTCATTTGTTTTCATGGGGCTTGAATGTCTGGGTCCTTAAGTCACCTTTAAATATGCCAGCCTCAGGTCGTGTTTGCTTCATGTAGCTTTCTTGCTGTTTAGTGTCTCGGGGTGAAAAACCTCCCCTTTTGGATAGTGATGGTAAATTCCTAGGGGCCTCTGTGAGGGCTGGATTTCTCATGTCTAAACGGAGAGAGGCTCTGTATTAATGAAACCCATCTACTTTCCCCAGCTCTGCTGATGGTCTCCTAGTTAACTGTGGACAAGTAGTTGCTCCTCCATGGACCTCAGCTGGTCCATGTGTGAGGAGGCGTGGGACTGCCTTCCCCTGCCAAGGGGCTTTCAGAGCCAAGAGGAAGATGTGTTTTGGAAGGACTGGACTTGGCAGCACAATAAAAAGGAAGAAAATAGGGCATTTCAGAGCCAGAAGCAGAGGGAGGCATGGTCTGGGCAGGGACTGGATGAGCAGAGTCAGCAGCAGCTGGGGTCTAACTCAGATTTTTCCTGCAGCTTACATATGTCCAGGCATGGACCTGTTGCCTGTATTCATTTGTAAAGTGCCTTTCCGAGCAACAGGGTTTTAGTGATAGTAGTGTTGTCCAACAAAGCCCTCTGTTTAGATGTGGGCTTTCTAAGCTAGTCGAGGCTATGAAAATATAATAATAAAAAGGTATTAAAAACCTGGTAAGGCAAAGAGAGGCAGGGCAGAACTGGCTGGAAAGTGGAAAATATTTCCCATGATGAATTATAAATGAAAATAAATGTGTTCCTGTGCTTTGAAATTTCTGCAGCATTTTTTTCACCATCAGAAATGCTAAAACCTAAAAGAAATTAAGTTAAACAGAAATAAATAAGATCTTAAGCAGCTCCTGCCTCCAGGAAATGAGCTTCTCCATCTCCCTTTTCTATGAAAATATGTATTTAGAAAATAAACTGTTTTTCTGTTTGAAATTAAACTATCAAATATAAAAGGTTGACCAGCTCTAGGAAAGTCTGGTCTTGCGCTTAAGGCACTGATTTTGGACCGAGAGACCTGGGTTTAATTTCCACTTCTGCTACAAACTTTTCCTGTGTGACCTTGGGCTAATCCTTTAATCTCACTTTGCCTCTGTTCCTCATCTGTCAGATGAGGCTATGACTTCCCCACCTCACAGGGGTGTTATGAGAGTAAATACATCCTCTGTGCCCTGCGCCTCACCTTCTAGCCCGCTCCTCTCCTGGGGCAGGGGGAAGGGAGCGGTATGGTCCACGCTTTGGGAGCCACTGAGACTGCTCCCTCCATGGCCAGCGGACAGACTGGTGAAGGCAAGGCTGAGTAGGACCCCCAGCAGATCCTGAGTGTCCTTGGGGAGCGAGAGGCAAGGGAACAAAAACACTAAGCACACGTGAACTGTGGGAAGGAGAAATTTGTTGTTTTCTGTCTTGTTTTGTTTTTTCCTAGTATTTCCCTGTGCTTTTTTCCACCCCTCAAGCCAGCACTCACAAAGTGTCCGTAGCATTCTAACAGCACAAGAACTGGCCCTGTGTAGGGCTGGCTGCTTCCTGAATTAGTCTACATTTGCAGCAATTACCTTCTTTCCTTTCTAGCCAAATGTTTCTCTGAGCCTGAGGCCCAGCTAATTTTTTTTGTCAGCTCTAGGTGCGCTGGGCGGCCCTCCCTTCCATACGGGAAATATAGAGATGCCATTCAGGCACCTCTAATCCCGCTTTCACTGCTGCACTCATTAAAACATTCCTTTATTTATTTTAATTTTATTCTCTCCTCCCCACCACCTTTTCTAAACAACCACTTGTATTATGCTTTTAATTGCCTTTAGATTTCCCTAGTGTAACTTCTCCGGCGTCCGCATAGCCGTAGGCAGAGCGCGCAGTGCTGGGAGCCTTGCACGTGGTCTGTGGGCTCACTATTGACTCAGTGGTGTGCTGTGAATGAGTCAAAGATCCATGGGGATCGCTGGGGGTGGACAAAAGGGCGGTAGGATCGAAAGCTGGGGTGGAGGGGGCACGAGAGGGAAAAGCCAGCGAGACAAACATGCTCCGTGCTCCCTGCATGTTGGTGGAGCATCTTCCCTCGGCACAAGAATGACTTCAGCTGTGGACTGGGAAGCTGGGCTGCCCTGCCAGGGTTGGGGGGCAGCAATGTCTGCATCATGGCTCTGTGAGCACAAGCTGTAATGTGGCCTTATACAGGCATGACTTCATCTGTTTCCATAAGATTGCTTTCTCCCTCTCCCTTTCTTTGGCTGGTAATTGAGAAACGCATGAGCTCACCTCCTAGGAGCGGGAAATGAGAACCGCAAGAGGAAACGAGCTGGAAAGTATACATGGGCCGGAAAAAAAATATAGATTAGGTGGGGGGGAAGTCAGAGATGGCATGGAGAAGAAAAGGGATTCCTCCTGTGTAGGGTCATTGCCATATAGGGCTCACAGCATCTTCCTCTGCACTGCAGGCAAGGGCAGGCCTGGGGCAGTCCTGTTGACATATGTGTAACTCTGCTTGTCTTGAAAGTATCCTCTGGGCACAAGGGGCCCAGAGGCAGAGTGAAAAGATGGCCCAACATGATGGTGGCACCTTGTGTGTGGTTTCTTGGTACAAACACACCCTCTCTCTCTCAGGTGCAGTTTATGGGACCTGCTAGTGAGGAGGAGCGTAGCCCAGGTGTGAATGGGAGCAGAGGATGAACCCACACAGATGTAGGGCTTTAAAGTGCTTAGTGGAGAAAGGGGGGGAGGAAGGAATGGTGTTTTAGGAGGAGTTAATCACTTGAGTGAGGGCTCTGGTGCTGGCAGATCTCACAATGGGGGCTGTAGGTTGCTGGTGGTGGGACAACTGTTCAGTCAGGCCATGCTCTCTGCCATTGGATCTTACTCATGGGCAGGTAAGCAGGGTCCATTGTTGGCCTCCCAGCTCTTTGTTTCTTGTCTCTGTTTTCACCTAAATCAACCTTTAGGATGGGAGAAAATACCTCTGGAGGCAGGCTATTCTCAGTTTGGTTTCCACTTGATTCCTTGTGGGATTTTGCTTTTGAAATGGAGATGTGTGACAGAGGAGGTCGTTTAAAGTGGTCAGATTGGCGAGGAGAGCTTTGCTGCCTTGTTCCTTCAGTACCTTAAGTTTCTTCCCTGGTGCCCAGTTTTCTCTTTCATCATGTGTCCTCTGCTTGCTTTTACTCCCTGCTCTAAAGATGTCTCATACCTTTCCCCTCTGCTGCTGTTGAGGTGAAATTTGGGAGGAGACCAGCTGACCTCTCAGATAGGGTTAGCTGCTGAACACTAATATAATGTCACCTGTCAGGGGGGCCTGTCCCCAGAGGGATGGAAAATGACCAATGCTTCTCTGGAAAGCTGGGCTGTTGGGAGTCCTACACGCAGCCAGGTGCAGCTGAGGGATGGAGAAAGCTAACGAACCAACTGCAGGAGCTATGGAGAATTTGCAGCAGATATTGATACAGAAGGCTACTGTGAGTCACCCAAGGTAGTCTGAGAGACTTGCAGCTTTGCAAATTAGTTCTCTCTTCTTGATCTACATGATCTTGATTTTTGAAGTCTAAGTGAAGGCAGCTCAGAGTTTAGGACAAGCTGTTGTTGGCATGTATATCCATCTCTTTTGACCTGATCTATCTCTTTATGGTGATTCAGGATATTTTTTTTTTTTTTTTTTTTTTTTTGTGTGTATACCAAAGGAACTTCTAGCTGACGGGAAGCCTGTGCAATGTGTTAGGGCTTAGAAGATCTGTGCTGGCACAAGTGGGGACCCCATGTACGTTATACACTATTTATGTTTCCATTGGATTTTTTCCCCTTCTCTTCACCTTTCTTTTTTTTTTTTCACAGTTTTTTCCTAAGTGAAACACTAATGCAGTAATGTTCAAACCCACAATGTTTGAATGGCCTCTAAATCAGGCAAAACAAGCTTGCCCAACCCTAGTTGAACAGACTGGACTCATTTTCTTATTCATGCACACGCTGTTCATTTTGGCCTAATAAATACATTTCTGTCCGAGACCACGAGCACTGGGGGACCTTGGAAAGTTTGACATGAGCAGGAGAAGAGCAGGTGACCAGGGGAGAAGAGGAGAGACTGGACTGATAGCCATGATTCCTTTAGATATCTAATAGGAAAGGCCATATATTCCAAACTGGTGTTGAGTGCAAAGAAACCCATGTTGGAGATTCAGTAAGAATCCAGTTCCTTGGATGTCACTCTTCTTTAAATGCTTGTCTTTGACTGGAGAAACCTAGCAGGTACTGAAACTAAAGTGTTTGGTGGGGTTTCTGAGAACTCATTGAGCTTGGACTAAACTGACCCAATTTTAGGTCTTGGAGCACAGGTCTCATTTGGACCTGGCTGCTTTATCTTTAATGCAGAGTATCTAAGCACCAGCAAACTTGTTGCTTGCAATGCACATCACTCTTGCTGTAAGGAGTGAATGTTTTTTGTTAAGTGGAGTTTCTTGGGACTCTGAAAAGGATGAAAGTATATGGACTTCTCTTACTTACTTCTCCTAAATACAGACACCGTTGTTATAAGGCTTGTAGCTGTGGCTTGTATCTATGGCTGATCTTAGAAGAGGCTCACGGCCCTAAAAAAGCTGCGCATCCCCGTCCTTGTGTGTGTACCTAAACTGACCTATGGATGCCACTAGTGCTTCTTGTGTTTGCTTTTCTGCTTCGTGCAGGTTGCTTGGAAGGTCTGTGGCCCAGACCTTGCAGTCATCTTTCCTGCTGTTAACCTGGGAGCGGGCCATGAAAAAGACAAATTATTCTGGCAGTGGGAGATCCCTTCTGACTGACATGTATCCCATGGAGAGAGCAGACTGTGCATCTGGTGTGTTACAGGAGTGCTGTGAGCTCACGTTCACACCGAGTGACCTGACTGTGGAGCACATTTAATCCCATTGAAGAGCCATGGAGGGGTTGGGGTACACATCCATTTTCTGCCATGGGGGGAATGCTGCTTTGCCTGTCCTAAAGGGTTCAGCCCTGATCACAAGTGTTTTCTAGGGTTCAGATGCTTTAATTCTAGATATCTAGCTGTTCAAGAAAGAAACTAAATGGTTCTGTCTGTCTTGACTTGAAAGCTAACATGGGTCAGTTGTTGCTGTTCAGCTCTTTATCCAGTAGTGACTTGTTTGTGGGACTCTTGCTGGAGGCAGTACATTGGTGTGTCCTTAATGTCAGTCAGGGAAAAACAGTTTCACTCTGGAGGTGTTTTCTCCAGTGGCCTGGAGGAAGCAAACACAGCTTTAGAGCAGGGTACAGGTCTGTGGTGTAGTCACTACTTGGTGTGACCAGGTCTAGACTGATGATGAACTTATTTGGCTCTGTCTGGCCTCATCGTGAATACCCAAACTTTTCCGTGAAGCACAGCAAACGATAGCATGGCCTAAAATAAATATTTATTTCTGCCTTCCATGCCTGTTTGCCCTGCCTTTCTACCTTCAGGCTTCAGAATATGATTCAGAACCTGTTTGCCTGGCATTTTACATCTTTGCTTTTCTAACCAATGTCTCAATGCCACTGGTTTTGCCCTGCTTTCCTCTTCTTTCCAGCTTGGCATGTCTCTCTTTTTTTTTTTTTTTTTTTT
>NW_008236629.1:3557698-3586679 GCF_000691975.1 Corvus brachyrhynchos | reverse complement strand
TCAGGCCTTTTGACTGGAAAAAGCAGGCTGTGCCTTCTCCCTTACACACCTGCCCTCATCTGTGTTGGCCACTCTGGTATTTCAGTTTCTTTTTCATTGGCCCATTGCACGTGTGTTGATTGGCTTTGCAGCTGAGGTCAAGGAATTTCCATGTCGTACTTGGAGAGAGGGTTTCCCCTTCACAGTCACTGCCTCAACCAGGCACTGGTTCATGTAGAAATAGCTTGGCTGCTCTTGGAAACAGATCTCTGTGAAATAATATTGTCTCTTTGAGGTTAGGAAAAAAAAATGTCCTTTTATACAGCCATGCATACACTCTTAAAAAGAATTCCACAAAGCTTGGTCTGTTCCCCCCCCCTCACACTCTCCTCCTGCCTTACCTTTTTCCTAAAACACTGGAGAATTCAGTCTTGGAGTCTGACGGCACTGAGCATACAGCATGTACTGTGCCTTTTGAAATGCTGGCTGCACATAAAAGCCTTGCTTAACATTGGACTCTGTTGCTTTATTATGTTGTGTGCACAGTATGTTGGTGGTGGGGTTCCCCACTGGGTGGGGAAGGAGGGTGGGTGGGATTAGGAATAGGAGGTGTAGAGAAAAGCAGCTGGAGCAATAGGTGAGATGTGCTGTGGTTGCTGTGCTGGGCTCCTGCTTCCCAGGCTGGAAAGGGAAAGCAGGAGCAGGCAGCTTGATGTCAAAGGTTGTACAAGTAGCTGTGGGATCATTTGTGTGTTTTGCATCATTGTTGATTTTATTTCTGGTTGTGAAGCTCTGTGCTTCCTGGGAGAAGAGTAGGTGGAGGGGAACACATGGGAGAGGGAGGAGGGAAAAAAGTCCCACTGTCCCAGGCCTATAGGGCAAGTTCTTACCCATCTGCTGTTTCCAAGGCTAAAGACTGGCAAGAGCCATGCCTTTGGAGATGGATGGTCTCATTCCAGGACTAGGACTGCTGCTTGATGTACATTGGTACATCCATTACCATAAATCTGTGTGATGGCTTGCCTGGTGACACATTTCCAGTTTAGGCCCATGGTGGTGTGCCTGGCTAGGCATCCACACCTCCAGTCATGCACAGTGGAGCAAAAACCCCAAGTGCCAGGCCTGCATAAGCAGAGGAAAGCCCTGCAGTGGACATCCCATGGGCACATTGATGGACAGAGGAGCAGGCAACCTCGTGCCCTGTTATATAGTCTGGCTGGGCCTATGTCCTGTGTGATGTTGTGCTTTAATGCTTCCCAACATTACCACCCCAGCTGCTCTTGCTACTGCAGCTGGGGAGAACTTGAGTGAAATCCCTGAATATGAAGGAAAAATTGCTCTATTTCAGTGGCTGAACGGGTCCATTTCTGCTGTCCTTGTCCATTTGCTCACTCTTGAAAAGCAAATTAGAGCCATGTGCAGATCAGGATGACCCTTATAAGAAACATACTATCTGAAGAGGTTTTGTTGGCCCTTGTAGTTAAGTACCTGCTCAGATTGTGCACCGTGATGTGCAAGCTTTGCCATAGCAGTGGTATTCGCTGAGTTGCAGGCACCTGATGAGGATTTGTGCTGCCATAAGTCCCTGTGTGGTGGAGAAAACCCCAGCTCTGTACCTATTAGATACACTTAGACTGTGAGGCTCCAGGATGGTGGAGCTGGAGGCACAGTGGATAACCTAGGAAAAAACAGTCTTTCTTCAGGCTGCTCAAAATATGCACCACTGCAGCCAGTATCTCTATGCCAGCCTAAATCAAGCCATAGACTGAAAATACTCAACGCTGCCTGAAATTCCCCATCTGCAGGATATTCAGATGTTTATTTTGGAAGTTTGAATGGTGAACTGGGCTGCAAAGGGAATGCAGAACTTGCGGATGGACCAGGATATTGGTGTTTGGAGCATAGTACAACAGGGTTGAGCAGGGGAGCCCAGCTGGTTGCAGCTGTAAACATTCACCTGTGGTCAGCATCTTCCATTTTTCCCTTCGTCAGAGGACTAGGGCATATGCTCTGACACAGCCTAGGAGTACCTTAAAAGAACTTCCACTCTAGCACTTGGAGACTGAAAGATGAAATTCCACAAAACACCTCCCTTACCTTTTTCCAGATTATTACATGAGGTTTATCTCCCACTTTCCTTTTCCAGGCATCTTTTTCTCCTTCACCTTCTCCTTGCAGTCCTGCCAGTATCAAGTTCCTCACTGGCTTTCATTGCCCTTGGTTTCTCTGTCTCTTCCTAGCCCCAAGAGTTCAGTGCCTGCTCAGGCACTTCAGCCAGGATGCCTGTGTGTATCTTATACATTTCATTCACTGGTGTGTGATGGCAGTGTGGTGAGAACTTAACTCTCTGGCACCTTGTGGCATCAAGCTCTAGATGTTATCTGGGCAATCTGCAAAATATTGATGAGCTTTCTTTTTCCTGTTGCAATAATGTTTATGGAATGTTTTTAGGTGGCCACCATTTCCTTAGCATAAGAAAGAGAAGGTTTTCCCATTCGCCCAGTCTCACTCATCATTTTATACACTTCTAGTGCAAGCTATTGAACCATTTGGACCTTAATCTTTCTTCCTAACAACCTTGGAAACCTTTCTGTGCCTCTAACGAATTTTTGGCATCCTCCTCTGGCCTCTGTTCCTGTTATCCCTGCTCTGAAATGGGCAAGCAGGCTTCAGCTCATTCTCAAAGTGTGAATGTGTCATTGATTTATGTGGTGGCATTTATAACATTCTTGGTATTGTTCTTTATCCTATTCAACCTAACATTTTTTGGTTCTTTTTTTCCTGATGGCCTCTGTGCACAGAGCAGATGTTTTCATTGAGCTGTCCGCAGTGACGCCTAGATCTTTTTCCTGAGTGGTTACAGTTAATTTAAAACCCATCAGTGTATTACCTCAGCAATCCCTTGATGTCACTGGTTAGAAGATCCCAGCTGGCTGCTGCTCTTAATTCTATTGCCTGTCTGTTTCCTATTATTTTTTATTATGCTTACGTT
The DNA here is from genome assembly GCF_000691975.1 of Corvus brachyrhynchos. Classification (NCBI taxonomy): domain Eukaryota; kingdom Metazoa; phylum Chordata; class Aves; order Passeriformes; family Corvidae; genus Corvus; species Corvus brachyrhynchos. Next base: position 3,583,708 of record NW_008236629.1, on the reverse strand, counting down.
TACTTGCATGCCGCGCCAGCTTCTCAAGCGAGGTGGGCACACTCATTTACAAGTGGCTAACAGCGGCTCTCAAATTCTTCTGTTCGCGTGCATAAAAGTAATGCTCGTGCCTAGGTGTTTTCACAGCATGGAAGTGCTTCCCCCGTGGCAGATACCACTGAGTAATGCCAGTACAAGGAAACAAACATGGCATATGCTTGCACATGGCCATTTTTGAGAGCTCCCCTCACTGCTGCATGAAAGAGCAGCTTGTCTGCTGTGCCTGTATGGATCGTGCCAATGAGTAACCCGTGCTGGGCAGCTCTGAATATTTGGCACCATGCTCTTTCATGTAAAATTGTGTGGCTTCAACGAACTAACAGGGAAGGGGAGGAATTCTGGATGCATGGCAGGCTGAAAACTGTCAGCACAGGCTTAGGCAACATAATGGTGCCCTTTGAGATCTGTGTGTGTGTGTGTGGTTTCATTGTTGATCTGTTGGACAGTTTTGAAGACCTGTAAAATACTGTGTGATACTTTCCAGCATGTAAGATAACCTAAATAATACAAGGAGTCCTACGGTGCTGAAAGTAGCACACCGAGGGGGTGCTGTGGTCTGCTGTGGCTCTGGTGAAGTCATACAGCCTGGAATAGGGCATGCAGGGACATTGCACCAGGTTTGCATTAGAAAACTCCGTCCTGGAAGCCAGAGAAATTTCACTCTGCTCCCAGAGGAGCAGTAGTAAACCAGTGTTAATGAGAGATACTGGGAGACTGCAAGAAGGAGCCAAATGCTGTAACTCTGCTTACTGGTTGGAAACATTGTGAAGTCCCCTCTTGCTTTGAATGGCTTTGCAAACGACCTTTGGCAACTGCCATCTCCTGTTTCAGAAGCCATGTGCCTCAGCTACTCTGCCACTGAGGACAGTCTTAGGAAGATGGGATGGTTTAAACAGGAAAACAGAGAGCTGCAGTATGACCAGTTTCCTACTGTGAGGAAGCTGAAACCAGTGCAATTTTGCTGAACTGTGACTCGGTTCAGTCCAGAGATTCCAATACCATGCAGTAAATATTACAAGCTCCTTTGAGGAAGGGGAAGAAACCCCCTCTGATTCAAAGGCAAGGGGAGGAAGTACCCAGCAAGAGACAGAGAAGAAATTGCCAGTAATGATGGATGAGGAAAGCTCAGTAGGGTATTGCAGAGCAGGACATGAGAGCAAAAGAGATGAATGGCCCTCAGTGACCAGGCTCCACTGAAATCTGAGGTGGATAAGAACAAAAGCCAGCCACACTCGTCGCCTTGCTGTGGAGAGCTGATGGTGATGCACTGTTGTTTCACTCCACAGAGCTCCTAAGGGGATGATAGATGATGGTCTTGAAGGATGAAGCTGCAGTAGATTCTTCAGTTCCTGAGACCAAAACTTGGCTGGTCCCTCCCTTCAAAGGGCAGGTGGCTTGTCTGGCTGCATTGGTGAAGCTCATGCCAAAAATGATTGTGTGCTCTGCCTGTTAACCTCGATAGAGGATAGCTCCTGTTGTTATTAAAGTAGAGCAAGAGCAACATGCCTGTTAGGCCAGAGTGTGGAGGAGATGAGCTGATCAAGGGTACATGGATAATCCCAAAGAAATGCCACATTGGAACTGTGAGTTGCAGCAAATTTTCTGAATGTGGTGGGGCTAAGCAGTCCTCTAAGAGAAACAGATGCAAAGGTTTTTCTGCAAGCACTTCAGTCCTTCATGCACCCCAGAACATAGATGGTGATCATGGCAAGCGTGGCTGGTTTGTAATAGCAACCCAGAAGGGTGTAAAATGCTTTCCCAATGCATTTATTTCCAGTAAACTCAACAAGAGGGTCAATGTGAATGCAGTGAGGACATACAGAAGCTTATTGCCTAAGCCAGATCTTGGATGGCAAAAAAATGGAAATGGAAGTGAAGGAATACCTCCTGCTACAAAGAGTATAGGATTACAAGGAGCAGGTAAAAAAGCTCATGCAATTCTGAAGTGCTACTGATGTGGTAAGAATGTCTTCTGCAATGAAGGAACAAGAATGACTAGCAGGTAAATGAGGAAGGAAGCCAGACTGGCAGCAAACAGGTGGGCCAAAGAGCACAGAAATGATCAGAAGGAAACCTCTTTCTCTACTTTACAACCACATTTCCCACTTTTTCACTCCCTGAAGAAAACTAGGCTGAGACTGTAGTGGCCTGAGCCAACCAGACTGTCCATCAACAGGGACAGGAGAGAAACAGATATGCAGTAGGACTGTGTATGGGAAGATAAAAGATAGTGCAGTGCAGAAACTTGGAGGCAGTGCTGGCTTGTAACTGCACTGGAGGGAATGAATTGGCTTCCTTGCTGACTAAAGGCCTCCAGCAGACCAAGCAAACCTATGTAAGAGATATCACACCAGCCCTGGCAATGATGAGGCTGAACTATGAGGACTCAAAAAGCAGCTGAAACTCTGATGCAGGCCTAGAATGATGCAGTGGGAAGCACTCTGCTCACTTCCAGTCTGAAACTGGAATAAATCAGTAGTCCTTTATCAGCTCCCTTTTCCCATAGACATAACTGATTTTGCTGTGGCAGTTGTTTTGCAGATATTACTGTACCACAGCACGGTTTCCAGTTCCTTGTGTTAAAACATGGGCTCATTTCTCTGTGAATCAGCTCTTTTCTAACTGCTTTGTAAACTGCAGCAGAGCAAACTATTCCTAGCACAGAGCCAGGCTCCTCAAGCAGTTTTCTGGTTGATGACCAAATTCAGAGGCTGTTCCTTTCTGCAGACACCAATCTCTTTGACACCACCGTACTTACTGTCATTTTCTTGTGGGGGAGCTGCTCACCAATCCATTCTGGGATGGCAGCAGCCATTTTCAGCCTGCATTGGAAGCGTAGCGTAAAAAAGGTCTTGCTGTGCTGTTCATTGAAGCAATTTGTCATTTTAGGATTTCTTTGAGCCCAAATCCACAGGAACCTCTCTTCCTTCCACACCTTTGTCTTCCTACTTGATAGGAGCCCTCAACCCCCAAGCTGTGTGTGTGCTTAGCAAATGAGGACTTAGAAGCGCAATACCACTGGGAACAATGTGAACCAGGAATGTACTAAAGCCAGAGGCATTGTAACCTAGAGCAGCACTGAACAATGTGGAAGAAATGCTGTCAAATCTGTGTCTGTGTGAGCTATTATATCCCCAGCTAGCCCCCCTCCAAAAGTTTGCTCAGCATGCTGACTTTCCAGGAGCTTTCTCAGTGCTTGGAACAAGTTAGCTATCTCCTGCCAGAATTGAGAGAGGAACATGACTGGCTGACAAATACCATATGTTCCAGGCTGGCCAAAGGAAACCTAATTGTGTTTTGTTTAGCTTGTGTACTTAACTGGGTTTCTGTAACAGGGCTGAAGTTGGTTGGGTTTGGCTTTTTTTTTTTTTTTTTTCTCTCCAGATAAATGGGTCTGATCCCTTCTATACTGTCCTGTGACAGTTCTGTATTTTGCCCTGGAAATGTAGGGCACAGCCTTCTGCCACTTCTCTAATGGAAAGGATCAGGGGAGAGATGAGCAAAGAGAAAGGCAGTTGCCAGCAGGAGTGATCAGAAATTGCAGGGCTAAAATCTCATTTTAGGCAAGGAACATCCAGTTCTGAGGAGAAAACAAAAATGCTTAGACTGACCAAAAGGTTCCCCATCCTTTTTTACTGGTTGTTATATCATCAGAATGGGAAAAGCGTGTTTGTGACCTGGGAGCAGGAGCACAGAACTGTGGATGTCTAATATCTAAATGTACATTTGCTATGTTAAAAGTGGCTTAAAATTGGAGCTGCATCAGGCTGCAGAAGGTAAAGGCTGATCTCTCTTCTGAGACCACCAGAGCAGAGTACTGTCCCTATAAGGCATAAATTACGGCTTGTAGAAGTTGAGGTTGGACTGATGCTGAGCAAGGTTCAGTTCCTAGAGACACCCAACCCTGGATGGAGCTAGAAAAGAACTTACTCCCTGTTCATCCCTCTGTTCCATCAGACTACATCACTTGCAGTTTGTCACTCCTCTCTGATGTATTTTGTTGCCTCTAACTGCCCTAAATGCTTAGGAGGAGGCCTCATATCATGATTGCTCAGCATCTAGCACAACCTCCACTGGAGGAGGTGGAGTGGAGATCGCTGGGCATTGTCGTGTTGCATGCAACAGCTTTGGCTTGCCTAAGACAGGAGCTAGCTGGAAAGCTTGTACCCAGTCTTCTCTTCCAAGTTTTTGGAGCGTGTAGACATGTTCTCCCCAGTTTCCTGGACAACTTCAGCTGTGGTGTTAACAGGGGCGTGCCGCAAACTTTGCATCAGCTAGGAAAGAGTTGTAAGTGGTAACTGCATGCTATTCTGATAGACAAGCAGAAAAGGGTGGGGGCCTTGATTTCTAGCTGAGCAGAAGAGGTGAAATGAAGCTAAAAAGCAGCTGCCACTTTAAATGGATGTCTTCCCTCCCCATCTCTTATTTACCTCATGCCTTCCTGTTTACAGCGTCATTTCCCGCAGCTCCCATCCTGCTCATTTAGAGGTCAGGTCAACCCAAGGTCTGCCCCATTTCTGAGCACCAAATCAGTGCAAGTGTCACCATCTGATGCTACCAACAAGATACAGGCTGTTGGCTGCTTCTCCCCGTAGGCTGCTATGCCACAGCCAAGCCAGGGGATGTCACAGATTTAATGGAAGATAGAAACTGGCACAGTTCTTGGCTTCTTCCTCCAAACACGTCCCCTGCTCTGCTGTGTCCTTTCACTTCTGACATGCTTGTTTATCCACAGGCTGCTTGTGTCCTGATATTCTGCCATGTGCTTTGCTGCCCACACAAGCACGCTCAGCTGCGTGCTCAGCGACCCACCTATCTAGATATTCATACGTGCTGAATCACCCTTTCATGTACACTCATAGCCACGCTCGCAGATGGACTCTGGTTCTCGTGAGCCAGACAGAAACTCTCATTCAATCTGCCACCCCTGTGTCTTCCAGACAGGGGATGCTCTCCCCTCTTGGAGGAAACATAGATCTTTGTAGTGTGTTTGTTTAATTAATTACCCATTTATTCTTGGGTCCTTGGGGAAAAGATGGTTGTGCCTCCAGCCATGTGGAGGGAAAGAATAAATGTTGACACCTCATTCCTCCAGCCTAATCATGCTCCGAGATGTAGGCGTCTATGCCACAGCCAAGCCAGGGGATGTCACAGATTTAATGGAAGATAGAAACTGGCACAGTTCTTGGCTTCTTCCTCCAAACACGTCCCCTGCTCTGCTGTGTCCTTTCACTTCTGACATGCTTGTTTATCCACAGGCTGCTTGTGTCCTGATATTCTGCCATGTGCTTTGCTGCCCACACAAGCACGCTCAGCTGCGTGCTCAGCGACCCACCTATCTAGATATTCATACGTGCTGAATCACCCTTTCATGTACACTCATAGCCACGCTCGCAGATGGACTCTGGTTCTCGTGAGCCAGACAGAAACTCATTCAATCTGCCACCCCTGTGTCTTCCAGACAGGGGATGCTCTCCCCTCTTGGAGGAAACATAGATCTTTGTAGTGTGTTTGTTTAATTAATTACCCATTTATTCTTGGGTCCTTGGGGAAAAGATGGTTGTGCCTCCAGCCATGTGGAGGGAAAGAATAAATGTTGACACCTCATTCCTCCAGCCTAATCATGCTCCGAGATCTGCTCTTGAAGGCTTGGCAAATATGTTTGAGTCCAGTTCCTCCTTTTGTTGGGGTAAAAGACCATCTCATCACTTTTTCAGGGCTGAATTTCCAGTCTCCTTGCTTGGCCTTCCCAAGGGCTACCATCCTAAGGTGTGTGATGGTCACCATGATAAATTTTGAGGCCAAGCCCTTGCTGGAGTCTCTCAGTCCCACACAAGCACCCAGGGCTGTGCACGGTCCTACTGATGCTGCAGCGTGCTCTTGTTGGACGAGACACTCCCCGATCAGAAACATCTTCAAAACAAAACATCCTGCTGCCTGAATGTCCCCTGTTCAGTGTGGAGTGTGTTAGCTCCCTCCCTGCCCCCCACTCTGATTCCACGTTGGACCATTTAAGAATTAATGAAGGCCAGATGCATGTTCTGCAAATATAGGATCCCTGCATTTTGGAGTAGAAGCTGGCTTGATGCCTCCATGTCCTTTGAATCCGTAGTACATCTAATAACAACCAGAGGCAGCCTCCTCAGTCTGAGGTAGATCCCACCTCAGCAGTGACGTCCCTGCGACCGCAAAGGATTTCTCAGGGACCTGGAGGGGGACCAGCTTTCAGCTGTGGAGCCCCAGGATCTGGTTTCATCTCTCACCAGCATTGGCAGGATGAATTTGGAGTGACTGAGCTGTCCAACAAGAAGGTGGTGAGCTAGGCCAGCACTGGATTTCTGAGGGGGAAGGAAAGAATTCAATGTATTTTGGTGGATGTAAAAATAAGGGGTGGATCATACCAGTGGGAGCTGTCCATGTGTTGAGATAAGGGAGCAGATGTGCTGCATGACTATTGCAGCCTTGTGCTACCAGGCCTCTTGTGAACTGCTAACCCCCCAGGCAGGGATGAGTCAAGATGGAATGCTGCTTTCCAGACTCGGTTCTGACCTGCTAAAATGCCATTGCTGCAGCAGCTGTGCTTCCTTGCTGCACAAGCAGAGCATTTCTTCTTGCAAAGTGTCTCAGCCATCTCTGCTGGCCTATGGATCCCAGAGGTTGTTGCAGAGTTGTTCTCTGGATGTCTTCATGCAAAGAAGACACATGGCGTGTGCTGGGAGGTGTCTGGCTTGGTGTGCATGTCTCTGTGGATGTGTGTGAAGATTCTAGAAAGAGGATGACTTCTACTGGTTGCAAAACTGATTTTGTTGCTCCCTGGAGCAAGAGAGCCTGTAAACTAAATTTTTAGGCCTGAAGTTTGTTCTGATTTGTTTATGGAGCAAGTTTTTGCACATGACTGTTTTACCCAGAGGGGTGCCCCTTGTCAGGAGGCTGGGGATTGGTGGGCATAGATAACCAGTAGTGGAGTGTGATGCTGCATGACTTTACTCATCACAGCTCTGCCATGGACATTCAGAAGTGGTTGGGCCATGACCTTGGTATATGTTAATGGCCCTAATGTGAGCTTGCAGTGATTTATGGGAAGGCCCTGTGGCTGCTTGTAGCAAGCAGTTCATGATGGATATTTCCATCTCCCATCAGCCTCTGGCATTCTGGGACTTGCACAGCTCCCTAGTAGTGGTAGGGATTTCTGCAGGAAAAAACCTCATCCCCAAACAAGCCCAAACTTCTCAGATCTTCAGTACAGAACCTTCTCTCTTTTCCCCTTCTCTCCCCATCCCCTTCAAGCATACCTGTGGGTAGAGGTAGTGTTATTGGAGCAGACTGCTATAACATTTTCCACTCAGATCCATTGACTTCTATTTCATATTTTCTTTGGATCAACACCTTTTGAGAGCAGTTGAAGCTGCTTGAATTTGAATAGTTGGAGACAGTGTGTCACACTGCTATCTTTTCTTGGTTTCACCTCTAGAAGGCAGTGATGATATGTCTACATACAGACACCCAACTGAAGTGTATGTCTCTATGTCCCTCTCAATGGAGGTCCTTTATCTGTACTCTGCCAAATGTGCTCCAAAGGAACACAGCATGATTTTAGAGTGTGTTTACAGCAAATATATAAAGGAGGCAGGGATCATGATTTTTCTGAGCCCTTTTCTAAGAGAGAACTTTTGATACTCTGATGGCAGGAAAAAAAAGGAAGTTTGTTGTTCTAAATGAGAATTGTTCTGTGGTTTTTTTCTCCTTATCTATGATAGTTGGGCAAAAAAAGAGAAAAGAAAAAAAAATCTTTTGGGCAGGGCTGGGAACCCTGAAGCTTCCTCCTAAAACCACTGTCTTGTTGTGAGCCCCCAAAGGTAGGGAGGCTTGGAAGAGCTTGCAGTTTCCCCCACTCAGGGTCTCTTTGTTTCCTAGGAGTTTGCCCTCCAGGCCCCTGTCCCTATATCCATCTTCTGTTGGCTCAGGAGAGAACAATCTAGGGGCACACATGAGCTGACTGAGCAGTAGTAAATTAACAGAAAGGATAAACGCACGTCTCTCGATGCAGCTTTTCTCATTAAGACCATTACTTAGGTTTTTCTTCTATTGAATTATTTGTTTTCATGAAGCATCAAGGACTAAAGAATTTCAAAAGCAATTAGCAGATAGATAGGATTACACCCTCTGATGTATGGTAAGAAACTGATTTGTTTGTCTAGAAATAGAGTCCCTATAGGAACAGAAAAACAGTCATTGAATTTGAGGTGAAAAAAAGAAAATAGAACCAGATCCAGTGAGGTGGGAATTATCATTTCATGCTTCTAAACATTGGCATCTCTTGTTGAATATCATCGTGAAGCTTATGATGTTTGTGGATTTTATTTGAGCCTTGTGGTCTTTATTTGAGCTCTTGGAATCAAGAGGCTGAATGAGATCCTCAGCTTTCTATTTATTTTTATTTTTTCAGACTAGCATTTCCAGCTCTCTTGATCCTGGAAGAAAACAACTTCACTTGAAAATATGAAGCCTCGAGGGTCCAAATAAGAAAACAGATGAAAAATACTCCAAATACTTTTGGGTTGGTTAAGTCTTATTATTTTGAAGACTATATCATTCTGTTCTAGGGCCACACACAACATTTTTGAAGCTGAAAGCTGGCAACACTCATGCTTGTTATCCAAAGCATTTTGGAAAGTGGGTGAATGTTGGTGGCTATCGTGAATGAGAATGTGTGGGGGTGATCTTCCAGGCGGCGTCTCGCAGGCCTGTGGGCTCCTTGTGCTTGGCAGTGGGAAGTCCCTGCCTTGCAGAGTTCATGAACTTGTCATGGTAGGCAAGGGTGTCTAGAGGGGTGTCTTTTCCCCTCTTCTGTTTACAGTTATCTGTCTATAAGGAGGCAGTAAGCGAATTGCCCGTGAAGCCAAGGAGAGAGGGAGGAATGAAAATCCAATTTTCCGCAGTTAGTTATATATGTGACCCATTGACAGAGTGCTGCCATGGCTGTGGGAAGAGGGGAAGGCACAAAACAACGGGAAGGTGCCTCATCCTGTCCTGGGACAGGACATGTGAATGGACATTGTGTGGGGCAGGGCAAGGGTGAGAAGAGATCCTGCAAACGGAGGAAAACAGGGGCTGCGCAGCGTCAATCGCAGACTCTCCTCCTCACCACGGTGGTTGCTGCTGTTGTTGTTTCTGCTTTTAAAACAATATGCAAGGAACCATCCAATATCCTAGGGCTTTTGTTTATCTAGATTTTTATGAGGAAAAAAAACTGAGAAGAGGAGAAAAAGAAATGAGAAGGGAAACACACACATTCCTTCCAACCAGAAAGTCATGAGTTTTGATTCAGTCTAATTACACAAGTGATATTTTTATAACCTCTGTGAAATCTCCTTGCTTTCTTGGTGTGTCTCCATTGTTTATGTGAGAGTGGCCAGGTAGCCAAGACAAAGTAATGTTGCGAGAAAAATTCCCTTGGTCTTGGAGTATGCTGCACTCTGTTTTTGGCTTCATAAACAAGCCTGTTTTCCTGGTTTCAGGCCTCTCTTAGGTTCTTTTGTTGCCTCTTCCTCTAAACTAGAGTTACTCATGTTCTGCCCAGCCATGGGCCATGTTGGCAGCTTCATAGCATCTCTTAAGTAGGCACGAAGTAGTACATAATGGGGCCAGACCTCCAGTAAATTAAATCACTCCTGGTCTCCGTGGTCCCCTTCTGTTTGCAGCAATGAAATAAAACCCATGTTGGCCCCTCTGCAGGCTGGTAAGGGCAGCTCCTGCCCAGGCGTGGCTTTTCTCACTGCAGGCGCATGGACCTGGGGGTCCTGGTGGACAACAAGCTGTCCATGACCCAGCAGTGTGTCCTTGTGGCCAAGAAGGCCAGTGGTGTCCTGGGGGGCATTAGGAAGAGCATTGCCAGCAGGTCAGGAAGGTGATCCTGTCCTTCTGCTCAGCCTTGGTGAGGCCATACTGTGCTGAGCTCTGGGCTCCTCACTACAACAGAGACACGGAGCTCCTGGAGTGGGTCCAGTGGAGGGCTACAAAGGTGGTTAAGGGTCTGGAGCATCTCTCCTATGAGGAAAGTCTGAGGGAGCTGGGCCAGATCAATCTTAAGAAGAGATGACTGAGTGGGAACTTCTTTAATGTCTGTCAGTATCTGAAGGGAGAGTGTCAAGGGGATGGAGGCAGGCTTTTCCCAGTGGTGCCAAGCAATAGCACAAGAGGCAATGGGCAGAAACTGATGCACAGGAGGTTCCACCTGAACATGAGGAAGAACTTCTTTAAAGTGTGGGTGACTGAGCACAGGACCAGGTTGCCCAGAGAGGTTGTGGAGTCTCCCTCACTGGAGATACTCAGGAACAGTCTGGATGCAATCCTGTGCAATGTGCTCTGGGATGGCCCTGCTTGAGCAGGGAGGTTGGGCCAGATGACCCACGGTGGTCCCTTCCAACCTTACTCCTTCTGTGCCTCTGTGACCCCTTGTATGGGTGGGGCCAGGCTGTTTGGGAGGCTGGAAGATGGAAGGAAGATGTGAGGTGGGTGAAAGCCAAATGCTGTGCTCTGCAGTGCCATGTCTTTCTGAGCAGCCAGAATGTCATCAAAAGGTAGGAGTCCAGCTTCTGCTCTACCCACTCCAAGCATGCATTTCTTGCTCAGTTGAGCAAGCCCCAGCACTTACTCCTGTAGTAACAAATAGCCCAGGTGACAGCTGCACACTGTTGCCTCCTTTGGAAATCTGCTTTGGTGGTTTTGGAGATTGAAGTTTCCTAACACAGTTGTCTGTGCTCTGAGTCAGAATTTAAAGATGCAGAACTAGTCAGGCTCCAGCAGTGGCACAGCAGGGGCCCAGAGAAGGCACCATGAGGAGCAAGGAATTGAAGCAGCAACAGTTTGGGCTCATGGATAGACCTGATGGAAAAAGGTGGATGGAGCTGTTGACTTGCCTTGTATTCTGAGTGGTGGAAATAAGTTTTCTTTGCTTTGACTGGTCTTGGTTTTTTTGTGATGTTCACCAGTACCACGAGCAGTGCTGGCAAGGGCTGTGAGTTGGTTCCAGCTCTTTGGCATTGTTTTTTACCTTCCTGTGGTGCAGGTGACTTTGCTGTGTGGATGTTCAGGTGGCTGGAACTGCATTTAATCACCACAGGGCAGTGTTACTCTGTGGATGTACTGGGGGTTTAAGAGGACCTGGTACAGAGGGTGATAAGAGCTGGAAGGAAGATGTTCATCCCTGCAGATAGCCAGCATTTATCCCACAGGCTGGCTGCTGCTAGTGTGATGGTGGAGAAGTTGCAAGGCTTTTGAAAAAGGTTTCAAAAACTGGCCTTGATTTTGGTTGTTCCGTTATTTAGCATAAAACCTGTAATAAATTGAATATGCTTGTTGCCTCATGCTTGTTGCTCTTGAGATACTGGCTCTTGCCTTGTTAAAACAGACCTTGCTCAGAGATCCACCCCTGAAACGCATCCCTCACTCACAGAGATCCATACATTCCTCAAGTATTTGAGCACTCTGGTCACTAAGGTGATGTGCTTCTTGGACCACCCTGATGCTGTAACCATCATGCTGCTGAGTGAGAGATTTGGAGAGTTCAGAGGTGAAAGGTACTGTCTCTATGCATTTGTCTGCACGGTTGCTTTGATAGCACCACTGTGCACCGACACCACACCAAGCCTCTCCGCCCCCTCCAGCCCTTGTGAGAAATGAAGCTGAGGTCTCAGCTGGTGAGTGATTAGCTCTGGTCTCTCTTGTAAGGAGACTGTCAGTTCCAGTCTAGCACTCATGAGCTCTTCCCACATCCACTGATGTTTTTATGATGGGCTGTCATCCATACATTTAATGTCTGGAACAAGTGGTACTAACTCTCCTCTTGGGTGGTGTTTCAGATGATGTAGAAATAAGTGGATGTTCTCCAAGTGTAATTTTGTCAGGGGACTGCCTGAGGAATGACCTGAAGCTTTTAGCAGAGACATGGGGAGCTCAGGAAAGACTCAGTGGTTGAATAGTTGAGCCCCACTCAAACGGTGGGCTCAGGAAAGAGACAAAGAGGAGAGGAGAAAATTGATTGGTAAGATGCCAGAGATGACACTTGGGTTCTTGGGCTTAGATGTGAGATTGAGGGTGTGTGTGAAGGAAGGCAAAAGCTCACTCAGGAATATGGGAGAAAGAGACTGCTCACCTGGGAGCAAGAGTGCTCACTGTGAGGAGTCCACAAATAGGAAGATTTGAAACAGGCCATGGTGGGAAGAAATGGAAAGATGGTGTGACTCAGAGGCAGGGACAGCCAAATTCAGCACCACTTTTAAGCAGAGGAAACTCCGCTGACATCTTATAGCTTCAGGCAAGGACCAGCAAAAACATCTGGGCTGGATCTTCAGCAGTGTAAATCTGCTTGGGGGCCATTGCCTTCAGTGGTGCCACACCGATCAATGCACATGAAAGCTTTGGGCCTCTGCTTGCCTTCCTGCCTTCAATCCTGCATGCTTTTGGGTCCCGTGGAGCTCTCTGGCTGAATTTGTGGGTGTCAAGGCAGGGGGTTTCCTGGTAAATGAGAAAAATGCTGTCCTTCCATCCCGCTTCATCTGCCTGGGATTTCCGACAGAAAGGCACTGACTAATTCCATCTGGCAGGCTGACCATGCTTCAAAGACTGCAAATCCCGAGACTTTTAACTTACAAACAAAACCATGCATTAAAAAAAAAAAAAAAAAAGACAGCTCTCCCCAGGGACAGTCTCTGCAAAATCCAAAACAAGGTCTCAGCGCCTGCCCTGGTGTTCCGGCTGACACCAGTGTTTTTTCTGTCCCTTTTAAAACCAAGCTGGAGTGTTCCCGACTCCTCCGTTTGACACCTCCGGCTCCCTTAGTCCCCTCGGTGAGTGGGGTGGGGGGGAGGAGGCTGGAAGGGAAAGGCCAGAGCAGAGGAGGAAAGAAATGCCTGGTATTGATCCACCAAGGCTGGCCAGACTGCAAGAAATTCCGGTTTGTGAAAAATGTTGCGGTTTAGAGCATTTGTTTTTGTTCCACAGTGGGATGAAACCAAGACTTTCTGGAAGGAGGGAGGAGCAGGGGGAGAAGAAAAATTGCCTCCATGTTTTTTTTTTTTTTTTTTTTTTTTTTTTCTTTGTGGTTGTTGTTGAGGAGGAACAGCCTCCCTGTGGTACAGATGCCCACAGTGTGTGGCTGGGGAGTCCTCTCCTGATAGCCTCTCCTTTGCAGCCTGTGCTCCTCTAGGAGGGTAGTGCAGGGATTGGGATTAAGCCCCTCTGGGAACGGGTAGAGACCTCCTTCTGCCTCCAGTTCTTCATATGCTCTGGATAGAACAGAATCAAGGGGTGACCTTCAGGACAGTGACCTGCCCCTGTGACAGTCATGGTGCAGCTTGGCTGCAAAACTCCATGAGTTCCCCTGCTTTGTGGCAGTTCTGCCCTTGCTGAGTTTTTATCCACTCAGCCGGGCAAGTTTCCCCAACACTGGTGTGAGGAGCAAGCTGCACAGTTTCTGGAGGATGAAGAGGGTCCCCGACTTTAGCAATGTGAAGTAGGGAGGCTCTGAACCAGAGTTCATACAAAGGGGAATTTGGAGTGATTACCAAAAAGCTTGAAGATGTTGCTCTTGCCTTTTAAAATTAGTGTGTTGGCTTTTCCCACAACTCCCTGGTCTTGCATAATGAAAATTCCTTTCAGGGAAGTGTAGAAGGACATAAAAATCAGAGCAGATCTGGGAGGCTCGAAGATGTCAAAAAGTAGGACATAGACACAGCATGTGGCTCTCTTGCTTCCAGGCAACTCTAAGAGCATGGTGAAGGGAGATCTAGGCTTACCTTTAGGTGAGCAACCAGTGCCTTTGAGCAAGGTAAGTGGTGATCTAGCCATTTTGCATCTCTCCCAAAGCCAGGGAGAAAATCTGCCAGCAGAGCTGGGAAGAGGACGGACAGTACTGCCCTGGAGGGTACTAGGATCTGGAGACACCCTCTTGTTGGGCCTGTGGCCCAGATCCCACCATGTGCCTCCCAGGCACAGCCTGTGAAAGCTTGCTCCACTGCTTGAAGAACAGCTGTGGCATTCTGGTGATTTGCACCCTTTCCCCACACACCCACACCTTGACGCTGGTTGTCGAGACAGGAATGGAAGTTATCCCGTGCTTGCAGCTGGCAGCCCTTGGGAAATGCCCTGCCTGTTTTCTGGGAGGCAAAACCCCTTTTCTGAATGTTAGTCAGCAAACTGTGCAGGGGAAAAGACAAAGGGAAGAGAAGAGAAAAAGAAGTGTCTGCTGTGAGTCAGAAAGAGGGTTTCTCTGAGGCTGTGGTATTACAGGGAGGGTGGGGTGAGGCTGCAAAGCGTGGCTGCTCTAAGCAGACCTACTCTCCAACAAGCCACAAGTATGAGGTGTTGGAGCTCACAGGCCCAGGAGCACAGTGGGATCTTCATTAGCTCTTTCTAAGACAGGAGGGCTTGCAATAAAACCTGAAGTGTCTGGTAATTTGATTGTCAAAGGCCACATCTTCCAAAGCAAATGCTTTGGACCAGCCACAGAGTGTAGAGCCAAGGTTGGTAGGGGAAGACTGCTAGAAGAACAGGTTTATTCCTCCAAAAGAGATTTCTTGGCAAGGGTCATATGCAAAGCTTTTTCACTAGTTGCAAGATTGTCGTGTTGGTGGGTGTTCCCCTCTCCCGGACATCTACTCCTTTCACCCAACACAGCTCTCTGGACTTTTACCCACACACCTCTTGTCTTGCTCTGTTATTGTGCAGCAGAAGTGTTTCAAACCTGCCATGAGCCAGCATCTAAGGATTTCCCGGGTTCTCCACCTTCCCCTGTAATGTTGTTGGGTGTCCCTTCGTGTATTTTTTTTGAAGGAGACCAATTGTGGGTCTAAGAAGGGCTAAGAGGGTTGGGAGCTGAGTCTTGGCTGCCAGAGCAGCTTGTAGACAGCTGCTGTTGAAAGTCAGGGCTGTCCTGCCTTGGCAAGGCATGTGTAAAGCTGTCTAATATTGTCTGATAGCACCCAGAAGTGCCCAGCATGTTGTGAACTTTCCATTTCCTACTAGTAACAAGGGACGGATACCCAGCGAAGACACGGGTAGGACTCACTACTGTGGCTGGGTGTTTTTCTGGGGTATCCTTGGTGCCATCTCCATGAACAGAAAGGCAACAAAGTGGGCTCTTTCTTGCTCTTTGTCTTTTTTGAATTCATTCTAGGAATAGGTTTCCCATAGCTTCTCCTAGCTAGTGCTTGTGTTGCCAATGGGCCAAAGTGCTGCAGAGTAATGCCAAGTATCTGGCAAAGCCATTGCCAACAAAAAACCTGAGCTTAGGGCCAGATCTCCTCTCCTGATGAAGCTGAAGGCAGGGGTGGGCCTGCAGTTTTGCATTTTGTTATTTACTGTACTGACCTAGCTCAGAAGGGAGCAAGGAGGAATGTTGTTTCCTTGGTCGTACTATCTTTTAGTTTCATACAAGAAAAAAATTTCACTCTTTTCCCCATGCTAAAATATGCAGATGTGCTGTGCACCTCTGCAGGCTGTGTTGGAAGGAGTCACTGTGCTCTGTTTTAAATATTTGACAGCCCCCTCATTAATTGTTGGAAAGCCTGCCTGATAATTTGGTGGAGTCTGGAGCCTGCAGAATGTTACTGTGAGTGATATGTATCTGTATATCCTATAGTCCTGGAAGAACTGTTGAATCTTGTGAAGCTCTTGGCTTTGGAAAGTAGCTTTTCAGGCACATTTTTTCCTGTAACTGAATTCCAAGTTTTTTAGCAACTCTACCTCCCCTTTCTCTTCTCCATCCCCCTCTCAAAAGGGACATTTAAAGGAAAACACAACCATCTTCACACCACCTTCTCTCTGAAGAGAAATGGAGGTGACATTGAAGAAAAATTGCAAATCAAAGCAACGGAGAGTTGCGTCCTTGCATCCTACTTGAGGTGTAAATGGGACTAGTATCTCTTGGGATTTTGTTCAACACTTATGATAAAACACTGTATTCATTTGCTCATGATCCTGCCAATCTCAAACTGTTCTGACTGTCATTTATGGTGCCCCATGTGTGACTCAGGATAGATTTTTCTTGGGATGGTGTAATCTGAAACAGTTCACTCATTTCCAGGAACAAGATGAGGAAAAAATTCCATTATTTTTCCTTCTGTGTTTGAAAAAAGCCAAAATGCAAGAATTTTTTTTTAAATTTTTTTTTTTTTTTTTTTTTTTTTTTTTTTTTTTTTTTTTTCACAAGGCAGCTGATTTCTTCTTTCTGAATAAGTCTGAGATGTCATTGAGGAATCACCAGGGGGTAGAACTCACCCCTTTTTTAGTGCTGGCTGTTTATTAGGTGTTTATTCCAGGTAATTTGTCTGACCTAAGCTTTCTCTATCCTCTGTGGAGAAAGATGAGGGTGTTCAATCAGCCCATCTGAAAATAGGTACCTAATAGTAGTGAAATGAATTGCATCCTGGGGGTTCATGACAGAGGTAGTTTAGAAAAATTGTTTAAAACAGACTCCTCATTTTTAGACAGATGAGTTCAACCCTCTGAGACTGAGGAAGAGCCTGCTGTTTTTCCTATGAAAAGTTGATTGGTTTCAGCTGTGTTATATGTTTTGGAGAAAAGAAAACCAAAAATATATCTTAGTCTGCTTGTGGTGATGAGAGTCTGGTAAATGCTTTGATGAGTCCACTTGAATAGTGCATCACTGTGGTGCTTATCCCAAAAGCAAGAGCATATTTCATCCCTGAACCTTCCTAATGACTCTCATGGCACCATGATTCTAGGGAGGTGGTGAAAAAGCTGTCTGTCTTTCCTGCAGTCTTGGTGGCTTCAGTTCTGGTGGTGCCCAGGAGGCAGGGAGGAGGTGTGCAATCAGCCTTCAAATGCAGAAGGAGCGCTGGGAGCTGAATGTGGTGGAGAAGGCAGCAAAGGGAGCAGCTGGACATAACAAGAGTGGCATGGGAAGACAAAGGGGGAAGTGAGGACTAGCAGGAGGCCTGGGACTTGAAATGCTACTGAAAGCCAGAAGGGAAGAGGAGACTGATACCAGGAAAGGAACTGTATGGATGGAAAATGAGATGTGAGATGGGGAGTGCACATGTGAGGAGGGAAGGCAACTGAGGCTGTTGATGGGGCAAGGAACTTCAGGATGGTAAGCAGAGGTTCGAAATTCAAGAAAGACAAAGTCCTAGAGGATGAGAAACTAAGTTGTGGAGGCAACTGCACAGAATGAGGCAGAACAAAGGCTGTAGGAGACAGGCAGAAAAATTTGAACTTGGATGGGCGCCAGGGAAGAATGATTGGGGATATCCTGTAGAAAAAACTGGCTGTGTCACAACCACCATGTTGAAGGGAACCAGCTACTGCTACATGAATAACCTGGATTTTGGCATTTATGGGACTTCTAGCTCCTGCCATGTAATGTCCTTTGTGGGTATAATACTGTATAGACTGAATGTATCTTTTCATTTGGATTTTTCTCTGTGCTCTGTTTCTTGTGCTAACCTTTCCTTAGTGTTTTTCTCTACTGCTTTTTCCAGCCTTTCATGTGCAAACTTTGGGCCCAAGAAGTTTTATGCTGAACTCTCAAACATATCCTGTGCAAATGGTTTGAAATATTGAGTGAAGCATGTTCATCTTTCATTAACTGGAGTAAAGGTATGTATGAAAATGATTTCCAGGAAACATACCCTTGAAAGTCTCAGGAAGAGCCTGTCACCTCTTTATTAGGACACAGTCATTCCTTTCCAGCTGATAGCCCTGTTTTGAGTGTCAGCATTGTGCCTGGATCTTCATCTAAACGATTATCAAGCAAACAGTTAAAATCAAGGGGTTTTTACGAGCAAAAGATCTGCCCCTGATCATCCAGCTCAATGAGACCAAGCTCTCAGTCTGTTACAAGGTCCAAGGCGCAGCTTGATTTTAAACATCTGCTTAAGTGCTTTTGTACTTTGAGCTGCTGGGAAAAAGTTACTGGTATTCCTGGGTGGCAATCTGTAATTCACACCCTTGCTAGGGGTCAGCAGAAATGGGCAAGGTGCTTCTCCTGGCCCTGGAGTCTCCAACTGGATCTTGGTGTCTGTCTGGCCGCGGGTTTCAAACCCCAGCCGATATTGCGTGTGCTTGTTGGACAATCCCGCCTTTTTACGCAGTTGCTGTTCCCTGACCCGCTGGCAGAGCCACTTGCCCCCATTATTCATCCTGACACGCTTCATAATGCACAGAGCCAGCCTGCAGCATCCAGCCTGCAAATTTCCCTAAGGCTGCAGAAGGGGGAAAAAAGAATAACCTGCAAGCATAAGGACATGCACGCAAACATGCTTTTCATGTGTTTTCACACACTACGTGTGCGTGCAGACACTTATGCATGCTCATAGGCACACACATATGCATTTTTTGTATCTCACTGGATAAAAACCCAAGAGTGGAAAATGTGTCGATAAACATAAGGGAGCTTTTCAGGGCCTTTGATTTGAAGCTGCATCTTGTAGCAGCTTTCCAGTATTAGGATAGGATAGGGAGAGGAAAAGGAAAGAGAGAAGGGAAAAGGGAAAGCAAGAGGCAAGGGGAAAAGGAACAGAGTGGAAAGAAAAGAGCACGGGTGGAGAGAAAAAAGGTAGGGGGAAGACAGGGAAAGGAAAAGTACAGATAGCAATGCTGCCAGAGTTTGTATACCTTAAAATCTGAAAGGTCCAAAAGTTCTTGACCTATATTCCCCGTTGCAGAAGTGTAGTACAATAACACACTGTGGTTTGTTTAAAACATGGAAACTTGACTTCATTCTTATGTTTTGGAGAAAGATTTCGCAATGGTGCTGAGGAGAGAAAGCGAAAAGATTTAGCTGTTCCTCGTTACTCTCTCCCTCCCTCTGCCTTTTGGCAAGCTTGAAATCAAACCCACTTGCTTCTGGAATATCGTAACATTGCTGTTTTGATGAAGCTAGGCTTGAATTAAAACTTAAAAAAAATCAACCTCAAATCCACCGGGACAGGATGCTAGTATTTATAATAAAGTGGGTTTATAGACTGAATGGTTTGACATCTCATATACAGGCTGGTGGAAGCACATGCTGCAGAGTGGTCTGCAAGGGGACAGGCATCACATGGTGTTCTGACTCATTCAGATGGATTTTGGTTTCTCTTTGCTGCTTTTTTTTTTTTTCTTCCCATTTCTTTCATTTAATTTTGAAGGGACAGAGTCAAGTGCTCCGTTGCAGGGTCTGGTGCACTAATGGAGTAAACAGTATTGTGGGCATGTTGGCAAACTCTCAATTTGACTTGGCTTTGCTGATCTCCATTGAGTTATATTATCGGTTATTTATGCGTATGCTGATGACCTTTGGGCAGCGGGGAAAATGTTTATGAATCTAAAAGGCTTCGCAAACTTTAGCACAAAAGCTTGTTTTGTCCAAAAAAATGTGAACTGTGACTTCATCATTCAGCCTTGCTTGTTGTCTTGTGTTAGAAGTCTTTGGTCATCCATTTGTGCTGTAGAATCAAACCATGTAGTGCAGATGAGCAGTCACATACCCTGAACAGCAAAAAGTGAAAATCCATGTGGAAGGCATGTGAGTAGCTCCAAGAGAGCAGCTGGGTTTGTTCAATGGGCTGGTGAAGGCTGAGTTATTGAAAGAAGTCAAAGGGAGGTAGGTGCCGCTGGACCATTATATTTATGTACTTCCTAACCTGCTGGGGTATAGTTTTGAAATTTGTAGATTCACTTGGGAAAAATTAGGATCTGTTTGTGAACAATTTGTAAGTGTGAGAAAAAGCCCAGCCAGTGGCTGAATTTCCAATCAGTCCTGCTGATAATGAATAACTTCTTCAGTTCTGCTCTCTGAATCAAACTTTGAGTTGTCCATTTTTTTGCATGTCATGTCAGGAAATTGAAAATAGATGGGGAAGCTCCACCTCATTCTCTTCCTTTTCAAAGTCATCAAGGTTATTGTTTTCTACTCTCAATTTTGTCAGTGTTTTTTACTTTTCTGTTGCTGATGCCGCAGCATGATTTGAGTGCCCTTCCAGGGTAGGGACCTGCAGCTAGAAAAAGGACTCTCAATAAGCAGCTTGTGCATCCTACTTGAAAAAAGTCTTGATTCCTTTTTACTTGCTTTCTGAATATGCTGTCTTTGCCCATTGTATCAAAGCCCAAAACATGCCACACTGGGGATTTGTAATGTTTAGTGTGTTGCTCCCCCTGATGAAAGCCAAGAAATGCTGGCTATTGAACTTCCTTGCACCTGGCTTCAGCTCCCAGAATAAATCAGAGCAGCCTAAAGCTTATAATAAATTACTCCTGGTTACTGGTGACTCCTGGAGAGTCAGGCAGATCAAAGGGAAATAAAAACCAGTTCAGTCACAGCTTTTCCCTCTTCCCTTTTCCCTTTTCCCCTGTGCCTTGTTGGTTTCTATTTTTTGGGCAGATCCCCAGCCTATGGAGTAAGACAGCATTATGTGTCTGCTTTGTGCTGCCTAGGTCTTGTTACAGCACCTGCCTGTAAACTTCTGAAGATGGACTGCACAGTTTAGGCAATGCTTAATCCTGTTTAAGGCACATGGGTGTCCTGTTTGTGGCCAGGTTTAGCAGTGTTATCCAGGGCAGAGTGGATTTTATGCTCATTGTACCAGTGTAAGGCTGGACAATTTGTGGAGCTCTCTGGTAGGACAGTACCAGAAGTGAGAGCAGAGTCCAGCTTGAGTTCTCCTGTTATCAGTGGTGCCATTGCAATGTTGAGAGGAAAATAGGCACACCCAAATACTAAGAGGATGCGTGTGGTATACTAATCTTATCATGCATGATGTGTCTTGAAATAACGGAAGGAGAGATACCCTTTGGGTGAACGTGTCAACTTTGTTATTATGATGTATGTCCATGAGTGTTCCTCTTCAAAACCTTGTCCCAAATGCTTTCCCCTCCTAGATAGCTGTGGCCATATGATTAGAGCAACCTGTGACCTGCTGTCAGAAAGATGCAAAAAAATTTATTGGGAAGGAAACTAGCAACAAGGGTCGTCAATTCTGAGGGAATCTTCCTGTATTTGATGTTTTTTATTCTCCAAAGACTAAGGTCCTGGGGTCAAAGGATTTATATGAGATCTGTACGTTTGAGTTCAGAAAAAAAGCAACCAAACCGCGCCTTTATACACGCAGAGTTTGATGACATAAATCTTAAAACCTCAGAAAAACAGATGGCAAAGAAAGGAAGGTCTGTCTTTTGGAGTTTTAAATAATAAAGGGCTTGTGATTATTTAAAGCTGGTCTCTCGATATTTTGAATGTGTCTTGTGATATTTGGATGGGTGGAACTGGTGACGCTGGCCAGGCACCTATAAAATGCCTAGATTGCTCCTAGAACACTCCTTGCTATAGGCAGTATAATAAAACCCAGGGTATAACCCTCACCGATGTTTCAAAGCTAGATTAAAAAACCTCTCAGGGAGAACCTTTCCTGTTATGTTCAGTCATGCTTTCCACGAAGGAATCTCGCTGTAAAGCTATTCAAGCACTGGGATGGCTTGTTTTCCCTCTCTTTTAACGAACAGTCCACTGACTTCAAGCTCTAAGAACCAGAGCAAGGAAAATCAAACAGGGAGATGAAAGAGAGGGAACAGCCTGCTTGCAGCCGAGGGTGGCTGGAGGGGAAAAGTGCCCTTTGCAGCATGCCTTGGGGCTTGTCCCATGGGAGGAGAGTTGGCTTGTGGACTGAGGGCTTTGATCTGTTCCTGACCGCTGAGATACACTTGCTGATGAGGAGCAGGGAGGGAAGCCAGAAAGGGTTGGAGGGAAAAGAAAGATGTCAATTTCTCAGGGCTGCTCTGGGTCCTCACAGCTTCTGCAGTTGGGCTACACCAGCCTTCCTCCCTTAACCTTCAGCTGGCCATGGCTGGCTGCCATGGGTCTGAGATCCAGACCTGGAGTGTGCATCAGAGCAAATTGTCTGACGATTCTTAATTTTATGCTGGTTTTGGTGTTGCCTAGCACTGCCATTATGTTGCACACAAGTCTCTGCTCCTCCTTGCCACTGTCCCCACCTCCAGGTGATGGGCAGCTACTCCTCTGCTGGTAGCCCTTGAGGGACAGGGTGATCTTGGCTGCCCTGAGTGAGAGGACACAGCTCCTGTGAGCCTGTCCCTGTGCTATGCAGCTTGGCACATGGTCCTGGAGCATCTCTTCTGCATTGTTGAAGTGACTCTATCCCCATTAGCGACTGGAGAGAGCAGACTGCTCTGGGCTGGCAGCAGTGCTTGGGAGTGTGCATAGCTCAGAGCCCCCTCCTCTTCCTCTGCCCGCCTGGGGAGGGAGCACTCATTGTCCTGCCAAGTTTTCATGCTGCTTGCCACTGTCTGTGCAGGTGTTCCTCACCAGGGAGGTCTCGTGCCACTTGGTTGTCTTGCTTCATATTTGTGTCCCATATCACTACAAATAATTTGGAGGCTGTTCTCTGCCTCATTGATTTTCTGTCATGCATTACAGTGGCACTGGGTCTGGATTCAGCAGAATTCATTCCTCTTTTCTCTCTGGCAGATGCTGCTGAATGGTTTTCAATGTTACACCCTGGGCTGTGAACTGGTAGCATGGTGGAAATGGCTGTTGTCAAGGCTTTTACTCTCTCTGTCTGACTCTGTCAAAGCTTTTCTGTTGGTAGTTACTCAGGAGAGCCCTGGAGGAAACCATCCCTCACTTTCCTTTCAGCCCCTTTGTAATTCTTAGTATAATAAATGTGTTAAATATCTGGCGTCTGAGAAGCATGACATTTTAAGTGCTTAACTTAACTAAGCCTGCTTCATATGATGGCAAGGTCTTGCTGCACCATTTGAGGTGTTGTTCTAATACTGGGGTGACTCTGCCAGCTGTCACATGAATGCCACTGAGGTGACCTCTGCTTGGTGCTGACCTGTGTGGTTGTTCAGGTGAAGATCACTCAAATGTTAGAGTCTGAAATTAAAACACTGGCATCCATTAAAAGCTTTCACAGACCAGGAGGTGTCAGGACCTCAGATTTGCAAAGACAGGTAGTTCTGCAAGGCTGCCCTTCCAGATCACCTCGAACACAGCACTAAAACCCAGGAGGAGAGAGGTTTCTTCCACAGCAGCTTGAAATTCCTATACAGCAGCTGAGAAAGCGATCTGTCTTGTTTACAGGCGAGCGAGGGATTGGGGTATGCGTGTGTCTGACTGGCTGCTGGCGAGTGCATCTCTTGGACTGCTTGGCGGGGCCATCTTTGCACAACATGCTTTTCAGGCACAATTCTGCTTTTTATTAGAGCAAACTGGCAGGGAAGGGAACGGGGATGGAGCATTATGTGTTACTGGGGTAAGGCAAGGGAACTGGTGGCGATTCCTTTGTCGATCGAAACCAGCTTCCGAACAGACAGAAAAGACCTTGATAAACCTTCCTTCCTTCCCTGCAGAGGACTCTGTACAGCGCTACTCTTGGATCCAGCCCCAGGTTTTGTTGCAGTTGAGTTCTGGAGGCTGTTTTCCCCTCCATCCACCAGGTAGCTAGCCTCATTCTCCACTATGGGCAGTAACACCAAGGAAAATTTTATCAAGCCCTACCTTTGCTATTTAAACCTCAGAGCTCAGGGTTTGTTGTTTTAATATTTCTCAGGGCAGTTTTCTGCTTGTGAAGTCTTGGAGAATTGCAAGTTGGATATCTTCAGGCAAATGCTTTGCAAGCTTCCTGTGTGGATTCCCATCACCTCCCTCAGTGCTTGGGTCCTCATGGCCAGAGGTGATCACAAAATCATTTAATCTGACACACCTCAGCACTGATCACAGAGGTTTCTGTTGGGATCAGGCAGTCTCCCTTCTGTTTATACATTTGACCTGGGCATTTGACAGCTGGGCCCAACAGAAGGCTTTTTACACCTCACTGTTTGGGATCCTGGGGGAAGGATGCTGTGCTGTTGTAAGGCAAAGGGAGAAAGAGACATGGCTGGATAGGTTACTGCTGCAGAGCTGTTGAGATAAATCTGGGGATGGCAGGCATCCCTCTGCTAAGAGCCAGCACAGTTGAGGTCTTTATATAAGGCCCTCTTCTGTTAGGGCTGCATCTCCCTGCACCTGCTGGTCCATTTCTCAAGCTGCTACCAAATCCTTTCCCTTTTCCTTTCTTTTCACTTCGCAGGATTTTTTTTTTTTTTTTTCTCCTCCCCTCGGGGCTTTTCTCCCCTGTACAGCTTAGCAACTGGTGCCTCTTCCCTGAGCTCAGGCAGGCAGTAGCCAGAGCAGGCAGGTGAGCCACTGAAAGGGGATAGAGTTGTTTAGTCTGGGGTGTTATCAGTGGAGGCAAGCAGAGAGGGTGCTCCGGGGCTGAGGAAGGGGAAATGTCTGTGTTAAGATGGAGAAGTTTACAGGAATGGGTAGAACTGATTTTTAAAGTTTTTATTTTTTTGCCTCTAAGGAGGAAAGTAGAAAAAAGGGCTGACCTGTTTGTCGCCTGTCCACCACTCTCTGGGTTAACACTGTGTTGTTGAAGGAATTGAGACCTAGAAGTCCTAGCTCTTTTTTTAGAAGCATAGAGGGAAAACAAGGAATTTTTTTTCCCTGGAGGGAGCTGAAGACAAAAGGGTCTCTAGGAAAGCTGTTAGTGGAGAGGGGAAAAGGAGGAGAAGATTGTCTGCTGTAGGGACAGGGAGAGGTGAACTCCTATCCAGCTGCCATGGAGCTATCTGTCTTTTTTTTCCTCATTCACTCCAGTGGGAAATCAGGGTTAACAGCACAGAGGGGGACAGCCCATTCGATGGAGTGGAGACACTCATCCAAACCTGACAGCTGCCTAAAAGGCACTGTTCAGTAAAGACAGCTGGGTGGAGAATGCAAAATCAAGCAGGAAAGGGCTGGAGCTTGGGAGGGGAGAAGTGGAAAATGCTTGAGCTAATCCCAGCTTCACCTCTGGCTGCCTCTGGGATATTGGGTAAGTCACCTGTGTGCCTTTCTAGTCTGTTCTCCCTGACCTGTCCAGAGAGCAAATCAGTCTCTCAGTTTTTCTGGGTGACTGAGTATAGCATTGAATATAAGTTTCTAGAGATGCTTGACCAGAAATCTGAGAGAGAGAGGGGGCACAGTTAGTGTGGATTTCAAAGCAAAGTTGGTGCTCTGAGATTTAGGGTCACTAAAGGGCTAATTAGTTATAATTGACAAGAGATTTGTGTCCATTGGGGTACAATTTCACCTACTGCTGCATCTGAGCTCTGTCTACATGAACAGACTAATGTACGTTCTGGCCTCTTTCTTAAACTCAGGTTTGCTTTGTGCCAAAGCTGCAGCTGTGAGAGGGGAGCATGAGGACATGGTGTACCATAAAATTGACTGAAGCTGTGTACCTCTGGAGGCAGGGGAGCATCCTGGGGGTGGACTAAGTCCCTGTGTGCTTTTTTCTTATGCTCTTTCCTCCATTCCTGTTGTTGACCACCATGGAAGCTGGGTATGTAGCTCTGTGCTGAGCCAGTGTGGCCGTCCTTGTGCTGTTACATACCAGAGCAATTATAAAAGCCTCAAGCATCTTGGACCCTGCACGCCCCAAATCTTTAAAGTGAGCCTGCATCCATTGACCCACAAAAGGGTTCTGGCAGTCTTAGATGGAAGTGTAGGTTTTCATAACAAAACCTGAAATTAGCTGTGTGTTGTCTGCTTTTCCAGAGCCCTGCCAGCCCTACTGATGGGGTCGGGCACATGTTGTGCCCCCCCTAGCTGGGTTGCTGACCTGAACTGGACACCTATGTCCAGTTCAAAGAGACTTTGCAGGTCCATCTTCCTTCCCCTGAGCTTGCAGAGTCCATGCTGACCTTCCAAAGGGTGCTGTGTGCGTGGGGCTCTCCAGCTGCACAGGGACCGAGTGTGGAAGAGGATCATTTTGGGAATGTAGTCCCATGACTGCAAAGGGTTTGCTGCCCCCCTATGGATTTGACTGGCGCGGCCTGGGCCAGGGCAGCAGGGTGGAGGAGGTGGCAGCTGGTAGGAGCCAACTGCTCCGTCCTGCCATGTCCTTCTCGCTCAGGCTCTCCCCG
>NW_008236629.1:3545491-3557164 GCF_000691975.1 Corvus brachyrhynchos | reverse complement strand
TTTTTTTTCTCCTCCCCTCGGGGCTTTTCTCCCCTGTACAGCTTAGCAACTGGTGCCTCTTCCCTGAGCTCAGGCAGGCAGTAGCCAGAGCAGGCAGGTGAGCCACTGAAAGGGGATAGAGTTGTTTAGTCTGGGGTGTTATCAGTGGAGGCAAGCAGAGAGGGTGCTCCGGGGCTGAGGAAGGGGAAATGTCTGTGTTAAGATGGAGAAGTTTACAGGAATGGGTAGAACTGATTTTTAAAGTTTTTATTTTTTTGCCTCTAAGGAGGAAAGTAGAAAAAAGGGCTGACCTGTTTGTCGCCTGTCCACCACTCTCTGGGTTAACACTGTGTTGTTGAAGGAATTGAGACCTAGAAGTCCTAGCTCTTTTTTTAGAAGCATAGAGGGAAAACAAGGAATTTTTTTTCCCTGGAGGGAGCTGAAGACAAAAGGGTCTCTAGGAAAGCTGTTAGTGGAGAGGGGAAAAGGAGGAGAAGATTGTCTGCTGTAGGGACAGGGAGAGGTGAACTCCTATCCAGCTGCCATGGAGCTATCTGTCTTTTTTTTCCTCATTCACTCCAGTGGGAAATCAGGGTTAACAGCACAGAGGGGGACAGCCCATTCGATGGAGTGGAGACACTCATCCAAACCTGACAGCTGCCTAAAAGGCACTGTTCAGTAAAGACAGCTGGGTGGAGAATGCAAAATCAAGCAGGAAAGGGCTGGAGCTTGGGAGGGGAGAAGTGGAAAATGCTTGAGCTAATCCCAGCTTCACCTCTGGCTGCCTCTGGGATATTGGGTAAGTCACCTGTGTGCCTTTCTAGTCTGTTCTCCCTGACCTGTCCAGAGAGCAAATCAGTCTCTCAGTTTTTCTGGGTGACTGAGTATAGCATTGAATATAAGTTTCTAGAGATGCTTGACCAGAAATCTGAGAGAGAGAGGGGGCACAGTTAGTGTGGATTTCAAAGCAAAGTTGGTGCTCTGAGATTTAGGGCTAATTAGTTATAATTGACAAGAGATTTGTGTCCATTGGGGTACAATTTCACCTACTGCTGCATCTGAGCTCTGTCTACATGAACAGACTAATGTACGTTCTGGCCTCTTTCTTAAACTCAGGTTTGCTTTGTGCCAAAGCTGCAGCTGTGAGAGGGGAGCATGAGGACATGGTGTACCATAAAATTGACTGAAGCTGTGTACCTCTGGAGGCAGGGGAGCATCCTGGGGGTGGACTAAGTCCCTGTGTGCTTTTTTCTTATGCTCTTTCCTCCATTCCTGTTGTTGACCACCATGGAAGCTGGGTATGTAGCTCTGTGCTGAGCCAGTGTGGCCGTCCTTGTGCTGTTACATACCAGAGCAATTATAAAAGCCTCAAGCATCTTGGACCCTGCACGCCCCAAATCTTTAAAGTGAGCCTGCATCCATTGACCCACAAAAGGGTTCTGGCAGTCTTAGATGGAAGTGTAGGTTTTCATAACAAAACCTGAAATTAGCTGTGTGTTGTCTGCTTTTCCAGAGCCCTGCCAGCCCTACTGATGGGGTCGGGCACATGTTGTGCCCCCCCTAGCTGGGTTGCTGACCTGAACTGGACACCTATGTCCAGTTCAAAGAGACTTTGCAGGTCCATCTTCCTTCCCCTGAGCTTGCAGAGTCCATGCTGACCTTCCAAAGGGTGCTGTGTGCGTGGGGCTCTCCAGCTGCACAGGGACCGAGTGTGGAAGAGGATCATTTTGGGAATGTAGTCCCATGACTGCAAAGGGTTTGCTGCCCCCCTATGGATTTGACTGGCGCGGCCTGGGCCAGGGCAGCAGGGTGGAGGAGGTGGCAGCTGGTAGGAGCCAACTGCTCCGTCCTGCCATGTCCTTCTCGTTCAGGCTCTCCCTGTGCTCTTGTGCAGCTGACAGGTTGGGGCCTGGGCTCCCATTCAACTGATTGCATAAATGTAGCGAACAACAAGGTTTCCCCAAAGCAGCTCCATCTGTGCAGGGCACTTGTTCGTCAGGACTCCCTCGGTCGTGATGTGCTTTGCTGGAGTTTGTGCCAAACCCAATACCCGCAGTTTAAAAATAACATTTGGGTGTGACAGCCCCATTATTTACCCATGATCCAACATTGTCTGGTAGGCAAAGCCAAACGGCTGGAAGTCTGGGGCAAGACATTCTCTTCTCATCTACCACTGTGTTGTATATTACCTCCTGCTGCCTCAGTTTCCCTGCTGATGAATCAGGGATAATGAAAAACGGCTTATGATAATTTCTGCAAGGCTTAGGTACTTCAAGGATCTCAGTTAGGACTTTTCTCCAGAACCCATGAGCAATATAATGCCAAGGCAGACCAAACAGTTGCACCTCTTTATTGGTGGCCAGACTTTGAAAGAAGCTATTGACACAGAAATATGTAGTAAAGGACATCCTGGAAGGCCTGTGAGAGTGGCATTGATATGTTGCTGGCTTGCCCTTCACCCCTGGAAAAAAATCATTGCACACTCCATTCCCCTTAATTTTCAACACTGCTGGCTCTGTCTGTGCTTTCACTTCAATGACAGCTGAGTGCCAGGCATTTTTCTTCCTGACTCTGTACATTAATGATGTCTTAACTGTGCAAACAACTATAACATGCATGGAGAGTCACCTTGTATAGGTAGTTGCTTTGTTGTCTGTTGTTTATTTCTTTTAAGGAAGTTAAACCTTAGAGATTTTCTCTAGTGCCAGAGAATCCTCATTCAAATAATCCTTCCCATCATGGAAAAATGTGGGTTAGGAGACATGAAGGTTGTGACAGCCTCACCTGGGACAGTAAAACCTTTAGGAGATACAAAAAAGGTGACACCAAAATGCTTTGACCTTTGACTGAAACTGGAAGTAACACAATGTGATTGGCACAGTCCTGGCTTAAAAATAGCTGCCTCAAAAGCCTTCCTCTCTGCACTACAATCCCCTTAAGGAAATGGTTCAATATCATGGGCACAGACTGTTTGGTAGACCCTCAAGTCATGCTGCCAATACAAGAGCAGAGGTTCTGCGTTTCTTTGCTTCTTTATGATGCACAAAGAAATGTCCTCTGAATTGGGTTTTTCAAAGTTTCTGGAGAAGAGAATTAATTTGCTGTCTGCTGGAGCCACACTGAGCACAACAGGGGTTGAGCGCCCAGATGATGTCCCTGGTACAGGTGTCAGGAATTCGAGCTTGTTGGAGGCCTTCTTGGAGCTCTCTCATGGTACCAGGAATGTCTTCACACTCTAACCTGAAAGCATAAAGCTGCTGAATTTTAATAAATGGCAAGTTTTCTCTCAGCTGTCCATTAGACCCTGGAATGCCATGAATTTTTCTGCAGAAGGCTAGAATCTTGGGTAGTGTGAACCCAACATGGTTTTACTGATTCTTGCAGCTAAGCTAGTTTTCTGCCAATTGGGAAGCACCCCGAAGACCTTAAAGTAGCCTGCCTACAATTCACTCCAATTCCCCCATCTTGGGATGACAGGTTTCCACTCATATTTCCATTCTGCGGATGGCCAAAAACTTCTGGGCCAGACAAAACTGGAATTTCTAGAATAGCTCAGATCAGACCTTGACTTGGAGCCAAGTCCTACAGATGTCTGGGGCTTCAGCTTGGGCCATCCATAAACAGATCTACTTACTCAATCTGGAGGAAGTAGCAACGTTTGAAGGGGTTTGCCATCAGACACCTGATGGACAAGCAGAAGGAGAAAATTCTACCCTGATGTGTCCATTAGCTCTATGGTTACAGAGCTGGGCAGGTCCCTGACCTAGGACAAGAGATTCTTGAGGGAGTATTTTTTTTTTTTTCCTTTAATATTTTTCTGGGTTCCCCCACCTCACTTGGTTCTTCTTGTAACCAAGTCAGGGAAAGAAGAAAAAAAAAAAAAAAAAAAAAAGAGAGAGAGAAGGAAAAAGAAATTCCAGAGTGAGCAGGAAACAGTGAGTAAAATTAGCCAAGAAGCTTCCAAACAAATGTGTGGCTTACACTTAGGAGAGCTTGGTTTTGTTTACTGTTTGTTTTGAGTTTCCACTCTTTGCCTTCAGATCAAGCCCCGGGAGAAGGGGGAGCCTGGAAGGAGGCCTCAGATGTCTGCACAACTCTTACATGCTGTGAAAGGAACCCTGATGAAAGGTTAAGGCAGTGGGATGGATGATACCCAACGAAAGGCATGTGCAGCACTTTTGATTGCTTTTTGCTGTGGAATCCTTGTTTCCAGAGACTCTAATCCTCCTTGTGATGGCTAGGAAAGGTGGTTGTGAGGGAGAGGATAATGCCTGTTAACCTCTTCAGTGCTGTGTTCCCCAGTGTTGTCACCTGCACCGCGGGGGAACCTAAAGGCTGAGACCAGGTGATCTGTATCCATCTGTACTTTTCATGAGAGGAATCCTTCTTGTCTGACAGGCATGATAGAAGCACAAAAACACAGAGGAAAGTGCAAGATTTCTCTCACTTTTGTTAAGCAAAATCCAGACTGGGTGATTTCTTAGCAATGAATTGATAAACCTTTAACACACTAACAATCCCATTGGAGCTGGCTGCCTATGTAAAAATAAGCATAAGCTAAGTAAATGCTTATTAAGTGCTTTGCAAGGCTCAGTGAGGAATTCTGATGTCTTAAGGCATAAGTCAACTCTGAGAAGACTTAGAAATAAGCAGCGTGAGAGGGTAAAATTTCTTATTGACTCCCAGAACAGATGATTTTTACATCCCGTTTTGTTTACAGACTGCTTAGTTTCTGGTCTTGATGACTGCTGAAACCAGGTTCCTCATGTTGATTGCTCCCTGGTTTGAAGCCATGTGGTTGTTCCAGTATTCTCTGTCCTGTAAACATCTCCAAGAACATGGCACACTACTTTATCTGTCTCTCGTTAAGTAGAGAATGTGATTGCTATTATGCATGGAATTGTCAAACCAATCTGGTGTCTCCAGACTTCACCAAGGATCAGGCAGTTTCACCAAGATGCCACCTTCTTCTTGACAGCTGACACAGAGAATGCTAAGAAACTTAAAAAAATATTAAAAATACTGTACACAAGCAGAAGTGCCAAAAAGCAGGCGGAGTGCATGTCAGGGAATTATTTACAGTGGCTGCAGTTTGAAATCTATTGAGGCTGAAGTTAAAATATCAGCTGGGATCCCAGCCCAAGCTTGGTCACAAACGGAACGCGTCAAAAAGTTCTCAGGAAATGAGCAGAGGCCCTGCTGAGCAGAGCCAGCTCTTCTGTGGAGGCTCCTTCCCTCCCAAAGATCCAGCAGAGAAAGGAAAGCTCTGGGAAGAGAATGAGAGCAGCTGAAGGAACAAGTGTCATTGCAGTGCAATGTCCTCTGGAGTGCACAGCTCAGCAAGTGCACTCCAGGCAGTGATGCCCCGAGGAGCTGAGGGCCCTCACAGCAGAGGCAGGGAGGAAATTTGCGGCAGACCTAATGTCTGTCTCGCAGTCATTGTGGGTGGCAAGAGGGACATCAGAACATCAGGCGAGTATTGCAGCTGGTGTGAATCGGTGCTTCTCCACTGGTTGTGACAGTTCCATGGTGGGACAGACTGGATGAAGACCTGGTTTGTTGGCAGCACCCTGTAGGACAGCTGAGACCAGGTGGGACCACCTGAGGACAGACAGTGCAGGAACAGGACTGAGAAGGGTGTGTCACCTTGGTGGCAGTGCCTTTGGCACAGTGGGTGGTGCATGTAGAAGTAGCTTTACAAAGGCACTGCATATGTGCACACCAGTGACGTAGCTCACCAAAGCAGGAGATTCTGTAATTATTGCTTGTGTGAGAGCATGAAGCAAAGGCTGTATGAGGGGAAAAAATAGTTCACCTTCTAGGAGGCCTGCCTGTTGTTAAATTCAGAGACATGCACGCAGACTTGCTGGTCCTCTCAGGCTTCCGTTTTATTTTCTCAGCTCTTCTCCTCCTCAGCTCTTCAGTGTGTGCCCTGAGACAGGCAACAGCAACACTGTGTTTGTCTGCTGCTGCCTGAGCTTCTGGTGTCATCCTCCCCACAGATGTATCCCCCTTTCGTTGAGAGGAAGGCAGAGGTTGATACCGACCGTGGGCCAGCATGTGTTCCTCACGGTGGAAAGAAGAGTGGGACCTGACTGTCTTCCATGATCACAGCACATCTGTGATCAGACCTTTCCCTCTCCGGTGTTAGGCAGGACTTGTGCAAAGCGCCCTTCATGCTCAGCTGCTTGAGCTCACTTCCTCCTGGGTCTGGGTGCATTTCTTCAGGGCAAGTAACAAACAAAGGTGGGACTGTCTCCATTTTGTGGTCTGCTCTGTCACCCAACACATGTACATTTTTAACTGACCTGGATAAAAAGCAGGAGGTGGTCGATTCATCCCATGGACTCAATGGTGAATGCTGATGTCTTTCAACCTACTCCTGTCCTGTGGATAAGGCTGAACAGAGATTCCAAAATCTCTGAACTTTACCGTAGTGCCTCTGATCCATCCAGTGGCTTTTCCTCTGCTATCTTCACCTGGAGTTGGAGAATACTCTGTGTGTAGGAGGAGTCAGGGATCCCTCCCCATCCACATGCATGATGCCTTCCTAGGAATGCTAGAAGGAGGGCCATGGAGAGCAATGATGTGAGATCTGGTGTGGAGTACCGCAAGCTAAATGAAGTATTTCTTCTCCCCAGGGAACACTCTCACGCTCTGAACAGCAGCACTGTGAGGATAACCCGAGCGTGGGCAGGGGGCTGACTCATCTCCCCAGAAGATTAACACTGTTTATTAATCACTGCTCCTTTGAAGTGGAAAAAATGGGGAAAACTTCTCGTGGCCAACGTTGTGATTAACCATCTAATTGTTCTACTGGTATGTTTGCTTAAGGGGCTTTCTTTGCTCTGTGTACACTAAGAAATAGTCTCATCCTACCGTTGTTGCACCCAGATGATAGTCATTAGCAGTGTACCAGACATACCCATTGTACAGGCCTTGTCCTGACCTTTTTTTTTTCCCTAAGTCCCTGGGTCCATCTTCAGTGTTGGCAGGAGAATGACAGCTCTTCTAAGTAAAGTCCTCTGTTTGTTCCCAAAACATGCAGGGAGTCAATTAATGGAACAAGCAATTCCTTGTCTCTTCCAACTGACCCTCCAGTCATCTTTTTCATCATGGGAGATGGTGCCATAAGCGATGTAGAATGTCTCAAGATCCTTTTCTGCGAGAAGACCCATCAGACTGAGCTGCAAGAGCTTGCTGAATTGCAGAATCACACACCCGCTCCCACAGCTCTGAGCATGCACATTCCAGATACGGCTGGTGTTAGAGAACAGGATTTTGGAGGGAGCTGGCACACCTAGCCGTAGCTGTGGGAATGTCTTCCCTTCAGTGCACAGGGATTTGCAAAAGGGCTTAAACTTTGTTGATGCTTTGTGTCTCCTAGACTTTGCTTGTCTTTGCTTGAAATACGAGACTAGGCTTAAGACTTGGGATCTGGCAGGGGACACATGGGTGAGCTTTAGTTTGATCTGCAGTACAAATAAGGAAAAAGATCACCTTGTCTTTGCCTGCTTTGGTACTTATGTTTCAGTGAATATGGGAAATCAGGAGAAGTGCACTTTGGCTAGTAAAATGTAAAAGAAAATGGTATCAGTGGAGGACAACTAATTCTGGAAATTTTTTTCTAATCATTCATTCCAGACCAGGTTCGGCTAAATGTTCCATTTCAAGCACAAATGCCATGATAATACATTTCAGTAACATTTCAAACTATGTCTGACTATATCCAACAGAAGGAAAAAAAAAAAAGGAAGCTGTGAAATGAGAAGTAGCTTAAAGCCAGGGAAGACTTATTCAATCTCACTGACATTGCTGTTTCCTTCCATGCACCAGTGCACGTGGTGAGCTTTGCAAAAGCACACATTCGGCACCAGACCCCAGAGCACCTCAGATGTTCCCCTACGTCGTGCACAATGCAGTAGTTGAATTCAAGAAACGTGTTTTCATGCCCTGGGCACCTGTGTTGTAGCTCAAGTGTGGCAAGAGGCTCCTGCGCTGCGTGGTGCTGCGAGGCTGTGGGCTGCAGCTAGAGGGGGTGAGCCGGCAGAAGATAGTTCCAGCTAAAATTTCATGCTCCAAGCTTTTTCTCCTTGCCCCTCTCTTTCCTCCTTGCCCTGATATCAGGTGGCACCTGTGTGCCCACCTCCAGTGGACTTGTACAGGTGCAGGATTATGTCCGTGTGTGTGTCTGGGCACACACAGCGAATCTCACAATTATCATGACTTAGTCTGGTTTGTGGCCAGGCATACTGTGAGGTCTCAGCTGGTGGCTGAGGCTAAAGTGCATGAAGTGTTGTGCACAGGTCATGAGTAAACGGCCCTTTCCTCAGAGATCCTGCACTCCAAGTATATGGTTAGGAACAACAGATGGATACCACAAACACACAGGCGCTGTGGGTGGGGGAGGAACACAAAATAACACCCAGATAATTAAGATGAATGATTAATGGCTCGAGTGGGTAAGAAGGGGCCAAAACACACTTGCTGAATGTTCGCTGGTGATGCTTCACAGGAGCCTTGGCAGAGGTAGACAATAGATACACTGTATTTTGGACTTGCTCATCATTCACACTGCTAAATTTCTCAGTCTATGCTTATGGCAGTTCAGCTGTAACATTATGTTGTAGCTACACTGTAAAGATGGTGCAAGTCTGGTGTATTCCGTACTGAATGCAAACACAGCACACTGAAACACTAGTCCTTAAAGGAATTTTCATCTCGTAGGATTTGGCCCAACACCCACTGAAGTCAGTGAGCTCTTGACCCTTTTGGGATTTGGGACAATCCTAGAATATTCAAGTGGGCTCAAAACTGGGCAAAACAATTGAGATACGTATTTAAAATAATAAGAAGAAATGCTTTGTATGGAATGCATTTAACATATTTCTGTTTGCATGTATGCATTTTTACTGTATGAAATCAGACTGAGTTTATATCTGCTGCATCTATCTCAACGTGGTGTGTGTTACACTGGACTGATCACTTACATGATTGAAATACACTGTAAATACACAGCATGCTTAGCACTAGCATGGTTTCAAAGTGATTTTTAACCCCAGTCTTTTTGGTTTTGTTGATACTTGTTTCCTGAGTTAGCTCGGTTTGTCTCATGAGGTTCACTCCATTATGTTTATGGTAGTTGAGTGGTCAGCTTGTCCTAGAGACCACCCAGCTTCGTGCCCACTCGGACAGGTTGGATGTTGGTAGAAGAGGATCATGTGTCAGCTGCCCTTGGTGTGGATGAACACCAAACATTGATGCTGCTGGGCTGGCAGGTTCTACCACCACAGTGTTTCCTCAGAAGTAAAGAAAGTGGGGAGGAAGGATGCAGAAGGTGCCGGGGAAAGATTTCCTGCTTCATCACACACAATTTGGTTGTGTGTCTGCTCTGTGTAAAGGCTTGTGCAGATAGGTGGCCGGGTGGGATTTCAGATCGTTTTACTCCACTCTGGAGAGGGCTGTGTACGCACAACTTTGGACTGCTCTCCTGAGTGAGCTCAAATTATTACAAAGTCATTTCCAGTAAGTCTTTACCTCTAAGGCCAGGGTTGCTCTGACAACCACTCTGGGTGGATTGTCTGTGGGAACTGAACCTGGAGCCTATGGATCTGAAAGGACAAGACTCTATTGTTAGAGCTGGAAGCTGAAATCCTTTCCTGTGGCAGCAGTAGCTGCCTCATTTGTGCATCCCTCTGACATTCAGAAGGATGAAAGCTCCACCTGGGCAGCATAAGTTATGCTGCAACAGAGGTCACAGGGACTGGGTCCAGCCTGCTGTCCACAGATGCTGCATCCGTGCTCACTCTTTGGATGGCCAGTTGTGTCTGAGGTGAAGGCTTTGTGTGTAAAATGGGTGCATGTCTTCACAAGGAGCTACTCTGGACTTGTACACTTCCTTCAGTGCCTAGGTGTTTGTTGAATCTATTATCATGCCTTATATTTTCACATGTCTGGGGGTCAGTGGAGATGGATTTGTGTGCACATGATGTACCAAAGGGAAATATTTGCAGCTGTTGTCACACATGCAAAAAAGTCTTGTGCTCCTCATCAAGCAGAGCTTTTCAGACAGCCAGGCTCGGCGTGAGGATTCAGAGAAGGATGCTGGCTCTGATGCCAAACTTGTGGTTTCCTTTAACTCATTTTGCAGGGCCTCTTTTTGCTGGCTAGAAAGCCTTCACTTGAAATACAATTACCCAGATGTAGAGAAGAAAACAGGCAAAGCCCAGCCATACCAGAAAAGGGGAAATTTCCTCACATTACCCCTTCACCATCAACACTGGCACATTTTCAAAGATTTCTGGATACAGGGGGAAAGGTTTGGGCTGGACACGTGTAAAAGCAAGCTGCACATATCTGCTGACTTCAACAGAGCTCTGCTCTAAGTCCTCTGCCATAAGGAAGAGTAGGTAGATATGGGATCAGGTATAACTCAGTGCAGTGCAAATTAGTAATTTCATTGGAGTCAATTGAGAAAAATCAGTGGAGAACCTGACTTTTTGTGTGTACCTAACTGATGGCAAGAGTGTAGTGAACTTCCTCCTAAAAACTGCCTGCATTTGTTAGCTCTTACATTCATTCTGATCTGCTATCCTTTTAAAAATCCTAAAAAGAACCTATTTTTTTGTCATGCATTGAGAGGCTGGTCTCTTTTGAGATGTTTTCAGCATTTCTGGTTCTTTCACCTGTTCCAGTCATTCAGTACTTCACCTGTGTTGCCTCTTCTTCATTTTTTTTCCCCTGCTTCTCGTGTACCTCTTCAGTCTTTTACAGCATTCAGAAATGCAAGATCCTGGAATTAACTGAAGTGAAATATTTGTATAGAATGGACCAACACACAAATCTTTGTACTGCAGAGTTTTTCTTAATCACATCATTTTTCTCCTCTGGTTCCTTCCTGAAACTTCCTTCTGGGTCTTCACTCAGCAATAAACACAGTGGTTACCTCTTCACTGGGGCCAAATCTTCCAGTCTCACCAAATCTTGAGAAGAGGCTGTTGACAGTGGTGGGCTATGCCACGAATCTGGAGCCAGGGTATCACTTTCTCCTTTTCTGTCTGGAGATGCTAGAAAATAAGTACTGGCTGTGATGATAGCATTGAATGCTGAACGTAATCAAGAACACCATGGAGCTGGAAACAGTAATTTTCCTTCCTCCCTGTAAACAAGAAAATCAGCCTAACTCTGAACTGCTGGATGGTGGAGTGGGTCTGAGGTGGTGGTCATGCAGGATGATGGTGTTCTCTGGTCTGCAGACAGCAGCTGTCAGTGGAGGTAGAGCTGGTGTCACTTGTCCTCGTTCATTCGCAGGGGCAGCTCTGAAGGCCACGTGGAGGCATGGTGTGCACCAGACTTGTGCCTGTTTGCTCAGGGAAGAAGTGTCCCTACCACAGAGGGTACTTCCACCTCTCTGAACCCTTCACTTCCTGCCCCCAGTCCAAAGGGCCTGTGGAGTACCTCATGAAACAGAGATACTTCCTTGTGAGAAAGGACTGAAAGTTCCCGTGTATCATCCCAGAAAACTTCAGCTTTGCTTGCCCTTTCTGTGGCAGTAGGAGGTAGAAGGATCTCCAGCCCATGGAAGCCAAAGAGCATGTTAGGAAGTGGTGTAATGTTCAAAAAGGGGGCTTGCTCTTGGGAACAAGGAGACCATCCTAGTTCAGGGAGTTAGACAGGATTGTCACAGGTCTGTCT
>NW_008236629.1:3531792-3545372 GCF_000691975.1 Corvus brachyrhynchos | reverse complement strand
TGCTGAACCTTTGGAGCAGGACAGCAGCCTTACTAGGGACTACCTTTGCTCCTGCGATGAGCTTATTTAAGTGGTGAAACTGACCCAGGCAAATATCTTTCATCACCGACTGGCAAGGGAGCACTGAGGGTTTGTGGTTATGGGAATAGTAGCCGAGGAAGAGGATGGTGTGGCTGTACCTTTCTTTTCAGGAGAGGAAGGTAATTGTTACTGGAACAATTGAAAGGCTGGTGAAGCACAGGGGTGTAACTTTAGGAAGGCACTGTGGATGGATATTATCCTACTGAGGGTCTCTGGCAGAGGCCATGTAGACCTGGAACAGCTGGAGTGCATGGGAGGGATGATTTGTAGGCTGGAGCTGCAGCTGAGACAATAGTTTTCAGCTGATGTGTTAGAGAGGCAATGAGGCTGCCAGTGTGATGGAGTGCTCCAAACAAGTAGGAGACTTGGGAGGGGAGGTGTGCATCTTGGGTGAAGGACTTTTATTCACATGACTGTGGGGGAAAGGGATTGCTAGTGGAGGAGACCTAAAAATAAAAGCTGGTTTTGCTGAAGAAGTGAAAGAAAGTGAAACAAAAGAGATGTCAGTAGAGAGGAACAACTAGCCCCCACTAGAAGAGAGGTGTAGCCCACACTGAGAGCTGAAGAATGTTGCTAAAGAAGGAACACGAACACAGAGAAACTGGGGTGCTGAAGACAGAGCATAATAACTATAGTTTCAGGAAAGAAAATCAGGTAAATAAGCATGTGGTAATGAGCATGTGTCAGCAGGTAGAGGAGAGAAAGAAAGGACTGGTGCTTATTTCCATAGGTAATTTACTATTTCATAGTAAAATAGAGCCTGGTCTGTTTGGGATATGAAGTTGGATCAGCTAGAGATAGCTGAAATATACCTATGTAAAATGTTGTGAGTCTGGTAAAAAAATGTATGAGCTTGAATTAATCATACCAGTTGCAAAAGTGAGCATCTTGGGGTAAAAGAAAGGGGACTGAAACATAAATACTGTTGAATGTGATTGGTTGGTCAGGAAAGGAAGAGATGGAGTATAACCTTGTCTGTGCATGTAGACATATTGCTATACTTCTGTGAAGAAACTGGTAAGGGTAGCATGGATGAAAACTGGACACATGTTGGTCAAAATAATTTTGACTATGAGTTTCTAGCACTGAGGTTGTGGTGGCTTTGATTTCTCAGGTATAGATTGAAAAACTACAAGAAACTGTTTGCAGTAATGGCTGATTAATTATTTCTTCAGATTGTTCTTCCTCCTTCAGTCAGGTTTTCTTCTTTTTGGTACAGAAACTAGAAAGCTATAGAATGGCTAGTGACTATGAATTGATTAATTTTTAAATGAAATGGAAGAGTAAATAAAACCCTCCTTTCAGCTCAGTTTATTGATTTCAAAAGGATGAACTTCTCGGAGAGGTTAATATGTTCAGCTGGGTTAAGGGGATCAGCCACTTGGATGTGGAGGAGTTCTCTAAGTACAGGGTGCTGCAGCTATTGGGAATCTGTGCATCAGGAAAGGGCAGAGATCCAGCCAAGGAAGGTTTTCTGTGCTTAAATTAACAGAAAAGGAAAAAGCATGTGCTGGTTAGCATGTGCTATGAAGAATATTTGCCCAAGAAAAAAGGATATGCATGAGTTTCCTAAACAGTCAAGAAATCAAATTCTGGGATTGTTTGTTGACACCAAAACCAGTTTTTCATTTGTTCTTTGAAGAAAATAAAAATCAGGGAGGATTATATGGTAGTTGGTTCATACAATAGACTTCATACAAAAGACTGAATTTAATGACCCACGACCAATCTGTCTGTCTGTGGTCTTGAAGAGATGTTTGCAAATATGCAAGTTGTATGGTTCAGGATGGAGACAATGTTTAGGCTATTGTGTACGAGGGGGAGATGAAAGCAGACATGCATAAATAAAATCTGTTGGGGGGTCCTGGCTGAGCATTGCCTGCTGCAATCATTCCCCAGCCACAGACAGCGAGGCAGTGCTCAAGACTCAGAAATCTCCCTGGCTAGCAGCCATTTTGTTAATAGATGGGGCCCTCAGCTCTACTCTATCTGCACAGAAATTTTTTTCTCGATCCCCTTTTTGTCTGTGTTTGCTGTGTGACTCAGTACCCCAGATCTGAAATGGCTGCAGGTGCCCTAGACACGCTGTGGTTGTTTGAAGTCAGGCAGTCTCTCAACAGATTATACAAGGATGAAGGCACTCCTTACAGACAGCATTTTGTTCCCGCTCTCCTCACTGCAGTGGGGCTTTCCCTCTGGGAGGAGGTTTAGGAGAGTTGTCCACAAAAGTCTCCTGTGAGGAACAGGTGATGAGCTGTCTCCCATGAATCTCTGCAAAGTGGCAGTTGTGGCATCTCCTGGAGGAAGGCCTTTAATGTGACAATGATGCACAGTGTGAGATGGCAGAATACTAGAAGAAGCCGTTAGCCAGTCACTGTTTGGTCTTGTGGTCCCTGTTGTCATTCTTTTTCACACATCAACTTATTTTGGGTGAAGAAAGATCTAACTCATGTTGTGCCAACATGTGCCAGCGGAGGAGCAGAAGTTTGCTGTGTATTTGTGCTGTGTTTGCATTTCAACTTCTTTCACTAATCTTTCTTAAGAAGTTTCTATTCTTTTCTACTTCATTTTCTGGTTCCTCAAGGAACTGCTTTAATAAAATACATGACCAGAGTCAGTCCTACATAGAGTGACTCTGGCTGCTCTCCATGAAAATCTTCATTCCTCATGAACTGTCAGCAGGGGAGTGCGACAGATACATCTGTCACAGAGAACTGGTCTGCTTTTGGCAGCTGTGGCTGGTGGCTGCCACAGCTTGGGTCAAGTGCTTGTTCCTCTGACTTGTGCACCCACATCTATTGTGTAGGTGTTTTCTGCATACTTAAGTGAGAGTCAAACTGCTCACTAACATACGGTAAAGAGTTATGAGAATAGGGAGGCATTTCTCAGGAGACTCCATCTTTTTGAAGTCTTCCTGGGCTCAGCTCATGGTATTGCACCTCTTGCAATTGTCTTGTAGCATTATTACACAGCTACAGTGACTCATCAGGAGAGATCTTGCTGCAAGTGCTTGGTGTTTCCTGCTCCAGCTTCTTTTCTACTGGAAACCATTTAGAAGGTGAATAGGGAACTTGTGCCAAGTATCCATCTGTATCCAACTCGGTCACTGATGGGGAGAGTGGCCGGTGTGAAACTTGTCTATTATACCTAAAGTTGTTGTGGATTTCTGGTTTAACTTGGACTGAGGAGGCTGTTCAGGCATGTGCTTTGGGCTCCAAATTGGTAGGAACTGCCTTTAAGTACAAACGAAATTTGCCAGTACCAAATAGCGGAATAGGTGCAGCAGGGAACGTGCCACTCTGCGAGGGTATTCAGCTAACAGCTGTGACTGTGTGTGCCCTAGAAGTAGGTCATGAACACGTCTGCTGGCTTGAAGTCTCCCAGGAACACCGGTTTTTGTGCTGCTCGACTTGGAAGAGGTGAGGTAATGTATCCTATTTGTGTCAGCCAGTCTAGTTTGTAACATGTACCATAGTGCTGGAGTCCAGGTGTCCTGACTGGAATGCAAAGGCTGTTGCTCCCCAACAGGTCAGCAGCACAGAAGCACAGTTTCGATCCCTGTCTTGTGCATAGAGAGAGAAGGCTGTTGCCAGAAGTTGATTATTTCAAGCATTCTCCTGGGTCACTACAGGCTGCTTTTGCTGCAGCTCTCTTCCATGCTTTTCCCTTTGGCTTTGAATAACATTGCTTGCAATTTTGCTGGCCTTCACCTTCGTGCTTCACAGACTGTCACATTAATGCCTGGCCTTTTAAAAATAAAAATTAAAGTCCCTCAGTGTTTCTTTTTCCCTTTGATTGAATTCTAACAGAAAGTTACACTGGAAGAAAATGTGTGTGTGTGCTTATGCAAAAAGATGGCAAAAAAATAGCATTATTGATAAATTTGCTAACTGTCCTCCTCATGTTAAGGTTTCATTAGCAATACTTTGTATCTTTAAATCAATGAGGAGTTTGAATATGTAGTCCCAGAACAAACCTGTCTTCTCCTGCCAAAACACTGAAACGTGGAATGTGTTCCTGCCAGTTACATGAAACGTAGAGTATTTCTTTCTGTGTCTTTGAGCTTTATACTATCACTCATTGTCACAATATGGTATCCTATTCAATTCCAAATAATTTGGCAGGCCTGTAATCATTGGCTTTTCCTCACTCTTGGATTATAGTGATGTTGCTTGGAGAATGTGCTATGTCTAGCAAAAGTCATGTACTCCCTCCTTTTAGTTTGCCTCCAGATGGGATAAGAGAGGTTTTTCTTTGATGTTCCTGCTTAAAAAACCTCATTCTGTGGTGGTGGTGTGGGGGACACCACTGAAAGGGTTAAGTGGTTTTGAATGCTTGCCGAGATCCCAATTCTAGGTTGTTCTAAGTGACGAATTCTGGGTCACTAACAATGGGAATTGTTCTGAATAATCTGATAATGTTCTCCTTGGTTGTGTTGCTTTGTTTCAGGGTGTTGTCACTTCATATCTGTCTGGAAGTGAGGTAGTGGAAGGAGTTCTGGAATAATTCAAAACTTTTCCTTTGCTCTTTATCCGAAATCTTTGGCCCATGCCGTTATGTGCTGGGATGCCCAACCCTCCTGAAATGCAATGGGAATTCATTCTCCTCTCTCCCCTCAAAGAACTCAGGCATCTAAGTCTGAGAGGTAGATTTTTATCAAAACTTCTTTTCATTTACATACATCTGGCCTGTCAGACTAGTCTGTGAATGACAATGTTCTCAGTGCCAGAGAACCATCATCTCTGGGAAGGAACAT
Source organism: Corvus brachyrhynchos (assembly GCF_000691975.1). NCBI lineage: Eukaryota > Metazoa > Chordata > Aves > Passeriformes > Corvidae > Corvus > Corvus brachyrhynchos. The sequence goes on along the minus strand of NW_008236629.1, from coordinate 3,540,535 downwards.
AAAACATGTGGTGAGTGCCACAAACATCTACTAGATCAGACAATTTGTGTGGCATTCCCTTAGGGAATACTTCTCATAACTTGACTCAAAAGAATATGTCTTTGTTACTTGGAGCCATCTGATGTCTCCTCTGATCCAGTGATTGTTTTAAACTTTAAAAGCTCTTGTATTCCACCTGTATGGGAAGGGTGGGAGTTTAACCCTTTTGTCTTTGTGCAGCACTTAAGGATAGTCAAAATGTTTCCCCTGTAACCTCTCTCTGAAACCACTGGCTCCACCAGATGCACCTTGAGTCTTTTATTTATTTTTAGTTCATGTGACCCTGAGGCCTGGTGGCTTCACAATGGGCAAAGGTTTTGGAGTTCAAAAGGCAGACCTGTGTCTAGGAAAAAAACTTGTCAGCTGGAGGCCAGATTTTCCCCCTGCCTTAGATGAGTTTTGCACAGTAGTCACTGTCAATTTACACAAGAGGGTTGGATCTGGGACAAGTTATTAGCCATTGCACTCAAATTGCTGAGAGCTTTTGCAGCCCTTCATGGAGTGTTTTCAGGATATATTACTGGTTTTTGGTGCTATCTGGGTGTGCAACTAAGAGAGTTCAAGTTTTGCTAGGGAGGGGGAAATACAGGAGAAGCAATCTGATTTATAGGTGGTCTTGGCTCTTCTGGACACGCATTTTGAGTGCATTGGAGTTACTGCATCTGAATGCTTTACTGCTTGTCAGCTGAGCAAAGGTAACTGAGCCCCAGGGGTGAGGCTATATGCATTAGCTCAGCTCTCACCAAAGCCCCTTTCCTCGTAGTTCCCTTTAGGTTTGTGTTAGAAGCTCTAAATCTTTACTGGCCTATCTGCCCTCCCCCATGCTGCTTTATGGCACTTAGAACCATATTCTACCCTTGATGCTACATGGGAGCTTTCTACAAACCCGAGTTTCTCTTAGCTTTGCTCGCTGGAAGCTTGGCAGATTACAACCTGCCAAGAAACAATATGAATATGAAAGTTTGGACTGTGATGTTTTCTTCTCTCAAGAAAGTATAGAGTATGGAAAGACAAGGGGGAGTCATGGATCTCATAAAATATATCTCCCCTTTGGCTTGGATTATAATAACAACATGTCTGAGTCACCACATGGTACACTGATATGAAGCAACTGCCTGCAGAAAAACCAAAGCCATGCATTTTTCTGAAAAATGAGGGGGAAAGAAGAAGAAAAAAACCCATTTATTTTCATTCTTTTGGCTAGCTTATTTTTCTTCTATTTCTCATTAACCTTTAGAAAATAAAGCCAGCTTTCCTGAGGGAAAATAGCACTTCTTTGCCTCACCCCACTAGAGCTGCCCTTCAGCAGCCAAATTTAGCTAAAGGCATGCAGTGGTTTCTAGGCCCACTGAGTTGAATCTTACTCCTGGTCTGCAGGGGTCCTGCCTGTGTGCCCCACAAAAGCTATTGCTGAGACTATGGAAAATTGTCCATCTCTTGAGCCGGATGCAAAGTCCCCTGGAGGACAATGTAACCACTTGGAGTGCTGAACGGATTTCTTGCTCATGTTGATTGCTGTTCAGATCCCAGGACCACAAAGAGATACCGTGTCCCTTTCAAGTTCCGCTCTAGCCTCCAAGCATGGAGTTCCGCTCTCAGCCTTTGAAGTTGCTTATCTGGGCTCTCTGCCCTCTGAGGAGACAGGGAAGAGCACCCCCAGAGGTCGGTTTGTCCTGACTTACATGAAGCATCCAAGCCAGTTTCCTTCTGTTGGACTCCATTTCTCCAGAGCTTGTAACAGGAGACTGGCTATCATAAGTACATATTTTTGTCACCTAGAGATAGATGTGCTGAATGCCGTACAAATTTGGTGGCTTCTGGAAGTGGTTTCTCGTGTGTCTCAGTGATCACAGGTCTCCTTATCTTGTGTCTTCGCAGAGGAACATGGATTTTTAAACTCTAGTTTCTCTATCTCCAGATAACTACAGATGTGTAACAGATGGCTGGATTTTCATCTTGGATGATGCAAAGAAATCATAGAGTAGAATCGCTTAGGTTAGAAAGGACCCATAAGGTCATTGAGTCCAACCATTAACCTAATAGTGCCAAGTCCACCGCTAAACCTAAGTGCCACATCTGCATGGCTTTTAAATACCTCTAGGGATGGTGACTCCACCCCTTCCCTGGGTAGCCTGTGCTTGACAACTCTTTTGATGAAGAAATTTTTCCCACTATTCTATTTAAACCTCTCCTGGTGCGACCCAAGGACGTTTCCTCTAACCCTATCACTTCTTACATGGGGGAAGAGATTGATATCCACATGTAAGTTTTCAAGGAGGCCATTAGAAACATCCAATGTAACTGAGTTTGTGTATAGAAGTGTGGATGAGTCTATATTTTGTGCTTTAGACTGTGTAGAGATTTTCTCTTCTGCCCAGAACAAAGCAGTGTGTGTTTCGACAGCCTGGAAAATTGGGAATGTGGCATGAAGATGTGCCAAAATGGCACTTTGGATATATGATTTGTTTCTGGTACTAAGCCATTATATTGACTTGGTAAAAATGTGGAGGGCTGCTTCTGTGCAGTACCTGGAGAATGCAGTCTAGAGTTAAACTATGTCCTCTGTTTCCTTCAAATCTGGCCTTGCCTGGTGGCAATCAGTGCCATACACTGGTAGTACTTCATCTCTTTACGTGTCTCTGAAGTATGTGGTTGCATCCGATATTTTAGGAATGGCCTATGGGGCCCAGCACAAAGATTTGAAGAAGTGCTTGGGCTCGACTGTGGTCTAGGAGCATAGTTAGGAGCCATATTAGTGGAATATCTTCCCTGGGATGAGTAGAACTTTTCAAGAGGTACCTATGCTGATGTCTCTCCCCATCTTTTCTCGAAGAACAAGATGCAGAGGTCATCAGAAATATTTCAGCAAACAAAGGTTCTGTCAGAAATTGCAGACCTGTCTTTCCACTGAGGATTATTTCAACCTGAATGATTTCCAGTGAGGCAAATGGAAAAGGGTTGACATAGGCTATCCCAGGGGCTGCTCACAGGCCAAGCTTTCCAGAGGCTTTCATGCTTGCTGGGTAATTGGTTTTCCAGGCTGTGGGATCTCATAAATAGGGTTCATCCTTGCTGTCTTCCTCCAACATGCAAAATGATGGGATGCATCAACCTCTGGTTGTATCTGTCTCCTTATATTAACTATCATAGGAATTTGCCTGGTTTACAATAGACACCTAATTTCTGGGCCTTAAAGTAAGTCACAGATGCCTCACCACATGCCCAAATCCTGCATAGGCAAGATGGAGAAAAGCAGGATGAAGAGGAGGTCAGTGTTTGCTTGTGGGGAGGAATGAACCTCAGTTTTCTGTGAGTCAGAAACTTTTCTCTGGCTGTGGTTGTGTAGGTGCCTAACTTGCTTAAGAGCTGAATGCAAGAATCATTTGTAATATGTTGTAACAACAACTTTATTGGTCATCAAGCTTGCAGATATATGACAGATGGTATCTTCCCTGTAAGCCACTAGATGGTGATCTTTATATTTGTTAGCCACGTGCCTAGGTAGGCGAAGACACTACTTTTTATAGAAAACCTTTTTTTTTTACTTTTTATTTTTTTTCACCACAAAGAGACCTCAGTGCACTTCCTGCAAGGAAAGTGAACATGGACCCATGTGGCGGAAACCAAAACAATTTGCTCTTACTGTGAGAATGGAAAGTGAGATTGCTTTCGGTCAATGTTTGAATGGAGAGGAGACTGGTGATCTGCTCCCATCCTTCATCTGCAAATCAGGCCCTGCCCATTTGGAGTGTCAGAGTCATCTGAAGTGTGCTGGTGCTGGTCTGCTGGGTTCAGCCATCTGGACTGTCCCTTTGCAGGGTCTGGTAGCAGTTGGGTGCATTCAGTGGTTCACAGACCCAACACCTGGAGATTTAATGCACTCAGAATCTCTTATTTTGGCTTGCTTGCATAGTTACCCTTGGGAAGCAGGCAAGTAGAACTGAGTTTGTTTTAATCAAAAGGTAACCATGGCAATGTTTGTATTGGAAACACCTCAACAGGGGTGCCTCCATGATGAAGATTGTATTCAGACCTGAGGTGCTGTATGTGTCTTGGGCAGGTTCTGGCATGGCCTTCTTGGTCACAGACTAATATAGGTTGGAAAGGATCTCCAGAGATCATTAGTTCAAGCCTTTGCAGAGTTGAGCAAAATTAGTTCAGATTGCTCAGGGCCTTCTTGCCCAGTCCAGTCTTGAGCTTGAGGATGAAGATCCCACAACCTCTCCTGAACAGCCTGTTCCAGTGCTTGACTGCTTGACTGGCCTTAAATGTGAATCCTTTTTCCTAAAATCTAACTAGATTTTCTCCTATTGAGACTTGCATTTTTCAAGCAGAAAACTACCTTTGAGTAACCAGTGCATAAATTTTAGAGTCTCTGATGTAAATGAAATGACCTCTCATTTCAGTACCATAGTGACTTAAGTCTAAAAGTAATGTTGAATTATTGGCCCTTCTTAATGGGATGCTAAGGATCTAATTTATCATCACCCTGTACCTTGAGGCATCATTAGTAGCAGTTGAAAATGTTTGTGGTGGCAGGTTTTAAATGCACTATATGTCAAGGAGACAGAGCAAGAAGCCCTTGGAGAAGCTGCTGCATCAGTTGAATCCATACCAAATTTCACAAAGACTTGGGAGGGGAGGGAATCAAGGGATCCTTTGTAGAGTGCAGTGCTGTTTGCTGTATTTTTCCATGATGTCTGCTTTTCCTGGTTCTGGTCCAGGCCGTATGTAAAAGTTGCAAAGTGTAGCACAAGTGGGCCCCTGTTATGATGCATCTTCTTTCCCCAAACTGGTGGCAGACAGTGAGGGGTCTGAGAAGGATGGTGCCAGCCAGTCTTGCAGCAAAAGAGGACAGTGAGGTTAGCAGAAGTGCTTGTCTGGGGAGGCCTTTAATTCAAGGGAGCAACACTCTGAGTAGTAAGCACTTGGAGTTCCTGTCTCTTGACCAACCTGTCCTGTCAAGCACTTCCAAGGGTGCTGAAGCTCAGCCAGAAGTGTGGCTGCATCCCTGCACTCCCATATGAGGCGAGAGCCATGGTTTGCCAGGGCTTGCAGCAGTGGCCTGAAGATTTGTGTTGTTTCTTGGAGGAGAGGGCAATTGCTGGAACACTTTAGAGAACACATCAACCTGCAGGATGCCTGACTTCTCCGGGTGTGAAAGGTAGTGGAAAATTTGATGGGCAGCCTAAAGAACAGGCTGGCCTGATCCTTTTAAGGTACATTGTCTCTCCAGAAGCTTTCCAACTGCATTTCTGCTGAGGTACATGTGTAGACATCTATAAAGGAGGGCTTGTTAGCCTTTCCCAGTCAGACGGACATTCCAAAAAGCCTGTCTCTCCCTTCCCCCACACGAAGATGACTAACCTTATGGCAGTGAAATCACGGTCAGTGTGACCAGAGAAGATACAACACAGCCAGAACTATTCTGGTAGGTAAGCCTCGGTCAGCACCCAGACCCAGTCTGTGTGAGAAGGGCTTGTATGGGCCTGGACCAAACTGCATCCAGTTTGTGCCCTGAGCTGTGACACACAAAATATTTGGCCCTCCAAAGCACCAGCTAGTCATGACTCTGTTTTCTCCCATACTGTCAAACCAAAATGCTGGAGAAAGGCTGTAGCTTAACATTAAACTGCCTCGAGCCAAGTAGGAGCGTGAGTCCCAAAGCCAGCTGAAAGATAAGCATAGCCCAAGTCTGTTGTGCCAGCCGGAAGAGCATCAGTCACTAGATTTTAGTCAGGATCTGCCTACCACTTTCTTGTCCCTTTTGGTTTTGAGGATGCAGGACATGACAAGGCTGGAAGTGCTGTTTCTAGACCCTGTGGTTTTCCTTCCCTCAGTCCTGAGAGAGCTGAACAGCTACACTTTGCCAGCTGATTAGAAATGCTCATAGATGTATTTACAGCAGGGATGATGACTTTGCCCCCAAAACCTCCCCTTGCAAGCTGTTCTGCTCTGTGATGGACCCCCAAGGATGGCTGTTGAAACACTGGGCTTGCAACCTCATCCTATCCTTTCCTTTCCTTGCTGTAGGTTTGCTTCATGCACTTTCACACACGTGTACACACACAGAGTGTGTTTCTATACACACCCCTCTGGTTTTTTTTTTTCCTTTTTGGCTTCCTCTCACTGTATTGTTTTAAGTTGGTGCCTGGGCTGACCGCCAGTTTAAATTTCATCTGCCTCTCTTCTCCTCCTCCTCCTTCTCCTCTGCCCCCCTCCTTCTCTCCCTCTCCATCCCCAGAAGTGATACTGTTTACTTTCCCTGCTGCTTTCTCAATGTCTTTGTACGCACTGCAAGGGATATAATCACCAGCTGTGGAGAGCTTTCTGAAACTCGAACTTATTCCTCAGTGCCTCGGGTGAGCGACCTCGCCATTAAAAATAAATAAATAAATACAACAATTGCTGTATTTAAAGACAAGAAAATGCATCTTTTACATCTCGAGCTGGATCTTGAACAATCATGCCTGTTTTCTTCCTCCCTCGTGCAGTCGGTGGGCATATATATAGATGGACAGCTATTTAGCTAGGGGAAGAAAAGGCAACAAAAAAATCTCCCAACTTCCCCTTCTGCTCAAAATAAAAAATGAGAAAACCCTGCCCCTAAGAGAAGGATTTTCCTTTTTTAATTCAGCCCCCCCGCCCCCCATTTTTTTGTGTTGCTGTTTCGCTTTAATTTTCTCCTTGGACAAGAGGAAGAAGAGTCTAGCATGGAAGTGTCAGACTTCGAAGGGCACTTTGTCTGCGGGACAAAGCCTCTACAGCACTAAGGCGAAGAAACATTAGAGGATAAAAGTGTTTGCCAGGATCCCCTCTTCCTTTTCTTCTTCCTCTGTGTGTGTGCGTCTCTCCCTTTCGGGGAGGAGGTGAAAGGGAGGTCAAACCGTGCCTACTGACCTCTGCCCCTTGCCCCCTGTGAACCAGAGGGAAGCCTTTGAAGTTGTAAAGTGCCCACAAAAACAGCAAACCAAACATGCCGCTGGCTTTTCCCTCCCCTTCTCCCGGCCGCCAGCTGCTTAATGGAAGGTGACAGTGGAGAGGCAGCGGGCCGGGGGCTCGGCGCACCTCACCTCCACCCCGGCCCCGGCGTGCGCTTAATTGGCACCCTAAAAAGCCCACACACCCGGCACAAGGGAGAGGAGGCACTGCCAAAAGGTGAAAACAAGCCCTTGCTATCTCTCCTGCTGGCACTCTGTGCAGCTGTGCTGTGGCTGAGGGAGAGAACTCATGCCTGGGAAGTGTTGGTTGGAGGTGACTGGAGCGTGCTGGAAGGTCACTGGTGGCTGGAAAGAGGTGGGAGAGGTTCCCCGTGTCCCGGTTGGCCCTGTCGTGGCTTCTGCTGGCACAGCTCATGGGCAGCACAGGCAGCAGCACCTTTGTGAGTGCTTCTGCTGCTCCTTCTGCTGTCACAGCCATAAAAGGAGAGTCAAGGTTCCATGAGAAACAGGCAGAAGAAAACGAAAAAGGATTTGCCTCCCTTTCCCTTGAAATTTGGACCATTTCTGGAGGCAGTCCCAATGCCAACAGCAAGTCAAAGTTTTTTGTATGTTGTCTCTTGTGGCAATAAGCAGGGCCCCCAAGCAGAGAACATTTTAGCATTGAATGAGAGGTGGGGTTTTTACTCTAATACTTCGAGCATGGTACCTGTGTTGTTCCTGCTGTTGTCTTTGAGGTCTCCATCTTAAGTCTGGGAGGTGTAGCCTGAAACATTTTGGATGCCTTGAGAGGACAGGGAGATTTTTCTCCTTTGTGTGTGAACACCTTCTGTTTCCTCCTGGGCAGAGGGTTGTCCCTGTTGGGAACAGGGTGGCCAAGCCCTAGCTGGGGAGCCTGTGAGCCTCCACCTGAAGGAAGCTGAGTTTTGCTGTGAGCCCTGGTTTTCCTCCCAGCAAGCCGGTGCTCTGTGTGAGATGCCATACTATTGCTTTGGCAGATTGCTGCTTGCTTTTTAAATTTTCTGATTTGTTCACGGTCCAACAGCTCTTTCCTCTTGGTGTATTGCTGGGATTTGCTGTTGCCCCACTCACATGACATGGGGGTCCTGCCCCAGGACCTTGAGAGCCCTGGTCATCCAAAAGCCTCCTTCAACAGGAGGTGAGTTTTAAACTTTGGTGCTTTGGGTGTAGGGTAACATCCTCATACACCCAAAATGATCCCTAAACCCCAAAAAGTCTGGCCCTAAATCTCAGAAAACAAGGTTGGCTAACAGCTGACCAAAAAAAAATCAAAAAGGAAAAACCCAAACCACCCATCAGCCACCTTTCCCATCTACTGCAGGTATGCTTATGCTGGCTGCAAAACAATTGCAATCGTGAGCTATGCACAAGTTCAGTAGTTTCAGCTGCCTTTTTCCTGTGCTTAGTGTAGTTTTTACCCTTGGATGCTGGGCAGGAAATCCCAGCCCAAATGAAGTCAAGCTGAGATTTGTCATTGACTTAGTGGAACCTGGGACTTTGCTCCTTATCTACAGCAGCAGCATTCAGGGATTCATATAGAATAAAACTCCTCTGGCTCTCATTCTTCCTATGCTTCTGAGTGCCCAGATAAGCCCTGTGGGTTCCAGCTGGCATTTCTGATCTCATTCGTCTGGGGCCTGATAAGGTGTTACAATGTCCAATGTACAAAATCCTGTTCTGCAGTTTTACCTCCTCTTTTCCTGTATATATATTTTTTTTCATACTGGAAGAGAATGTGGCATTCC
>NW_008236629.1:3531187-3531777 GCF_000691975.1 Corvus brachyrhynchos | reverse complement strand
TACAATCGTTAACTGTAGCAAAATAATTAATGTGCTGTGTGGCAGTAGTGACTGATGCTCAAGGCATCCAGAACTGAATCAGCTCTTTTTTAAAATTTAGATTCAGCCATGTCCACTATAACATGTTTGTATGGGTTTAGTCAACACCTTTTGGTCCTTCTGAGCTCAGTAAAATCTTCTGTTTCTTATGTGCAGTTATTGTATGATCTCTCCATAGCACCTCTATTTATTCTGGAATAGCCAAGCTTTTACTCCATCTCGTTTTGAAAGCAGGACTCTGTTTTATGTGCATGTCTAGTGATGCACAAAGTAGATTCTCCCTATTCCATCTTTAGCATGTGCCAAATTTCATCCAAGTTCTAAAATAAATTTTGAAAACAATAAAGAAAAGTAGTGTTTATTACAGCTTTGCCATTCCAGTCTATGAGGCAGCATCAGGTTCCCCATCTCAGATTCTGTTATTTCCCTCTGGGCTCATACCATGCTTACCACATAGAGAAGATTTCAGGAATTTGCTGTCGTTGTGTAATATTCACCATTTAGTGTAGGGAGCCTATGTCAGGCTGCCTAAACATTGAGTGTGGACTAAG
>NW_008236629.1:3526487-3531021 GCF_000691975.1 Corvus brachyrhynchos | reverse complement strand
GGAACCTATGCCAGGCTGCCTAAACATTGAGTGTGGACTAAGAAACGGGGAAGGCACCTCTGGGGGTGGTTTGGACCACATAAGTAGAACAGGAGCTAGGTTCCTACCCTCTGGGCTCTGAATCATGTTCAAAAAATGTCTGCCCCTCTCTCTGGAGTTTGCAGGGAGTCTCAGTTTCTAATTTGGACATCTCAGTGTGGTCCACATGGTGAAATAGTGTGAGGACCCCCCTGCATGTTTACTCGAACATCCATTAGAATAAGGCTGTGCTCCCAGTGTCCTCAGGCTCCTCTTTGAGGGGAGCTTCTCTAGGAATGACTGCTTGTTAATGTATTTTTCACCTCAAGGTCCAGCTTTGAAGAAGGACCTGCTTTCACAGATCTGTTTATTTGTACTTGTGTATTTGTTTATTTAAGGGGGTAGCTCTTTCCTCTCTCCTCTTCAGAACTGGTTCTCCTTGCATATGATGAAGAACATTTTTTTGCTTGAGTGAGTCACTGCTATAATTTCTGTAACTGCCTGCTCATTGCAGCATTGTCAGGAGCCAGTGTCTCCATGGGTCTCTGCTCCACGTTTACCCTTGTGCAGAGTTTGACTTTGCATCTTGAAGAAAGGTCTCATGCTTTAGTTCCAGGTGTGCTTGAGTTCCTTCCCTGCTTGCCAGTACCTTTGTTTAAGGAGGGTAGAAAGTGCTGGCCCTTGGGAGGTTCTGCCCATGAGGAAGCCAAGTCCATCTTTTGCAGTAACTTAGTCTGAGCCTTTTGTTACAGCACAAATTCGTAGCTTCTTAAAGAGTCTGAGTATTCCCACTTTTATGATGCCAGATTTGTGGCCTAGGATTCCAGGAGACTAAAGAGCCACATTTTTTTCCTTGATCAGAATGTCAAAGCTCCTCCATACTTGTCTCTGCCACTGGTTTTGCTGGGTGCTCTTAGGTAAGATAAATTCACGTCTGCCTGTCTTCATGTGGCTGGCTGCAGTGCAAAACAATGACATTTCCTTTGCAAAATTCTCTATGGATTACAGCAATGCAAGAGTTTCTCCTTTAAAGAGTTTTCTTAATGATATTTCACAGTTTTGCCTGCTATGTCCATATTTGAAGGTGAACATTCCCCTGAGTAAGCTAACTCCCCATCAGGAAAATGGGCCTTTTTGTTTTTCAGATGTCTTTGTTTAGCAGCTTGTGATCCCCTCAATTGTCCCACAGTGTGGGCCCCCCTGGCACCTGGGGTCTCAAGGCTTAACCCCTATCTCAGTTCTAGGCTGTGTAGTTTCATGTAGCACTTCTTTCCATATACTGCCTGCCCTTTTCCCACCTAAGCATTTAGGCACCTTCCCTTGTTCCCTTTTTGTTAAGCACTGATTTCATCTTGGCTGCCTGCAAAATAAATGGAAGTGCTGCAAGTAACTTGCCTTTGAGGGATTTTTTTTTTTTTTTTTTGAGGTGGGGAGTTGTTGTTGAGTTTGTTTGTTTGCTTGGGGTTTTTTGTATGTGTAGTGGGGGGGGAACTGTTTGACCAAGCACTAAGCTAAGGACATTAACCTCAGATAAAATCTCTAAACCATCCTGCTGATGAACATATCAGCATCTCCTGATTCCAAAAGACTTTGTATAGTCTTTGTCTTCCTTGTTACTTTTGAAGAGAGATGAAAAGTACTAAAACCTTCTCTTTTAATCTTAGTTCCTTCAGATACCTCTTGTAGTGTCCTAGAGATGGTGAGATGCCACAAAATGTTCAAAGATTATCCAAAAACATGAGGGCCACATGGCTGGGGAGACTGGATGCTGATCTATGGTGCAAAGGCACTTTGTCGTGGTATTACTTTAGCAGGTGTTCCTCAGCTGCCTCTCCCCATTTTGGTTCCTATGGTGTCATGAGAACGTAGTGGGTGGGATAATGTTGTCAGTGCATAGTATGACTGCAAAATCTCCAAACACCAGAAGTTTTATCTCAGTGGACCAGTGTGACCCCTGGTAAACAAAGGTCTGGTAATCTGTTTGCCCTGCCTGATATGCACTGCCGTCTACATGGCATGAGTCTTGGTGTTGTCATGCTATGGTATGATTTGTTTTTCTTCAAGATTGCAGCTGGAAACCAACCCAGAAAAGCAAATGTATCTCTGCCTTGTATTTTCTCCTGCAGATGACATTGAAATCACAATTGCCAGCCTTCGAAAAACAGATTTATTAAGCACTAGATTTCCCTATCTCTTTTCTCAATTTATATCCCCATCATAAGGTAGAAAACAGGGGTTGTAACCCCAGCAGAGAGCTTGTATTTCAGTATCTAATGCTGGAATTCTTGTGCACCAGACAAACACTGCAAGCTCTGGGACCAGCTGCAACGAGCACAATTCTGGGAAGCACTGACTGCACCATTTTTAGTGTCCCTGCATTTAAAGGGCAGGTTGATTTCTGCTGCTCGGCATTTAAAGGGCAGGTTGATTTCTGCTGCTTGACATCTATCAACACATAATCTGGTCAGCCTGTTCTTTGCTGAAATGTACATTTTCATTTCAGATCTTCACTAAAGAGAACTTCAGTGCATGTAGACACAACTGCCACACAGGCTCCCACTATGTGCCACTCCTGTAGTGAACAGAAAGCTTTAATTCCCCTTCTAGGAGGGACCTAAGCAAGCCAGAGCCCTGTGGTTGTACAAACATTCACACACATGGTCTGAAACAAGCCATCAAGGATTATTCCTGGAGTGATTAGGGACAAGTCCTAACAAGCCTTCATAATAATGCAGACTATTTAAAGCTTCTGAGGGCCAGGATCATATGGCAAAGGGCAGGGTAAATGAAAACAGGGTAATTTCTGATGCCATGAACGTGCTAAAATGGGAGGTGGGGAATGTTTCTGTGAGTCTGTGGGGGGAGTTGACTGGAAGGAGGGGAACATTATAATAATAGTTAGCATTTATGTAACTCTTCACGTATTTAAACCACTGCACAAACACTGACTAGGGAGGAACTGGAATGCACTGCATGATACCCAAGGCAGAGCTATTTAATTTTTTTTTTTAAGTATTGATCTAGGGTAACAAGTAGCTCTAGTGAGGGGAGCAGCAGCATGGCTTGCCTGGCACGTGAGTGGGTGAAAGAGCCAGAGGGATGCAGAAAGAAATGGGCATGGCTGTGGTGAGTAGAGTATTCCTTGGGGAACAATGGGGAGATCTGGCTCTGTCATGCCTTCTCTTCTGCCCTTACAAAGGTGTGAAAGCCCTAAAGTGCCATGCAAGTCTCCTTGACAGTGACAACATTTTGCCCTTGGCTCACTATTAGCTTGGCAAAAGGTGAAAAAATAGGTGTAGTGATCAACAGCTGTGATTTCTCTCCCCATGGGGTCAAGGCCAAATTGTGGGGTTTGAAATCAAATGGAAAAATGCATTTCCCCATGGCTATGATGGCACAATGAGGTGAGGACAACTGCAAGTCCAGCTGCTACCAACAGCAGGCCTGTGAAGGAGTAGCAGGGTGCTTGGCCACCCTCACTTAGGACATGTGTGTTGTCCATCAGGTTTTCTTCCCTGCACTGCTGGGGGAGAATCTGTGATGATGCCACCAGGGCAGCAGCAAACCCTAGCAGCTATGACAGGCCTTGCTTGTGCCTCTCTTCCCAGCATTAACCCAGGGTTTCTTTTTGCTACCTGCAACTTCTTACACGTTTCCCAGAAGGTTTTTTTTTTGTCTAGTGGTTGAGAAGCTCCTATGGGGGCCTCAGTTCCAAGATGCCTGGGTTCAGGTGCATCTGCTTTTGAAATGACTGGGAGCTGGGTGGATGACTGAAATGGAAAGGAAGATGGGACGAATCAAGCAACTTTTTTCTGGCTTCCTTGCTGAACTTAAAACTGTGAGGACTTCTTTTTCATTTTTACCCTGTAGAATGAAGTGTTCAAGGCTCTTGACTTAACACAAACAAAAAGAAAGAAGTGTATAGCAAGATAAAATCTCATTTCAAATGGAAAATTCAACTTTTCTCAAAACAAAATGGCTTGATTTTTACTCACTTATGTTTATTTTCTTCCAGAAAGAACCAAGTCACCAGAACCACTAGGGTGGTTGTTTTCATCCACTGTTTGAAAACTCTGGTCAGTGAAAACATTTCCCTGAAATATTTCTCTTAGTGCTCCCTCTGACCATCTCTGTTTGCATCATGCTTTCTTCATGCAGGATGCAATACTGGGCTCATGCAACCCACTCTTTCTAAGATGCTTCTTTTGATTTTGATTTTTCTGAAAGACTTTTCAGAGGGCTGCCAAAGGAGTTGGGAGAAATCTTCTCAGTTCCAGTTTCTCCAGTGGAGACGAGAAACCATCTATTTAATTTTCTGTTTACAGCTCCTATTTCTTGTGTGTCTCCAGGGTGGAGATTGATTGAGAGGGCTGCTCTGGTGTCCAGTCCTGGGTGGAGGTTCCTGTATCCCATGTGCCTGGATTTATGGTAGATCTTGCTTATTCTTCCCAAGTGATATCTGAGTGTGATTTTACATAATATTTCCTCTTCTCATTCAGGCTCTTCTTCAGCACTT
>NW_008236629.1:3522492-3526451 GCF_000691975.1 Corvus brachyrhynchos | reverse complement strand
TCCTGCTGACTCTCAGTTATGAAATATCTTCTTTTCTCTAAATAGAAGGGCCTGTCTTGGTTCTTGAGAGCTTCCTGGGATGTTCCTACTTGTGGACTTTAAGTACTGTGCAGAGGCCTTGCTCTGTGGTGTCCTGTTTTGGCTGTTGCCAGAGAAGAGCTGTTGCCTTGAGTACTTTCTTGTGCCAGTGCCCTTGGCTGTTGCACACATGACCTTGAACATTTGAGGGCCACCTTCTCTTGTCTTCTCCTGTGTGCTGCATTGTTTGATACCCAACCTAGTGGCTTGGAAACCTCACAAAAAGTGCCTTTGTCTTATTGACGGGCTTGGCCCATGTTGCAAATGTCAACCCAAGGTGTCAAAGTGAGTCAGTGCGCGCACACGCATCTAGAGAGGATTTTCCATGCCACATGATGAAGTCACTGACAGCCGTGTTGTGCAACTGTCTGTCGTGAATCACGGGGATCAGTGACCGAGGAAGGCTCAGGCTGTGGGACCAACTCGTGTAATTACCTATAATGACATGAATATAAAACAAATTAATTAATAACTGACATGTTGTTTCCACTCACTTGGCCCCAGCTGTCCCATTGGGCAGCCTAATGTTTTGTGTGTGTTGCTGGCAGGTTCTGTTAGTATTCCACTTCTTTTGTGGGGGAAGCAAACGAGTCTGTTCCTTGCCTAAGGGAGATGTAAATGGATCTGTCTACTGGCAGGTAACTGTGGAGCAGCAAGTCTTCCTAGTGTGAATTCTGCTCTCTGTTGCCCTCTCTTCCCCCTTGCTTCTTTGTTTTTTGTTTTTTTTTTCTTTCCATCAGTTTCCTAATCCATATTCCTCTCCTGCTTTTTGTCCCCTTTCTTTCACCCTGCCCTCACTCTCCCACTTTCCCTCTTCTGTTTCCTTTCCCCTTTGTTCTGCACAGAAAAAAAGTTGTGCCAGAAGATAGTTTTTGTTTGTCAGCCAAAATTCTGTGCTCTCTTCCTGTAAATATTTCAATTTCATCATGAGACAGCATTAGTTTGTTAGCATTTTTTTGACCGAATGGGCAACATATTCTTCTAATGTTTGTTTCTTCTGGGAAGTTTTTCTTGGTGTTTTTTAATGTCTTAGTGTTTTATTAGCATTTCCTCTTGCCAGTGTTTTGCTGTGGAGTGCTGCCTGGGCTTACTATGAATGTTTTGGTATGAGGCAAAGAGTATTCATATTTCTGGAGGATTTATTCCCTTGGTATGTGTTTTGGGCAGGACCCTGTCTCCATGAATATGCCAGAGGCAAAAATTCTCATGGATTCCTTTGAGGAGCAGGACTGAGCCTTGCTTTTGCAGCCGTGGAGGATTGCTGTGCCCCACGCGAGTCCTTGAGGGAGAGGGCTGGCTTGGACAAGAACGGGTGGCACAGGGCTTGTGCACGCCATGTCCACGTGACAGGGCTCTGCCGTGACACACAACAGACCTGGCTTGCTCACAGCACTGAAAGGCTGAGCATCACAAGCTTGAGACCCCTCCTTACATGCAGTAAATCATCAAAACTTCTCAGAGCTCATGGTCAGTAATGCCAGCCTTGGCAGTGATCAAAAATCATGAGTCAAGTCTTGACAAACAGTGATGCTGAATGAAAACAATCACGAGACTGAAATATGTACCTGCTTCTTTACAGCTGCTGCCTGGTTTGGGAGCCTATAACTGCATTCAGATGTTATCTCCAGGTTTTCCTTAGCAAGCATGAAGGCTAGAAAATGTCTTTTATTTTAAAAAACTGTACATTTCACCTGATCTCAAGACCTGGAGTGTGAGAATGGATTGGCTCTTGCAGCAGTTGGGGTAAAGCAGGGAGGGCTGCCATATTCTAAGGTGAGCTGGCATCCTGGGAGGAACACCGGTAGTTCAGGGAAGTGATGGGGAGTTGCAAGACCTTGTTTTCACCTGGTTAACTTGGGTCTTTGGAATGGAAACCAGGGGATTGAGTATGTGTTTCAGCTGCTGATAAAGGAGAGTAATTGTGACTTTAGAGAGAAGGAGACTGAAGACTATGGAGACTTGAGGCTGAGCATATCCTCTGCTAAAGTTGCATTGCTCTGAGCAGGGCAGCTACGACAAACAGACGTAGGGCTGGTAACAGGAGGTTGTGGCCATGTGTTACAGAGACTGATGTCTCCTCTGAGATTCAGCATTGAAATGCTTCACAGAAAAACAGAGACCATGTGGTATTCAGTGAGCTGAGCACTTGGATCACACCTGGGCTGAGTTTGAGAGTGGACCACATCTGCAGGTAGCAAGAATTTCTTGCATGGATTGCGTGTGTGTGTGCGCGTGTTTGTGTTAAGCTCGTCTAATAGTGTTTCCTGCATTTGAGCACAGTTCAAAAAAAAAAAAAAAAGTTCAGTTTTTCTCATTTGACAGAAAAATGCAAGCGAGGCAAAAATTGAAAACCATCTCAGAAAAGCAGTAGAAAACAGCTCTGGTAACTTCCAGTTTTAAAAGGCGTGAATGAAAATATTTGGTTAAAGTATTCTTTATTTTTCCCCACACCTTCTCGTCAGCTTTTGTTCTGTTCTGCCATGGAAAGAGAGGCAACAGGGGAAGAATGAAGAAAAACAGAGCTGAAAAAGTTTCTTGGGTTTGTGGGGGTTTTATACTTAAAAATTAGAAAAATTTGAGGAAGGGTAGGAGAAAATGCTCATAAATTTATTTTCTTTTGAAGAAAAACCACTGTTGATTAAAAAAAAAAAATGTTTTGAACAATTCAGTTGTTATTTGAGTAATTCCATGCATAGAGAAAGAAGATTGGTTTCAGAATTCAAATTCTGCAATTCAGAACTTGAGTTGTGGATCCTTGGTTCTTTTAAAATACAAACATAGGTAACCATATATGAGCTAGAGCAGTTCCTGCAGAATAATGAGGCTATTTATTTGGAACAGCCCTTCTTCCCTGGCTACTTATGATGCATTTAGTTCTCAGTGCCTAACTGGAATGGTGATTAAAAGCTCTGTCTGGACAGCAGCCGCTTGCCTTCAAGGGTAGTCTAACTTCCATCTCCACCATAAATGGCTATACACAGTTTGCCATGTTTCTTCGAAGAAGTTTTTTGGACAGTCTTAACCTGATTTTCCAGGAATTTCCTCTCCCTTGTACTTGGAAAGTGTAATTAAGTGGTGCCTTTCTCTTTCCATGCCTATAATGCATCCCAAGGGTCCAGATGAAAGGCGAAGTCCAATGATTCAACGCTTGAACATAAGCACAGTAACATCAAAGAAAAGAGAGGTGTGAGGAAAGAGTTTATAACCAGGAGGCTGCTGAACAATGTAGACTCCTTCATGTGCATCCAGTTGTGGTGTCTCTTCCTAGGTCACTTTGGCTTGGAGCTAGAGGACAAATCCATGGCGTGCATGAGCCCTGGCTTTTGAGGTAATGCTGGTGTGTTGAGTTGCCATCCAGGAGTCCCAAGGTGGAAATGGAAGCCAAAGTACACGTGGCACTTGGGTGTCTCTCTGTATGATAAGCCAGGTTAGAGAAGCATCTTCTTTTGAAGTCCTCAAATAATCATCCTCTCCTCAACAATTCTCAATTAATAATCCTTTTCTTTCTGTCCCAGTGGGGTGCACTGTGCCATTTCTCAACAACGTGTGCATTTTCTTTCCATTGAAATGCTATGGTTGGTGTTATGGTTTTCAAATTAAAATCTGAATGTGTTTGAATATTTTTTCCCACACAAACATTTCTTTGACTTGCAAAATTCTTTTCTGTTAAACGTGTCAGAGTGGATTTTTAACCCATTCTAAAAAACTTTCTGCTGTCAAAAATTACTAGTATCCTCAACTCTCTTAAGAATTGTTTGTCCCCATTTTCCTTGCTGAAAAATGATCATTTCTGGAATTGTTTTTTTTTCTTTTTTCTCCCTTTAGTATTCTGTTTGTGTCTCCACAGTTTTTTTTCCTCCCTGTATAGCACTTAACTTTGG
>NW_008236629.1:3491850-3522455 GCF_000691975.1 Corvus brachyrhynchos | reverse complement strand
AAAGAGTGATTTTTTTAAACATGGAAAGTAAAAGAAATGGCACAGTAGTTCAGCTGGGATTAAGAAGTGATTTAAGCCAAGCCTGATCTATAGGGACAACTTTTCTGGAACCAAAATGCTCCTAGAGTTTTTTTGAGCTTAATAATTTTGGAAGTTCAATGTACATTTCTACAAGGACTTCCAAAAGGATCTTGTCCGCTAATAAATTCCAAATAATTTTTGCTGGCTTTTGGGCTTTTTCTCCATTAGATTTTATTATAGGACTTTTTACATAATGGGAGAACACAAACAGGAGATTTGGAGCCACAATTTCAGAGCTCTTTGTTCTGAGGTTGGGAAATCTGTTTCCAGATGTGGACCATGTTGGCATATTTTTCCTTTTTTTTTTTTTTTTTTCCCCTTTTCTTTTGTGTGTGTATGTCTTTCTTCCTCTTTTGGCCAGGAGTGAGAGAAGGAAATTAGGATGATGAATGAAATAATGAAAATAATAAAATAACAATGGTCAAAATCCCCTTTGTTCATGAGTCATGACTCAGCTGAGGGCAGCAGCAGGAGTGCTGCTCTGAGCCTTCTCTGATGTCAACAGCAGACATCACTATAGGACACATTTAGGTACTTTGATTGGAAGAGGTGGAGTCTGGGGGACGCATGGAGAAATTTGCTAAGGACTTAGAAGGATTCTTAGGTTCATGTTCTCTCCCACGCTCTAATTTCTTTGTGCCACTCTGCAAAGACAACAGATCTCCCCAGCTGAGGGTTTTCCCAGCATGGGGTAGTCCACAGATGGCAAAATTGGCTTCTAAACTAACTTCCCACAGCACAGGGTGTGGAGGGGGTGGACTGTCACCAGCTGATGGGGAAGAGAGCCACTCTGAAAAGGACTCCCAAAAGTCAGGACAAACCCTTCTCGTGTCAGCAGCACTCTGTCTCTGGAGCCTATGCTCCAGGTGTTGGTGTGAGTCAGGCTGTCTCCTTTCTCCCACCTCCTTCTGTCCTCTCCAAGGGAAAATTAAACACCACACAGAAGTGGCACTGTGTGCTTGCCCACCACAATCCCCGTGACTGGTCACCAAAAGACACCCCCAGTCTGGCTACTGAAGAAGAACCCAGGGCTGGAGATGTCTGCAGGACAAAGCCCTTTGCCAGGGTTTCGTGGGTGAGGACACTGGGAGCAAGATATATGAGTGTTGTACGTGCTACTGCATCTGTCGAGGCAGTCAAGTCCTCGTCGGTGCCATCGCCTCTATTGTTCTGCAACTGTCTGTTTCATTCCAGCAGGGGCAAGGACACCAAAATGACTTCTTGTTAGATATCCATTAGCAGGGCTTTAGCCAAGGATCTCTAGGAGTAAATTCTGAGACAGTAAGCTGAGACAGAGGCTTTAAGTGTAATGGGGAGAAGAGTTGCATTGTGTCTTTAATCCATCCACGCGCAGATGGTTCCGTGGGGAGCTATTGAGTCCCCTAGAGCTGTTTTGAGTTGCCTGAGTAGATGACCTGGACAGATGCTGAAGGAAAGGGAGGAGAAGGGGAACTCAGCTCCACTAGCTCTAAAGGTTTTTTCCCTTCTGAAATCACTGCTTTCAAGTTGTGGACACATCTGGAAGTAACAGCAAACATGTGTAGCCTGTGGTTTTTGAGGATAGGAGATGAGATTCATATGCAAGAGTGGGAGGGGTTTGCTGTCCCTGTCCTGAGAGTATGACCTTGGAGGCAATTGGAGACAAACTGGAGGTAGAGGAAGAACCCCCCAGATCAAAGAGAGGTGTCCATCCATCTCTGCTATCCCCTCGGGAGGAGCTGGGAGGTTATTCTTGAATGTAATGGACATGCACGGAAGTTGTAACACATGACTCACTCTGGTGGTTATAATGAGATTTGCACCCCCTACTTAGGTGATGAGACACAAGGCTCAAGTCAGGTGGGTGGTGGATGCCCAAAATAATCCTGACTGTGTCTTTACAGCTGTGGTTGCAGCTAGGATATTTATCATAGCCTGGGAATAATAAACTGTTTTACCTAAACTGGCCATTAAAGAATATGGCCACAAAGAAAGTACTACTCTGAGCCCATTCGCTGGCTATAAAGATTGTCAAGCTAGAGAGCTTGGGAGGTATCAAGTAGCTTTGATTTATCATAGATTTTTTGCTTTAGTCCTTTATGGGTTTGGATTTCCAGGGGTTGAACCAGATTTTGGCCAAGACCAGACTGCTGATCTATCTGCCTTTACATTGGTTTGACTCGACTATCCATCTTTGCATTGTGCGAAATGCTTTCAGTCTCAACAGTGGGATGAACTCTGCACGGGAATCCCTAGTCTGGTCCTGCTTTTGGGGATTTTAAACTCTATTTTGGAGAAAATTTTATTAGTATCACCCCTTTTTTTTTTTTTTTTTTTTTCTTTTTGAGATGTACTTATATTCTGTTTAGATAGGATTCTTTCAGGAGATGTATTTAGGATCGTAATTTTTGTGACAGAGGAGGGAGTGTAAGCAGGACATCCTTGGTCTTGCAACAAAATGTTCATTCAACAACAAAGTTTTTCTGGTGTCTCTTCCCGATGATAGAATTAAAGGGGTCACCAGGACGGGGTAACAAATGAAAGAGAAGATTTCTGTCCCAATCTTTCCTCTGATAGGGGTACACGCTGTCTCATGGTAAGGTGCACAAGTATCATGGAATGGAGAAAAATTTTCCTTTAAATGTTTCTGTTGGAATAGCAAGAGTATGCTTCTGGGTTTGGTATCTCAGTGTCTTGGGAACAAGGAGGAACCTGATTTTTGCTGTGTCAACGTCTGTGTTTATTTGAGTGTTCTTTCCTTGACGTTGTTTCCTTTTGATTTTCCAATGGTATGAGAGAAGTCAAAATAGCAAGAGAAGCAGAAGTGACAATTCACGAGATTGCCACTGGTTTCCAGCTGAATCTCTGTGCCTGGTATTTCTTACTTCACAGGCACTTCCGAAGAGCTGCTGCCAGCAAATGGGAAACTCTGCTTACATAGAGTTTGGTAATATTTAGGCAGGCTGAATCTGCATTTTCATTTGTAAGGATGAGCTGACTCCTAGAACTGGACTACTGTGACTTTCAACGGTTTTTGAAAATTAGATCTTAAAACCCAGAAGGAGATGCCAGGTTTGCTTTGCTGTCTGTCCTGGTAGTGCAGCAGTCAGAGGAAACACGGGTGATGCTTACAAACCTGGGCAGGTAGGAGTAGCTTTTGAGCTGGAAGAAACCAGAAGGTATCTGACCAAAGATATGCATGTGGCGCGGGCCTCCTTGGATCTGTAGCCAAAAAGGGGTCATCTGCATTTCATTTATGTCATTTGTATCTCATCAGGACACATTTCCTGAGGATCTGAATGGAGAATAATTTCTCGAAGGAACTACTGTTCCCTAAGTTGTATAAAACAAGACACACAGTCTGCATTGATGAGAAACCCGGATTGGTCTTTAAGCATTTTCATGAATCCTTTGTATCTTTGAGTTGAATAGCTCCAGTTGCATGGCAGGACAGAATGCCAGAATGAATGAAGAGGAAAAAGGAGGAACAATAACCTAAACCAACCACTTATATTGAAAACAGGACCCAGGGAAGAGCAAGTAACTGCTGGCTTCATAGGCCAGCTCTCTCCCTCCTGCAAATCTCTTTCATTGATGAGACAATGTAGGAATAGAACAGAAGCATCTTTCAGATTGCAGACAGCATGTTGGCAGATGAGTGGATGTAAGTATCAGGGACGACATGACTGGCCTTAGCCTACAAATGTTACTCCAGGCTCGTATTCATAAGCAGACTTCTGGTAGTTTGTTCAAGCAAGGAAAGTGAGTACATTTGTCACTCCACCAACAGTGCAGCTGTGCAGGGCTTGCATGGGGTAATTGTCCTAGCATACAAATCCCAGATGCTGTCAAAGCCCTGTGTTAACCAACTGAAAAGCTGTGGTAGCACTGCTTAAGAAAACAGAAAGGGAAGGGGGGGCGAAAAAGAAAAAAACAAGAAAAACTAACTAATTGTCTTTAAAAAGAGAATTACTTTTGATGTCTGCATGGCCAGCTGTGACATCTGTCTGCTTTTCTCCTTCACAGTGTGCTCAACACTGCTGAAGGTATGGGTGAGAAATCCATGTGGTGGTTTCAAATTCAGTGTGTGCCTTGAAATGGGAACTCAAATGGGCAATATCAATGTGGTTGTAGAAGCGTCGTTTCTTTAGCCTCTGTAATGGGAAGACAAAAACCTCATGTGTTTCAGTAACCAATTGCTAGTTAACAACTACTCACAGTCTTTAGTCCTTGAGTGCTAATAGAGGAGCAGCGACACGATTGTTTAAAAAACACAGTCTTTCATTAAAAATATTTTCTGAGGTTTATTAATTAAGAAACAAATGTATCTAATGGGCCATAAATAATGAATCTGGGCAGCCAACAGAAAAATTAAAATGTATAGGCCAAATGCCACCTCTGGTTATATTGTGTAACCCAATGGAGAAGATACGTGTAAATGAGAACAAGACGCAGCCCTGTAATTGTAATTATATAGAATCATAGAGAGCTCTGGCCACAAAAAAGTCACTGAAATTGTCAAAATCCTGACTTCATGCCAGATACCTTGGGGCTGAATTTGACAACCACTGTGATGTGTTGTTTAGGGAGAGGACTCAAAGGAAGAAATGCACCTCTGTCCTGAAAACCCCTGCCTTGAACTGGGCCAGCTGCCCAAAAGTGGTGTGCTGTATCACAACATCTCAGTCTATCCCACCGCATTTGTGCTCCTGTGGTTTTTATTGATACTTCACCCTTTTTATTTCCCCCCTCAACGACTCAGTCTTCAACCTACTAAGATGATGGTGTTACTGCCTTTGAAGCTGAAGCAAGTCCTCCTTTCTGTCAGTTCTGGCATTTTGTGCACAAGGCACCCATGGGTTTCATGCCAGTCCTGAGCTGCTGGTGCTTCCTCTGCCTGTTAGGACACTTGAAGTTTGGATCCCTGAAACCACAACCTTTGCTCATTTGGCTCAGTACAATGGTAGGAAAAAATTTGTGGTGCTACTCCCTTGAAGGCTGATGCTGGCAATGAAAGGAAATTCCTGGATTTGAATGCTTGTCTGTTTACTTATTTATTTACTTTTGTGTTCAGCAGTGGGAAAAGATTTTCGTCTTTCTCCTTGTCTTGTCAAAAACACTTTATTCATCACAGCGGGCACCAGGGTACAAAACTGGACTGCAGTAATTTCTCCTCATCCTGGATCACTCTTGGTCCTCAGTGAAATGCTGCAAGGCTGGCAGAAGACCCATGAGGGATTTCTGAGGAAGAAATGGCCACCCTCATTCTACAAGGCCACCCCAACCAGCTCATTCCTCCCATCACCCTGGGATGTCGGTTCCATGCCCCGGGATGCTGGTGTGGCGCGCATGGTGGATGGAGCTGCCAGCGCTTGCCTTGCCTCTCTGAATGGAGAGGGCATGCCCTGCCACGCCGCCTGCTCCTCCTGCCTTCTGCTTTATCCTGTCTGTGAACTCCTGACCTTGATTGCTCCCTCTCCTGCCTGTGCTCCCCTCCCTCTTCCAAACTCCAAGACGGTCTCGTGTTTCTTGGAATCCGGCAGCATGAGGGCTTCTTGTTGATTGGTATAAACAATCTTAAAGGTCACATTTTCCCCCCCCTGCAGAGGGAGTTGGGGTGTGTGTGTGTCTAAAATAAAAGGCTTCTCTCAAATTAACAACCACAAGGATGTAAACATGGAAGCCAAAGGGAGCTGTTCACTACCAGTGTGAGCTGTGCCAAAGAAGCCCCTGAGGGCTTTCTTAGGAAAGAAAATGTGGCACAAGATGTGGCATGCTCTTGTGGCTGGCTAGGAGGGAGAGGTCAGGGTGCCAGGGGATGGTGGCAATCATGCCCTGCGTGAATGGTGACATTGGATTTGAGCAGCTTTGTTTGGGCCGGGGCTGGCGCTGCTCATCCTGCTAAGCTGGGGGGGGAATGCAGAAGTCACAGTGGCTTTGAGCTGCAGGGGCAGGAGGCCTGGAGCTGTGAGACAGTGGATAGCATTTCACTCAGCCAGGCTCTGGGTGCCATCCAGCTCCTAGAGCTAGTCGGCTGCCTTTGTGGGCTCCAGTGAGAATTGGGTCAGAGCCCTGTCTGGGGAGAGGCTGGTGGAAAACAAGCAAAAAGCAAATGTAGGTGCTCAGAGCTCACATCTGCTTTGTGGCTGAATCACAGCCAGGTCTCCGCTCCAGAGGTTTACGTGCTTGGTTATGTGAGTTGAAGTACAGCAGGGAGTCACAGTCTCAACCAGCTTGACTGTGCCAGGAAAACGCTTTGTAGGTGCAGACTACACTGCAGAATCCTTTAGCTGCTTTATTTTGTCTAATCCAAGGAGAGAGTTTAAATGCAAAAGGGCAGCACCTCTTCACATCTTCATAAATTGTCAGGTGTCTGAAAGACTGTGTAGGTTTAATGCTTTCTAGCCCAGTCCAGCTTGATGGTTGTTAAAGCTGCTCTGCACTGTGTTGCCTCTCAGATTTTTCTCCTGTGGTGTGTTGCAGGAGAGAAGGAATATTTTGAGATGTTGCATGGTAGCTGCTGCTTCTTTGCCAAGGCTTCAGAAGTGAGCAAGCTGAAAACCTATGTTTCAAACTGGCCCATGTCTTCAGGAAACACAGCAAAACTCCATATGCCAGCAAACTTCTCTGAATTACAGATTAATATAAGTTCATTGAAGAGAAATCTGCAGAGATTGCTGTATATGTAGTGATGTCATTCTTAAGAAGTTGCTGAGTAAAAATGTTGGAAGTGAACACTGGAGAAAAGTACCAAATATGTCTGCTGAACTTTATTCCTCCTTATGTGGCCACTGCTAGAGACCACATA
Organism: Corvus brachyrhynchos; assembly: GCF_000691975.1. Lineage (NCBI taxonomy): Eukaryota > Metazoa > Chordata > Aves > Passeriformes > Corvidae > Corvus > Corvus brachyrhynchos. Next base: position 3,515,587 of record NW_008236629.1, on the reverse strand, counting down.
CACAGTTAGATGAACTTTCATTCTGGCTCAGTAAGGCCACTCTTTATTCTCTACATCTTCCTCAGCTTTTTGATAAAGGGCTTGATCCCCTTTCTGAAGGAGGTAACCAGGCACAACTCACTGCAGTGTGCATTAGTGGGCATGTTCATAACTCTGCCACTTTGGGTGGTGGATGTAGGCAGACAGGGCAGGTCTAATTCCAGCATCCAAGACCTGAGAAAGTATTTTGCATGTTTTTACTAGCCAATTTTCTAAGGAAATAAGTTTAATGCAAATGTATATTGTGTATGACCTTGTGATCCTGCTTGCTCGTCCATCTCCTTCCTTAGGACTCTTTAGCTGGTTCCATCTTAATTTGTGAAGGGAGTAGAAATTTAAAAGATAATCCAATTTCTACAGATATAATGAAATTTAGAGCTGGTGAGGAGACATTTCCCACTAATGGACGTAAATCTCAGAACTTATTCAGACACAAAAAAATACACAGGGAAAAGATGTTAGGAAAAAACTCAGCCATGGGAAAAGCTTCCTGGGCTCAGCAAGCATACCAAGGATACCATGTTTCATTAGATCTTCTGCTTTTTTTTCTTGTTTGTGTTATTTCCCTGAACCTCTACTTATCCCAGTTCAGGTCTCAAATGGAGTCTCAGAAAAAGCAGGAATACATTTTATTTTTTAACTGGTATTACACAGATGCCCAGAGATCAGGATCCCCTTGTTCTTGGGTGCTTTTCATCTCATACACAGTAAGACACAATCCCTGGTCTGAAAGGTTTAAAACATCAAATGCAGGCTGATGAGTGAAACTGGATCACCAGCTCACACTCCTGGTGTGCATCCAGGCTTGAGGGCTTTGAACTTGCTTTCTCCTCCTGATCATGGGGCCATGTGTTTCCAGCTGCCCTTCTAAGAACTTCCCAAAATCTTGTCCAGATTGTAGTTGAGCTTATGATGATCCTGGTGATGCTCTCATCCAGTTAATGTTTGAAGAATTAGATGCTGAGTATTTGCCTCCATGTCTAAATCAAAAATGATCGCCCAAGTACCTGCATTTGCTTCACAGAACTTTTATTAGATGACAAATAGTCCACTTTTATCTTCTGTGAGGTGGGAAAGGAAGGGAGGTGGCAGGTTTGAGAAGATACATTTGTGTTTTAAGTGGGATGGGTATTTTAACTATTGTCTACTTTGTGGGTCTCTTGCTAAAGGGCAACATTCATTCCTGTTCCCAAATGTTGCATGGCTGGGAGATGAGATCACGCTGTCTGAGAGTCATTTGCTGATACATCACCTTTGTTTAAATTCCTAGCATGTAATGTTTCCTAACAAAAAAAAAGCGCCTGAAAGAGCTACTGGTGGCCCAGAGTGATTATAAATGTTGAGTTTGTCTCAACGCAAGTTTGAAAACTGGGCCGCAATTCCTCAAATTTGAAGTTTTGCTGTAATTTCAGGCCTGACAAGGACTTTGTGGGGTTTCACTGAATACTTAGTAAATGGTTAGAGAGGGAGGGCTCCAAAACAACTAAGAAATAAACTACTTATTTAATAATCTGACCTTCAGTGCTACAGAGGACAATTCCAAATTCTTCTTGCTGAAAAAAGCAGTTTTATTTAAATTGAACACTTCAAGGAGAATGATAATCTTTATAAATGATAAACTGTTCTAGTACCTGAAATACTAACCCCAGTCACATAAGCACATGTCAAAATTTGAAATAGTTTAAGCCAAGACTGCTGAAAGGCTTTTAATGCTTTCTGAGTCAAGCCCTTGTAAGATACTCCAAAGTGAGATCTGTAAAACGGCAATTTTCCATGTGAAGAAAAAAAAGAGAGGAAAAAGACCAAAACCTGCTTTTGTGAAGCACCGGTGTGTTTTAAGAGATATACAAGGAAGGAGACTAGTCTGAGATCCTTCTCCTAATATGCTGGCTCTCTATAGGAAAGAAGGAAAAACTTCACTCCCAGATGATATGAACCACTGTGGAGTTTTTTGCCATTATTTGAATCTTCAGTTTCAAGCAATCAGGACAGCTGATACTTTCTGTGACACATCTCATCTCATCAAACACTTTATTTTCTTCCTGTCAAAGATTTCCACAGGAAATCTCCAGCCAAAATGTAATATTAGGCATGATTCTTCCCTCATTTCCACTGCACTAACACTGTCTGAGTGGCAGGGCTAAACCTATTTTTTGTTAAAATCTCAGACTATCAAGAACTGGCCCTTCTGCCAGAGTGGAGCGGGAAGCAGTTTGGAGAAGTCTGCATGCATATTTTCATAAGAGATGTCACGCTCAGGGGGAAGTTTGGATCCACAGGATATGGAGGCAAGGCAGTCCACTTCCCCCATGGCAAAGCTTCTCTTTTTTCGGAAAGTGTCCCTCCCCTGTGTCCTGGCAGGACTTGGGTCGTGCTCAAAATTCCATCCTGTTCCTCTGCTTCCTGCCCTTTCACCCGTCACCAGAGTGATAAAACACCCGTCCGAAGGCACTGTGGAACTGATTGCTCTGTTATACTTCCAGAAACTAAAAGTAACATTGCAAAAGCTGGTTTTATGGGAAGTTCAAAGGGACCGTACTGATGCGAGCTGCCCAGTGTGTCAGGACTTTCGGTGTCTGAAATCTTTTATGATTTGATGAAAATTACAGTCTCAATGCTTAGATTTTGGTTTTGCATACACTGCTGTTTAGCAACATGAGAAATGGTCAGAACTGTCATGTTTACAGTGACAAAAATGTCCCTCAAGGACTGGATCCCTCAGATTTGAGGTTTTGGATTGATAGACTCAAGCTGAGAAGTTGGACTGCAGGCTTCATGGGAGCAGAGGACACTGTCCCTGGGAACAGATCACCATTCAGATATAAAAGAAGCTGCTCACTTTGAACAGCTGTCCCTTGAAGTTTGCTGTATTGTTCTGGGCAACCTGCTCTAGGTGACTCTGCTTGAGTAAGGCAGACTGATGCCCTCAAAAGGTCCTTTTGCACCTCAACCATGCTGTGATTTAGCCTCTTATCTTGGAGAGTATTTCTTAATCTGCAATGAATTCATCTGGGTACTGGAAGAAGTATATCTCCAGCAGTACCACAGAACTACCTTTTGTAAACGTTTTTATGTTCTACCTGCCTAATTTGTATGTAATTTCCATGTTTTCTCGTGCTGCACTTCAGTTCTAGACCAGCCTGAAGGTAGCTAAGCAGAGTTAGGAGGTGATGTCCTGCAAACAGATCTGGCAGCCACCCCTTCCAGATCATCCCTTTGGAGCAGCTCCTGCCTGTTTCTCAGTGCCATCCTGTCTGTGGCCCTGGTCGGGCTCAGCATGCCAAAGGAGACAAAGCCTCCTCCTGCATAGCTGGGGCATAGCTCAGCCACATTCTTCAATGACTGTTTTTCCCCAGTGACCTTACTCTACAGCTCTGGTGGTCAGTTGACTATTATGCTGCAAGCTTGCCCGCATTCCTCCACCCACTCAGGCAAGCTCTGCTCACTGGGAAGGGGCGGTGAGGCAGGGAGGAATCCGACCGTCTGGAGACTTATTCAAGGGAAACAGAAATTTCAGGCCTCTGGGACTGTTTTGCCCATCACTTCTCCAGTAACAGGAAGGTTGGAGTAGCTGTGCAAAGAGGGTCTGACCGCTGTGGTTGCCACACACCCTGCAGTGACAGGCATTCCCGTGGCAAGCCAGCAGGCTCCGTTTGTTGCCACACTGCTTGGCCCTTTCCTTGCGCTGAGAGGAAACACCAAGGAAAACAGCCTGGAGAAACCTTCTCAGAGCAGTTGCCACTTGTCATGTTTTGTGGGAGCCTTGCAGTAACAGGTTTGGATCCTCAGCTCCTCCGCTTTGAAGGCTGTGAAGGCTGCTAAGCTAAGGATCTTTAAACACTGTAAATCATGCAGCTTGTCGGTTTTGAGAACCGTTTAATTCTGACCACTTAATGTGCAACTTCTAAAATAACAGTTTCAATTTCTTATACATGTGTGTGAGAGAGAAAGAGAGACTAGACATGAGCTAGATAGGGAGTTGCAACGCAGATGATTTTTCAACTCTGGAGCCAACTCAGACAGATTACAGTGGGAGAAAGGTTTGTACAGTAAGAGGAGAAAGTTAGAATCCTGCGAGTTTATTACTGCCATGGTTAGATTAGAAATGTTAAGGATTTGTGAAGAAGTGACTGTCAGGAAAATTTATGATTCTCATCGCTCACTCAGCCACTCCGCACATCCTGTATATTTTCTGACATACTTCCAACAGCATAAATATTAATAGAGTAATACTGACATTTAGGCCTGATCCAAGTCTCATTAAATTCAATGGAAATGCTCCCATTGTCTTCAGTGGAAGATGGATCATGGTCTTGAAAAGGAACAAAGGAGGTGAAAATACCAAGTGGGGCTTCGTGGGGCTAAAAAATGTTGTTATCAAATCAGAACTCCTCAGCTTCCTGACTGAGCATTTCACTCTGTGACCTTTAACGTTAAATTATTGCCAAAACAGGAAGAAGAAATTAAGGCTTGATAAGGGTTGAGATGGTCACAGATTTTACCAGCCTCACTGATGGAATGTGACAATTTCTTCAATGGGAATGAGCTGGGCGTGAATTGTTCATCAGTCGTTTTGATTTATTCAACCTTTCAGCCCCATAGTTTGCGGCGGCAGGGATTACTAGAAACTCAGCAAAAGAAATTCTTTCTCCCACTTAGTTTATAACCTCTGCAGGTGCATGAAGAGTTACAGAGAAAGGATTAGGTATTACAAAATGGCTCCATTTACTTCATTGACGAGATAGCCCAGAATTGGCTGTGTGGATTCCATGAATCTATTGCAAAAGCTTTTTTGGCATTGAAATATCTCTCTCCTCTTCTAGATCAAAATCTTTCCCCCAAACCTTTCTGCACAGCAATTAGTTACAGCTGTGTTTTGCAAAGCCACCTAGGGAATTTGGATGTCCAGTTCCCATAAAGTTTAATATGAATTAGGTTTCCAAGCAGCTTTGAAAGTTCAGCTGAGTTAGGACTGGAACCTCTTGGTTTTGATACAGTTCTGTACATGGAACCCCTACGTCTCTGGATGAAAAGAAAAAAAAGATATTTTGAGTTTTTGTCATAACCTTGCAGAGCACAGGCTTCAGTGAAACAGCTGCATTGGAGCTTGCAGGACCTGCAAAAGCTACACTTTGTGTCAAAAGAAGCAGAAGTAATTTTTCCAGAGTTCTTCATGATTGTTAAGACCAGATTTCCAAGAGAGTCCATCTTTGCAACAAAATACATGCCAGGCTTCCAATGGATCCTTTTATGAAACCGCAAATGTTGCATCTCAGTGCACTGAGTTCTCCTGAAAATCTGGTCAAGGATGAAGGCATGCAGAAGACTCTGTACTCAGGAGTACCTGGCAAGTTGCAGGCCAGAACAAGCTGTAGGGTACATTTTCCTGGAGAGCTTATCAGTGAATGTGTGAACCTTGCCAACTGTGGCCACCCCCAGAATTTCCAGTTCTTCCTCTTGTCAATTAGGAGGTTCCTGTCTGATCTGTGAAGTACAAGTACAGGCAGACAGCCTCTCACATCTACTGCTTGAAGAAAAAATATACAGGGAGGAACAAATAGAAGATCCAAGTGAAAGAGCTCAAGAGCTGCAAGGGCGAAAGTTTGACTTACACTATGCACCACATGACATTTTCCTTGCTACCAACACCTGCAGAGGTGATACCTTCTCTATCACCAAATTATGGCTTAAGAGGACAGAGGTGTGGAGGAAGAAAACAGGAGAGAAGCCACTTTAGTGCAACTAGTTGGTGCAGAAGCCTCATGGAAAGAGATTGGTTATTTAAGCTGCAGATTTCTCAGAAAAGGAACACTTTAGAAATATTTCCTGTAGCTACACCAGGGGTCTACAGATCTTAGCCAACAATCTGGAGCCACACTGGTAAACAAACATGTACTGAAAAAAAAGAAACAAACCAACCCAACATATTTTGAGAAATAGGTCCGAGGCAACTTGGATGACTAGATTTCCAGTGCTAGTACTCAGTGGCCACAAGAGCAATAAACCAAAAAGATTCCCCTCTTAGTTAAAACCAGAAGCAGCTGTTTATGATCAGTCCTGTTTGGAGCCTCCAACACTGTAAAACTAAACCTGCAGTGACCTGAGTGAATGTAAAGATTTTATGGGGCCACAAAGTATATGCATGTTTGCAGTGCAGTAATAGAGAGGAGAAGCCAAACTGGAGGATTTGAGCCAGTCTCCCCACATCTTCTGTTTAAAAGTTAAACTGTACATTAGCCTTCAAAGAACAGGAACAGATTGCTGCATTTTTTGAACTCTTGTCCTACCACTTGCAATATTTGTCTGCCAGGCTTTTTACTTTGCTGTATCCCTACCCCTTGAGCACTGGAGAGTTCATGGAGTTCCTTGGCTGCCATGAAATCAGCAGGTACTGAAGGAAATGGCGTTGGGTACTCAGGGTGGCTTTCTACCCAGGCATGACCTGAGTAAAAGGATTTAATGGTGCTGTTTGGTCAGATGGAGTACACCAGCAAAAGCAGAAGACTTGGATGCCCATTCTTGTCATTCTTGATGACACCAGGCTATCATCTACTGATACTTTAGAGGGAAGGAATGCCCTCCAGAGATACCTTGACAGATTAGAGATGTGGGCTTATGTGAGCCTTATGAAGTTCAGCAAGGCCAAGCACAAGATTCTGCGTCTGGGTCAGGACAATTCTAGACGTGCAGGCCAGGTAATGAGTGGATGTGAGCAGCCCTGCAGAGAAGGACTCGGGGGTGCTGGTGGATGAAAAACTGGACATGAGCCATTTGTGCTTCCAGCCAAGAAAGGCAATGGCATCCTGGGCTACATTAAAAGAAGTACAGCCAGTGGGTCAGGGGAGGTTATTCCCCTCTCTTCTCCACTCTCATGAGACCCAACTCTCTCATGAGAGTATTGTGTTCAGCTCTGGGGTCCCCAGTGTAAGAAAGGCATGGACCTATTGGAGTGAGTCCAGAGGAGGAAATGAAGATGACCAGAGGGCTGGTGCCCCTCTCCTCTGATGACAGGTTGAGAGAGTTGAGGTTATTTAGCCTGGAGAAGGAAAGATAAGCCTCTGGGGAAACTTCATTGCAACCTTCCAACACTAAAAGGAGACCTACAGGAAAGATGGGGAGGAACTCTTTTTCAGGGAGCATTATGAAGGGTAAAGGCTTTAAACTGAAAGGGGTAGATTTAAATCAGATATTAAGAAGAAATTCTTTACAATGAGGGTGATGAGGCATGAGAACAGGTTGACCACAGAAGCTGTGCATGCCCTGTCCCTGGAAGAGTTGAAGGCCAGGCTGCATAGGTCTTACAGCAACCTGGTTTAGTGGAAGGTGTCCTTGTTCATGGCAGAGGGTTTGGAACTAGATGATCTTTAAGCTCCCTAATCCAAACAGTTCCATGATTTTGATGGCCTTCACATAAATAATGATGGTTGGATGCTGTTGGCCAAACCCAACTTTGGTCACTTGTGTTATCAAACATTGTCTTACCCTTTAGCTCTGAAGAATGTTTTATTTGTCCCCTGCAATTTTATTTTAATTTTTCCAAAATGCAAATTTTTTCCCAAAACCTTTTTAGAAAGTTGGGATTTTTTTGTTTTGTTTAGTTTATTCCAGAGTTCTGCTTAATGTGATCTGGAGGTTGTTGGGTGGGTTCCAGTGCTTGTAAGCTTTAACCTACTGTGGGAGAAATGATACGTGTGTCTTAGGTAAACACATGTGTCTAGCTGAGGGACGTGGTGCTTGATGGCTTTTTGTTCAGCTTTCCTCAACTAGGAAAAGTCCTTTAGTCCTTAGAAAGCTAGGATGGAGAAAAGCAACTGGAGTGGTGTAAGGAAAAGGTGCTCACTTCATGAAGGTGAAGCTCAGTACAGCACAGCTTTGTTTGCCATGCAGCCCTTTTCCTCTGCATGATCAAAAGTTCCCTCTCCCCATCCCCCTTTGCATTGTTTCCTCTCTTCTCTTTTTTCCTCTTCCCGTCAAATATTTAAGCAGATATTTCCTTTCTGGTGGTGTGCCAGGGAGCATTCCAGCACTGCCCCCTCTGAAAATAAAAAGGCTGACCCCCATTTCCATAACCAAGGAAGGGACAGGTAGCCTTTGTTTGTGTTCCAGAGCATGACTGTTTTTCTTAGATTTGCACCAAAAGAAGAGGAATGGTGCTGTTATTCAGAGGAGGAATTGGTCAGTGACCCCAGTAAATGCAGTAGCAACCGCAGCAAAATGGGTGGTATGAGCTGAACGCTTTTTGGTGATGAACCTTTGGCTTTGGCCAATTCCTTCTCTTGCCCTCTTCCTCTCCTCTCCTTTCTGCCTCTCTCCAAGATTTCCCTATTTTCTTGTGTTTAAGGCACGTCAAACCCTGGAATAGCCCTCACAGGCATTAGTCACCAGTGATTAAAATAGCCACTAAGCAGGCAAGAGCCTGCAATGATTTGTGCTAAATTGGGCGTATCACTGTTTGTAGCAAGGGTTGCTAATTTGCAAACCTCCCTTGTTATTATCGTTTTTATTAATAGCGCCAAGGGGCTCCAGCTGACATTAAAATTCCATTTCATCCTCTGCTGTACAAAAGTAGGGAATAGAAGGGTTTGTCACCTTGATGGGCACTGTGAAAATCAGGAGAAATAAAGGACTAGCTGGTCCATACAGCTGAAGAACAGAGGCCCAGTTGGAAGAGAGGGAGAAGGAAATGGCAGACCTGAGAAATGGGCTTGGGTGCCCCTGGCTCTAAGCAGGTTCTCAGCTGCGTGACTGCTCACCAGTTTCCTGCTGGCAGCAGGGGACTTGGTGGCCTGGTGGTCAAAGAGAGCTGCTGCCAGAAATGGGTGCTGTGCTGGGAGTGAAGGAAGTACTTCTGGAAAGCCACAGAGTATGCAAAGATGGAAAGAATTCAGAAACACCAAGCAAAAAGGCCACTTTGTCGGGGATTTGTGAAAATAAACTCAGTTGAAAGGCTGGAAATTTCACCTTGGTCCAGAGAAATAGATCCAAAACTGTAATTGCAGTTGTGTACTTGCCTTTCCTCACCTATAGAATGACGACAGTAGTGTGACCTCACAGGGACTGTGTGTGGTTTAAGGGTCCAATTTGATACATGTACATGATCTTGGGCTGCTCCTGGTGACCTGAGTGCAAAGTCCATTTGCTAATATGGATGACTAATGTAATGTAGTGACTGAACCTATTCATTAAATACATCAGGTTCCCCTATAGTCAAAAGTATCAGTGGTTAAGGTTTTCACTTCTAGCACCTAGAGGAAGCTGTAAAGATTTACCCCAGTTTGGAGCCCTTTAACTCCAATAGCAAAAAAACCCCAGCCCTGTGGTTTTTATTGCTCGAAGTCTTGCATTCTGTCCCTGCCAATGGCTCATGTATAATACACGTCTTTGATGCAGAACAGAAATTGGAAATCTTGTAAGAACAACTTGGGTCAGGCTGTGAGTATATCAGAAGGGTTTTTCCCTCTGTGTATCTGCTTCCAGCTGAGAGGAAGTAACAAAGAATGTGTTTAAAATCAATGGAATTAGATAAACTTCTTTGACGCATAATAAAGATTTGGATTTTTGGAGTTTTTAAGTGAAGTTTTGGCAATGATTTTGTTTTGTCTGCAGTAGTCACATATCTCTAGCTGTATAATAAACTATAAGACCTAAGCAGGATTGCTAGAGGTCCATGTTGCTCTGCAGCAAACAACACTCCAGCTGTCCCCGCTGACAGTAACAGTGGTGGCTTTACAGACAGGGCACATTTTAAGTATTGGTTGTTAACTTGTGTGTTAATGTGTGGTAAGTTGAGTTAAGCAGAGAAATCAACCTGCAGTCAGTTTTAATACAGCAGTACATAATTTGAGGCAGCTGTCAGCAGATTAAAACCGTGAGCATTTTGCTCACAGTGAAGGGGATCCCTGGTTTGGGAAAACTGCTAATGAAGCATTGAATGCTGTGATGTGATTAGTCTCCTTGCCATTGACAAGGCTTGAGCACTGAACTTCAAGTGAAGTGTGTTTCTGGAGTGTGGGGAGAGTGTGTGGGAAATGTTGTACCAAGCCATGAGTGTGGAAAGTCAAGGAAGTTGAGTGATGAGGTCTAGGAAGGCTTCAAAGTGGCTGTGGATGGATGTGCAGCGGAAGGATGAAGTGAGGGTGAGCTGTGAAAATTACTCTCAAACATCTCTTGTCTTCAGCCAATTTATTTTGGTTTTCCTGAGAAAATGTCGTGGAGATGGAGAAAGGACATTTGGCTGCTGAATTCTCCAGCAAGGAGTGTGGCAGTTTGGTAACTCCAGGGAGCCAGAGGTGAAAGTGGAACTGGTGGGGCTGGCTTGTCCCAGCTGCAGGATCTGGGGGGCAGTGCTTTCCAAGGCACTACCCTGATCTGCTGACACTCTTGCCAGCTCATGCTGTTGTATCTTGGACTGTCCCTCTGGGGTTTTATCCTGCTTGGTGGTTTTAGCTCTCACTCGATTACTGAGAGGAAAGGATGAAAAGAATCTGTGAAGCAGCAAAGCTACCTTTCATTTTCAGTTCCAAAGAGACAACCTCAAAATATTCTGAGAATCTGCTCTGGGGGAAGGAAATCTCCAAACCTCCTATTAAGATACCACCACAGCACCTCATCTTAGCGAGCTAAGAGCTCTCATTAGATCCTTCCTAAGCCACGTCTGAGCTACAGGCTCTCTTCCTCAGATACTCTAGATGGAGGAGAGAGGGGGGAAAAAAAAAAGGAAAAACCCAGCCCAAGTCACTTTCCAAATGCCATTCAGTCTGCACTGATTATATAACATGATTGATAAAGTTGAGGAGTGAGCTGAGGTCAGAGCCCCAGGATGCCAGCCCCTCATTCCATGAAGGAGCTTTTTGTGTGTACGTGTATGTGCATGGAGGACGAAGGCTGTGTTTGTTTCTTGAAAAACCCTCAGACACTCTCCAAAGAATTCCAAATTTAAAGCAGTATAAAATGCTCCATCAAACATGTTTTACAGTCTTGACATTGCTGCCTGTGAAATCTACTCCAGTGACTGTTTCTGAGACTTTTTGAATAATCTCTTGATTGTGCTTTACTTGCTGTTGGGCAGAGTCATCATGGAAAATGGGACAGTTGTTTTATAGTCCTGTCTGGATGGGGAAACCTTGGAGGAAGACTGTTTCACCCAAGGTCACTCAAAACATGTAAAATATATCCTGCCTCCAAAAATAAACAAGATAGATACATATGGCTGGGCTAGGGGATGAAGCAGGAGTTAATGAGGCCTCTGGGGCTGAGGACTTGCTTTCAAACTGAACAGAGATCACAGTACAGTGGTCAGAGGTGTTTTCCTGAAGCTTTTCTTGTTTCTCCATAGTGCCCAGGAGTGGGACCAGTCACAGTGGAAGCCAAAAGGGAGATTTCAGTAGATCAGATGGGAAATCACTGGATGCCCTCAGAAATGGTGAGTTCCTAGAGTCAGTAATCATGCTGTTAACTTACACAGAGCTACTGCATCCTGGCCCCTTGCCAATTGTCTGCTCTTCATGTCATAAAGGGACTCTCTGGTGGCCCATTAATGGCAGTTCCATTGTATTTCAAACATTTTTTTTGCCTGCTTTGGATCTTGTATGAAATACCCAAGACTAGGACTTTCAAACCTGCCCAAAATACTAGGGAGCTGAACTGCCGCTGGTTGATTCGGTCTAGGTGTGGTACTGGTGTAGCAGAGTTGAAATGCACTCTGATAGGACATGATCTCATCATCACTGTGCCCAACAGGAAAATAAACATTTCGTCTCTGTCTCACTATTTGTTCCAGTAATATCTTGACTCTGGCTTAGCCTTTATGGAGCAGCATAAACCCATTATTCTGTGGCATTTCTTCCTTTCTACAAATAAACAGAATGGCAGGGAGAGGAAGTATGGCCAAGCACTATAATGTTCGGAGCAATAAGACAAAATTAGACATGGCAAAACTGCAGTTCAGTCTGATGGAAGAAGAGTTGTGATGTGTAACACTTCACCCGTGGCTAGGACTTGACTGTACTGGGGCTGTGCTCATAGAGAGACAGTTCCTGTCTTGAATCATTTATAGTCCAGAGAAATGACAAGTGAAATATTACAAGCAATCCTTTCTTTTCAGAGGAAGAATTTGGGTACACAGGGTTAACTGTTTTGCTTTGTAAATCAGCAAGATCTTTGCTGCAGCCAGGAGCAGAGTTTCACTGTAAGTTGTTCGGCCAAAATGTACGTGGCAGGTTTCTCTCAGTGCCTTACCCATCCTTCTGCAGTCCAGTTTTCACCTCTCAAATGTGGTTGATCATTGCAAAGTAAAGATACCTCTAAAATGAGGTAACCCAGGCTTGAGTGTTGTGCCTGATCTTGTGGATTCCTATGTTGTCTCTCCTCCCTTTGTGTGCTCAAGTACAGTCATACACATGGCACTGCAGGCCAAAGCCTGTGGATGTGCTATAGCTGGCAGCAGATTGTCACTCCAGGGTGGAGACGCCCTCAACCACCCTCAGCTCTCATGAACAGGACATGCTCTGGAAAAGCCTGTGAAGTATGACTGCAGAAGTCTGCAGGATGGACCTCACCTTTGGGGACAATTTGATGCTTGTGAGGAGCACCTGTGGTCAAGTCCTCATGCCAGGGAGCAAGCTCTGAGCAGCGCAGCTGTTATCCAGATACTTTGGGACATTTTCATAGAGAAGTGTCTGGTGGGAGTATGGAAACTCGGATCTTGTCTTTCAGCACTAATGCTCGCTCCCGGGTTGGCTGGCTTGAGGCTGGAGCCAGACTGCAATTGCCCAAGTTATTTCTGCAATGAGGAATATATGCAGAGCCAAGCAGAAAGCATCTCGGAAGAAATGAATTACCAGCCAAATATAGATTATTTCATTTCGAGGGACGTCATCCAATCTACTCAGCTTCTCAGTCATTCAGCAACTTTTAATGTCTATTAATGCCTATATTTATAATAATCATGCATACTAAAAGCCCAGCCTGTATTACACCTTTATTGCTCGTTCCTGGCATATAATGTTAGACAGGGCAATGCCTTTTCTTTTTTCTTTGAGTCACTGAGTGCACAAACTCCTCATGTATAAGTATTTCCCAAAAGATGTTACCTCCTTTTTGTGTAGCAGTACGCTAGGAGAGGGTAGAGAAACTGGGGTAATTTTTCAAAGGGGGCTAGTTTCTTTTAAATGCATTTTTTGGCACTGATTCAGCAAACTGTACACATAAATACATATTTATTTATGATAGCTTTGGTGGGGTTTAAGCATGTGCTTGAACTTAAAGGTAAGCTTTGTATTTTGCAGAATAATTGTCCCAATACCCAATACCCCATTTGAGGGTGCAACAGTCAAATGGCACAGTTGTGCACTCTCTTGGGCCAAAGTGGTATGGAAGAAAAAGATGGCTAAACTCAACTAATTACAAGCCCTGCATAAGTACAGCAAAATTCACAGGCTCCATAATAAACTTCTTAGAAATCTTGTTGAAAATTGGTAGTCACCAAGTGATAAATACGGAAAGTTTTTCTCTGATAAAGTTAAAATGTGGTGATTTTTCTTCTGAAATACTCTTGCCGAAGCACTAATGAGATAAATGTATCTATGTCGTGAATAAAATGCCTGATGAAAACCAATCCGAGAGATGGAGTAAGTGATTGAAGAGGGCCAGGATTGTCCCCATCTGCTTTGCATCATTGAGCCGGGCAAAACATCAGAGCATATTGGTGAATCTGGCAGATGTCATGTTATTTTTATGTCATCCTTATTCTTCCAAGGCCTGATCCAAGCCTCACTGAAATCCATAGAAATGAGTGGACTTTCCTTTACATCAGCGAGCTTTGAATTGGTTCCTTCCTCACTCACTGGTAACGTCAGGAGCCTGTGATGGGTCTTGGAGGCATTTTGGCAGAGCAGTTGGACACAACTGTGCTTTCCTTTTTAATCCTGGCCTCTGATGATCTTGTTATTGATGTATGGTGATGGCTGGAGTCCCGAGATAAAATGAAATGGGGAGCATAACAAACTGGAAAATGCATACTGATTTAGAAGTTAATGAGACCATTCCCAGAAGTGCTGAAATTCAATGGGATTTAGAATCCCAAGGACCCTATTATTTTGGAAAATGGACCACATGCTTTCAAGACATTTGGGCAGCTCTGAAAACTTCATCCATCACTTCTATGGAGAGCAGTGTAGACCTTATGTAATATCACAGGCAACAACCAGAACTGTTGAGAGTAAAACCCACAAAATGGCCTAATCTTCTATTGTTTCTGAAGGTGTGAATTCCTCTTTTCCTGATATTAAGTAACTTTTGGGTGTTGTCCTTTTCTGTTAAAAGATGAGTCTGCTGTATATTGCAAAAAGATGTTTATAAATTCCCTCACACGCCTGTCAATCCAGACATCCCTCCTTAGTCCCGTTATGTTTATTTATATAGACACATAAAAAACTAACAATCTTACATGTATTAATCAAGGTGATTCAGCCATGCCTCCCACTGTCTTTCTCTGATTCCAATCTTATTCCAAAATACAGCCCTAAATATCACTGGGGTTACTCATGAAACACAGTGCTGCTCTGCATGAGTAAGACTATTTGAATCTGGCCTGGAGTAAAGTTACTAATTCTCAGTGAGAAGCAGAGCTAGACAAAGATTGCAAAATATTGTCCACTAATCTGTTCTTGAATTTTTAAACATATTTTTTGGTCTCTGTTCACTCGTGGATCTCTGAGCTAATGAACTTGCTGACAGGAATGTTCACCATAACAACCCATTTACAGCAAATATTGCAAGATCTTTGCACTCTTTCCTTCATTCAAAATAATACCATTCTCCCTCCCCAAGAAATGACCTTCCTGTTTCAGAGTTTTGTCATTAATTGTGAATATTCACATTGGTAAGATGTTTTGTTTGTTTTACTAAATCCTCTTCCAGCAAGAAAACAGAATTAAACCAATTGAAGTAGAATTTGACAAAGAAAGACCTCTGAACTCTGGTGCCAAGAGAAAGGATGGTCCCGAAGCTGGAGCTGCAGGGAAATGTGGAGGTCAGTCCTCAGTCCATCAAGGGCTGTGCTGCTCTCTACCTTGCAGCACACTGACATGTGAACAGCTTCCAGGACCTCAGATACACTGGAGTGTGCACGAAGGATGCATAATACTGACAAATCATCCGCTTGTGACCCAGCTATAAAAAAAACGGTGTAGAAATGATTTAGTTACAAATTCTTTACCTAAAGATGTCCTTTCATCTGCTGGGGGATATTTTCTTCGAGGAGATTATTCATGGAGCAAGGTTCTAAAATAAAAATTGAGGAGGATGGAGCAAAGCTGGGCTTTGGTGAATACATCTAAACCCTAGACACATTGCAAATAAACTGAGCTTGTTCCCAGGCAACTCCCAAGTAGAAAATAGGCACAACTGTTCCAAATGATTTTCTCTACAATTTGTTTACCTAGCTTTAGGGTCTTCTTCAGAGTCAGGCAAAATCAAAGAAGAGACAGTTATTGACCTCAGCTTGCTTTGAATCTGGCTTGTAATGAGAGCTATACCCACACCAAGTTTCAAATTCCAAGCAGCTTGATGTGGCCTTTTACAGAGAAAAAAAATGGTTAGAATTTTTATTACAATAAGAAAATGCAATTTTTCATTCTCTCCTCGTTTCAGAAGGTCTGAAGGGATTTTACTCAACTTCCTCTTCTACCTTCAGGCAGAGACCAAATCTGAGAAATTGCAGCCCAATCTTGGAAAGTTCTCAGGATGTAAAAATCAGGGGCTCATGATGGGAAGCTGCTGTTCGATGCACTTCGTTGTCATGTGTGCTTCTGGGAATCCACTGCAGACCAGGTGCCCCCTTCAGCCTCACTTTGTCCTGTTTTATATCCTTCCACCATCTGATCAGAATGATTTAAAAACAAAAAAGTGTCTGATCAGAACAATAAGGTGTTTTGCCCTGTTGGGACCAAGACTGCTAGAAGGTAGTCAAGATCTGGCCTTGCAGAGGCTGGGAATTATCTATCAGCTTCTAGAGTGTGACATCTAGCAGAAGAACATAGATCTTTACACGGCCTGAAACTCGGCAAGGTCAAATGCAGTCTTGCTGTTACTCTGGCACTGAATTTAGCAGCCCCAGACAAAACTGCAGGGGCAGCTCAGGGAGGAGGAGAGAAATGACAGCTAAATTCAGGGGTTCTTCCTTTAGGCAAAATCCTGAAGCTATTGTCCAGGCTTTTGATGATGCAAGGTGTAATAGAGTTAGTATTGATCTGCTTTTGCAATCCTCAGTGTTTCAAAGAGTGTGGTGTGCCCTTATCAAGAGCAAATGTGAGCCTTATAAATATCTGAATGCAGCTGGTATTATTTTCAAGCCCAATTTAGGCACCCTTTTTAGACATTTTGGCAAAATTCATCAGCAGTATGGAAAAGAGTCCATAGAACTGGAAAATTTTGCTGTAAATTCACTGTTGTTACATCCACCAATTTGGAAAAAGTCAGCGCAAAGGCACAATCCTTAAAATAAATAAAAGAAAATGTCTCATAGCTGCCGGCAGGCACTGGAGCTCCCCAGCAGAGGCTGCCTGGGAGCAGCACAAACTGTGCACAACTCCTCAGCCCCAGTAAACAGCAGCTTGGTGTTCTTCCTCCCTGGGAGAGATGTGCTCTTTGCCATTGGTGTAGGTTGCTGATGTTTCGATCTCTTCCCTGGCTGTAGACACCTACTCCTAATTTGCAATCCTGCTCTACTCCAGGAAGAGCTGGAGGAGACAGAAGGTGTGAATGGACAGCCAAAACCGAGCAGAGCCAAGGGACTGGCTTGGCTCTGGAAGGCAAAATGCAAGCTGAGCCATTGGAGCCGGCTGTACGCAGATGAGAAGGAAAATGCACAAAGTGATAAATAACTTTGCTTAGGCTGCCAGGAAGGGCTGCCAGAACATTCTCGCTTGGCTATGCTCTGACTTGGCTCGCCTGCCCCCTCCAGCCCCCCTCCTGCGCAGACGAAATGCCGGGCCAGAGCCACGCATGCATCTCAGGGCCGGCTCACCCCATCCACCCACTTGCCAGCCGGCCCCTCAGGCAGCCGCCTCTGCCCATGCCTCTCCCGTTTGGAGCCCACCCTCCACCAAAGGTGCACCTGGCAGGAAGGCATGGAGAGAGAAAATCGTGAGGTGTATCATTAGCTTGGGCTGTTTCTGGAAGAGCCACCTCTCCCATTGCTTCCCCAACAATGTGGATGGCATCTGCCTCTGGCATCATCCTACACTGCGCCTCCACGGGCAGCAAAACCCCTCTTTCTCCAAGGGTCAGCTCCACACCCTTTCCTTCCAAACACAAGTAGCACACACAGGTGATACGGATGGTTTCATCAGAGGTGATCAGACACCTGCATTCTCACCCCTGAGCACCTGGCAGCTCATGGAGCAGCCTCAGATGAAGGGCTGGAGTCACAGCAGGGGATGTACGGAACAGGGATGAACTGCCAGCCCCATGCATGGCAGCACGCAAATCAAAGCAACACGTCCTCCAGTGCTGCGTGGTGCTACCAACGTCATGCCTTATTGGAGTGGAAGGAGAGATGGATGTTTTAGAGGATTTATCAGGCAAAAAGAAGTGTCGGCATTTCTCAGTTTCAGCTGGCAGCTCCAGCTTGAGGAAAGCTATTGTTGCAGGATTTCCAACGTCTCGCTGCCTTTCTGATCTGCGGTGCATATTGAACATATGTCTCTGTTTAGTTGCCCATTATTTAACCTAGATTTTTTTCCCCCTTGAGAGATTACAGTGAATTCAGGGCACATGAATGGTGTAATTTATCACTTTCCAATATAGACTGTCATGCACTTATGTATAGTGAAAATAATTTGTTGTCAAGTTATCCAGTTACCACCTCATTTTATATGCTTCATAATAAGCTATTTGTAATGATCCATGCTTGTCGGAAGTCTAAATAACCAAAATATTACCATCTCACTACAGATAACTACTAAATATTTCCAGCAGCACTGAATCATCCTGATCCCTGGGAGAGCTATGTCCACATTTTCACAGAAACAGTTTGCTACCAGAAAATCCCTTTTCAAGAGTGTCCACTTTTGTCTTTAAACCCTATAGACTTTGGAAAAATTCATTTTGAGGGGAAAATGCTATTTTATTGGAATTTTTTTTACGCTTGATCCAATTTTCTTATTTTCCTCTTACTGACATGTATTCCTTTCACAAAGGGTATGTCTTCCTGTGTGACCCTGCTCATAGCACTAGCACCTTGAAGGTTGTGGGCATGCCCTTGTGGTACATGCAAGCTATTTTTCTAAAATATTAGAATGCCTAGAGTACTCTGATTAGTACCCATTCACCCTGTGTGCCACACAATGCCCAAGGATTCTTACAGTCACTGAAAAGACAGAGTTGCTCTTAGAAGCTTTGGGATCATCCTGCTTTGGGATCCAGATGACCCTTGGCTGTACCCATCTCACCTCCTGACACCTAAGGCTAAGGTATATTAGCCTCCTGCTTAGAAAAGGCCCTCAATTAGGCAGATCAGTTAGGTGCATTAAATGGCTTAGGCTGAACCTGGCTCAAGCACTTCTTTTGCTCCTCTGTAGTTTGGTGTTAAACCATTTCCCTCCTGTGCAAGCCAGAGACCCCAGCACCATTCCTCACACTTTAGCGTCTGTGTTCTGATCCGCCAGCCTGATGGGGTAGCTGCCCTCAAGGATTTAA
Source organism: Corvus brachyrhynchos (assembly GCF_000691975.1). Lineage (NCBI taxonomy): Eukaryota > Metazoa > Chordata > Aves > Passeriformes > Corvidae > Corvus > Corvus brachyrhynchos. The sequence goes on along the minus strand of NW_008236629.1, from coordinate 3,496,849 downwards.
AATGTAAGTTACTTCCACTGTTATTTTATGGCATGACTTGGCATGATGTGACATCCCTGTTTGGCTTGAACGGGGACCAGTGGCTTGGACTGCCTGACAGACTGTAGTCAGAGACTAATGACTGCCTGCATACTGCTAGGAAGAACCCCCTGGGGCAGCAGGGGGACCGCTGCCAGCTCTGCTCTGAATTAACATCTTCACTAAGGAGCAGGCAGGCAGATTAGGCAGCCGAGGAAAGAAGGACAAGTAACACCAACCCCCCCCCGGTGTTCCAGCTGCCTTTTGAAAATATCACGAGTAGGTTGTTCAGGTCGATCAAACAGATAAATAATCAAGAACCCACACTGTTCCCCAGGGGGTTTTAATGTTTCAGATAGATGTAAACATGGCAAGTTGTTATCAGAGAAATTGCAGTAGCTGAAACTGGACTGAAACTGTTTGTACACAGAAATGATCTCTAGAGCATACAGTTAGGATGTTTATAAAGTGATGAGCTGCTAGCTGCAATTTCCGTGGCTTCCTAAACAAAATGATGGGCTTAGGTAGAAAAATCACTGCCCTGCATATTCTCAAGCTGCTAAAACGAGGCTGCAGAATAACACAGTAGTGGAGGAAAAATGGGGGGTTTTGAGAGCTTCTTTGAAGCAGCTCTCTGGAGGAGGAACACATCAGAAAAAAACCCAGGTGACAAAGGAGCAAAAAATTAACACAAGATAAACTCTAAACTTGAATCTTTCTGGTTTTCTAGCTCTTCTTTTGCAACTGTATTTCAAATCCTGTAATAAAAAAAAAGCTTTGTTCCATTAGAATAACATTGTTTTTCTTCTTTAACCTTGAGTGGGCTTTTGAAGGAATTCAGATAACTCTGGAAAGCAACAGGAACACTGGGTTTTTAAAAATATTTCTAAAACCAGAAACACTTTAAAGGGTTTGTCTTTGCAGAATACATCATTATTCAATTCTCTGAAAAATGGGTCTTTAGAACTCTTTTGAACTTGTTGTTGTTTGTTATTGGGTTTTTTTGGTTGGCTGGCTGGGTTTTTTGCTTTCTTGGTCAGAGAAGGCCCAGATATTACAGTCAAATTACGTAACTTGACACTGGAGGGGGACACATGGCCCTCCAAAGGTGTGCTTGGGGAACCTGGTGTACATTTTTGAAGGGTAACGAATGGCAATACAAATTAACACAGGAGATAAACCAGGATCTCCTGTTGTTTGATCAGCTGTGCAGCACTGGCACAAAACACCAGCTCAGGAGTGTTGTAGCTGTCTTGGGCATCAGTGCCATTAGACAGGAAAACAAACTTTGATTGGAAACATCTTCAAGAAGTGCCATGTAGAAGCCTTTTGGATTGCTGTCTTGCTGATAGTACATAGGAAATCATGCTAGGCCTCCAGCAAATCAATGCAGAGCCTTTGCAATATGGTGTCCTGGAAACTTGTGCTCTTTTTGTCATTTTGCTTCCAGTTTTTTCTCTGTCCATGGTCTAGATACTCCATCAGCTCTGGGTGTGTCCTTTCTTTGGGTTGTCTGACCAGGAAGTGTTCCTAAACTAAGTGTTCAGGGCTGGCAGTGTTTTGTAACTTCTTGAAATTATGCACATCAAATTATGATACTTAGGAAGCTGATGGTTTTTTTACAGGTGGTAGTCGGGCTGCTGCTCCCAGTTTTGTCAGATATTATTCTCACTGACTGCTCACATGTCATGCCTTTGCCCAATCCAGCCCTCCTTGCAGGGTACATGAGAGGTGTGGGGTTAGGGACTCTGTAGCCCCCACCTTTTTCCAAAACCTTCCTCAGGAAGATATGTACTGTAGGTTAAGATAAAGGAGAGATGCCACACAGCTGTTCTGCACCTATGAACCCAGGTCAGTCTCTGTGTATTTATTTTTAAACTGTAGCATTGTTTTAGCTTGACTTGTCTTCATTTCAAGGCAGAAGTGCAGTTAACATGACCTCTGTTAAAATGAATGTGGGTGTTATTCATATATCAAATTGCACTCAATTAATGAAATCACTATGAAATAATGTCTTGAGTGATAACGGTATGAACTGGGGTAGCCCCAAAGTGATGTGAAATAACCATAGCAATAGTTAAGAATTCTGTGCTGTTGCCGTGGCTACTAGCCTATTTGACTTACCATTGCAGTGGAAGAATATTAGCCAGGAGACAACTCATTTCTGAGACTCCCACATGACAATAATACTTTCTGCCAAACCTCCCTCCCCCCCACCCCGCTGGATTGAAACAAGACAGACATCAAACTATTACTATTGTTGATTCTTACAACGTGTTCCAAAGGGGAAACTAGATTTTCAAATGTCATTAGAAGGGGTATTTGGAGAGATATTCGAAAGTTTTCACATAGGTTGCTCTTTTCTTAAAAAAAAAAAAAAAAAAAAAAAAAAAAAAGAATAATTGTACAAAAAAGAGAACTTGTATGTATGTACCCTCTTTTCTTAAAAAAAAAAAAAAAAAAAAAAAGTAAATAGATTAGTTGTATACAAGAGAGACATTGTTAGCTTTCTACAGAAATTCTTTATCTTTTCAAAAATGTACACTATCCCTAATGGAAGTATTTTATCCAAAAACCTTAGTATATGTTCTACAGAACAGCACTGTGGTGCCCCTTTGAAATTCGGTCTGAACATTCCCCTTATCTCTCATGCATCTGAACAGGTGATCCGAGGAGCTCTCCCAAAGTGCACTGAGATCCAGCAGTTCTTTAGTCCCACTGCTAAATGGTTCCTGTTAAATTACACCCTAGAAAAATGTCCAGTCTGCTCTAGTAGGTCAGAAATCCTTGTGGTTCTGGTGGCTTTTGCACTCTTGGTTCAAGATGCCTAGGAGGAAAGCTGTTAGCAGAAAGGCACCCAGCATAATGTCCTTTGGATGTGTAGTAGGGAACCCACTCAAACCACTACCTGCTCTTGAAAATCTGGACCAGGGTGTTTTCTTGCCTGTCTGAAAGGACTTTTCTTTCACAAACAAATCACCAGTGCTTTGGACAGCAGCTGTGAGGATTTCCTCACATGACATTTGTAGAGACAATGTTGCATATATGTAGTTGAGTATATGTAGTTAATTTTTTTTGGCGTAAGACCATGTGCATCACTGTAGCTATAAAGCCTCACAAAACTGCAGGGCTGAAGTTCCAACAGCAGCATTTTAGGGATTTGAAAGGAAGAATGAGAATAGCAACGTGTCCCAGTATCCCAAAGTTTTTACCACAGAAAAGTGTTGTGCTTCAGATGTTTTGCTTGGCCCAATTTGTGAGATACAGGTACACAGCCAAAGAGTCCTGCATCCCAGCAGTCTGGAGTTTGTATAGAAATGCCTCCAGCTCATGGGCATCTGAAAGGCAGCTACTGGAAAAGACAGCAGTCTTCAGCTCTCCCCTTTCTGACTGCTCCTGCTATGGAGACCTGTAGCTGAGGTGCTCTTTGCTCTGAGTGAGGCTGAAGCAGGTGTCTGGTGTGGAGACAGCAGCAGAAGAGCTGCAAAAACCTCCTCGATTAGCTGCTCAACATATCTAGTGCAACTTCTCAGGATGCCCAGATCAAGAGCCTAAAGACAGCGAGTACATTTGGATGACTCACTGAGGTGGGACAGGGTGGAGAGGCTAATCCCTGTCTACTCCTAAACAGTACAAAAAGGAAGATCCAAAACAAGCAAATCATCACCAACCTCCAAGGAGTCAAGGAGACGTGCTGGTGGATAGCTGGTGTCTCTCCTCCTTCGTGTCCTCGCAAGGGATCCTGGACTGGGCACTTGGAACACACATCTTGATGCCTGCTGATGGCCTGGCTGCTTGGACATGGTGAGTATACAAGTGTGGGGAAATAATTTTTACTTTAAAATGCAATCATTTCCCCCTCCTTCAAGCTCCTGCAGTGAGCTTTGCTGCACTGTTGCAACACTATTTCCTACATTTGTTCAAAGAGGAAAAGATAGTTCAGGACCCTGCTTTAACGCTAATGTGAGTCAGTCCAGTGTGCAACCTCGGTCACATCCAGTGGTGAATCCAGACCAGCACTCAGGGAACTTGAAGGAAGGGAGTAGTTCAGGAGGGAGCTGAGAAGAGAGGATCTGATAGGAGGAGGATAAAGCTGCTCCCAGCCCTTGAAGTGCCTGCAAGGAGGTGCGAAGGTGAGAGATGCTTAAAAGCCGGCGGTCAGGTCTCTGTCCCAATGATGGCTTGAGAAAACTGGGATGCTAGGGGTGGTCTCTGCTACAGCAAAGAGCGTGTCTGGAGCCTGCTGAGGAGGAAAGGCAGCTTGCATGTAGATTTGTGTTGTTGTTGTATAGCCGAAAGCATAAAGCAGCTCTCCCCTCACCCTGCCTCCCCTCCTCTTTCTCTGTCCCTTAATACATAAAAATAAGGATCCTTTATGTGAATAAAAGTAGAAGGCGCCTCCCATCAGCATGTTTTAAAAAAGCCAAAAATAGTCCCAAAGTCTCAACCAAAAGCGAACATAGCCAGAATTTCTGTGGAAAATGTCTGTAGCTGAAGTGGAAGGGGGAGGAATTCAAATTCTAACATGGGCTGCCTGTGCAGCTCGGCATTTCTCCTTGCCCCCAGCCCGGCTGCCTGCCCTCCCCCCCCCCCTGCCGCGGAGGGGGCTGACCCAGCGCGGAGCCGGGACTGGGTTCTGGCCGGGCGGGTGGACCCCGGGAGGCAGCAGAGCCTCCGCTGTGGGCTTCCCTGTCCTTCGTCTGACAGTTCTTGGCAGCTCTGGCGCAACGTGTTGTTAACAGCAGTCCTAATTAATGGGGAACATGTGTGTGTTGCAGAAATCTTTTTTTTTTTTCCTTCTTCTGTTTGGTGGAAATACCGTAAAACTGTTTATATCCACTATAAAAGGGGCGGGGAGGGGTTTACTATCTTCCTATCCCAAAGGTTTCCTTTACCTCAGATCAACCCATTTTGGGAACAGGCACTTCTCTAATCCCTGGGTGCCTTTTCCTAAATGCTTTCACACATCTGCACCCCTCTG
>NW_008236629.1:3490995-3491828 GCF_000691975.1 Corvus brachyrhynchos | reverse complement strand
CTCCTCACCCCCTGCCATACCATCGTCTTGTCCTAATGAAAAATAGCAGACTTCAACCCTGCCAAGTCCCTCTTTTTTTCTTTTTTTAAAGACAAAATCCTGTTTATCAAAAATAATTTCAGAAGTTTGTTGATTTTTTCCATTCATTAAATTAAATTTTTGAAAAAAAATGAAGAAACTTTTGCTTTCCCAACTGTTTTCCCTTCTTGAGTAATACGAAAACAAATGTTTATATACCATCTGCCAGCAGCATGTTCCACAGATGATCTGGCAGACTCATGTCTTCATTTCACCCCTAGCTCAAAAATAAGGGTCCCCTGTCATAGGTGACTTGCTCTCCAGCACAAAGAGTATTTTGGTTGGCTTAGGAATAAACACAGGAAAAGGAAAGCAAAGCGAAGCGTAGATCTGTCCTCAGCTGGTGCTGAACACTGAGAGGACAACTGAGCCCAGTGTAATGCAGAATTTCTCTAGTGCCCTGTGAGAGTTTTAGGGCTCAGGGGACAGAGGTGCAGTGGGGCAGGGCTGTGCTGAGATAATGTGCCCTGAGTAAGCTGGACCTTGGAGCCCTTTGTGGTGCCCCGCTACGCAAAGCATGCAGACCCACACAGTTTATTGCAGCCAGGCTTGGAGCAAGGACCACTTCCAGACCTCCCCAGGGTACACAGTGATTCTATAGGACACACCTGTAAAGCTGTGTGTGGCCCTTTCTTCGTGCTCTATCTATAGTGACACCTGTAGGAATCCTTTCACGGGGGGTGAGTAAAACCTAAGACATGGAAAGAGAGTCCTAATGAATCTGATCTTCGTAAGGGAGGCAGACATTCCCGCTC
>NW_008236629.1:3473212-3490971 GCF_000691975.1 Corvus brachyrhynchos | reverse complement strand
ATTCCTGCTCCCATTTTATAAATGTTGAAGAAGGAGAGAGAGACAAAAAGAAGCCCAGCTGGTGGAAGTTGGTGGAGGAATCCATAATGTACACTCATCTTTTGAAGTTTCCTACTGCCAGGATGAGGAGAAGCAGCTGATAACATTCTGGATTTCCCCAGGATCTGTAGAGGCGTTCACAGCTCCAGTAGTAGAGCATCATCCTTGGGTGGGTTCTCCTGCAGCTGGAAGGATAAGGTGGGCTCCAGGCTCAACAAACAGCACAAGGGCTGTGGAGTTGTCCTTTGCACTTCAGGTTGTGTGCTTGTACTGGTAACTTGGAAAAAACCTGTCATATCCTGACGAGTCTGGAAGGAAATGTTATCCTAGACTGTAACCAGGTTCCTGAATGTGTTTGCCGAAGGTCCTGGGAGACTGGATATCAACAAAGAACAGCTGTCCAGTCTCTTCTGGAGAAGGACATTTCTGAACAGAGATGTGGGGAATACCTCTTTTGGAAACAGTGGCTTCATCCAGCTACTCCTTGACCTTTGATTGCCGTGGTAAGATTTTGGAGATGTATAGAGTACATAGGAGGGGAGCAGAATGATGAACAGCAATCAGTATGCAATTTTGGCTTAGGGCAAAGTTAAATCTTACATTTTCCAGGAGAATGTTATTTCTGGTGGTTTTGGTGATTTGCATTAAAGAACAAGTTCTGAAATTCCATAGATAACACTTTTTCCTACATTTGCCCCAAAAGGGGGAAAAAGGAGAAGGCCATTTGTAAAACCTTGCCCTTTGTTTCTTGTGGAAGACAGCAGAAAATTTGAGACCAAAGCATCAAATGTTTCACTTCTCATCAAACCCATGGAAATGTCATATTTTCCAGGTTTACCAGAGCCACAAATATGTTCACATAAGCTGATACTACCAGTACAGCTAATGGGCAGGTCCACAGCCAGCATTAGTTGGCACTGCCCTGGGGTATACTTGTTACCTTAGCAGCTTGCCAACCAGGGTATCATTTTCCAGATGATTTGCATGGATCTATGACAATTTGTATCCACTGAGGATCTGGCCAACTCGAGTGATACCCACCCAGCAGGACTCGCTTTTGCAGAGCTTTACCCTTATCTTCTAAACCAACCTGCTTGAAGTGACTTACCTTTATGTCAGGTCCTCAGCAGACCTGACATTTCCTCCACGAAATTATATATTTATATACATGACATTTCCTCCATGGCAATGCATTGTGTGGCTTTGTGACATATCTGGCAAAGCTCCACCAAGACGGTCCAGTCTTGGTGAAACTCCAGCAAAGGAACATGGCAGTGGTATTTTGTTTTGCAGGATGAATAGAAAAAAAAGGCAAGTAAAGCAAGCAAGTGAATGAAACTAGTGGAATCCTAAGATGAAAGAAGAGATGGGGTCATTGCTGAATGACTATAACAGACCTCGGCTGAGGTTACTGATCTGTGACAACCTTGAAATCTTATAGATACTCTGTTTTTTCCTCACAGTCTGCCAAGACCTTGCTGACACATTCAGCATAAAAAAAGAACCAGCATACGCTGGTTTCTGGATAATCGTCCTCTAACATATTTAATGCCTTAGCATGCAGAAAGAGAAGGCTCCATCTTTTTGTCTTTTATGAGAAGCCATTTAGTCCTTCTTACCCCTTTGGTTCCACAGACTGAACCTATCCAGTTCCCATCCTTTGTGCTTTCAGGCAAGGGGAGCTTTTCTAAGTGTGCTGTTTGTGCTGTCTTCAGGGCTCATCCCACCTCTGTTTAGGGATTTCTTGCCTAGTAAAGACAAGTCTCAATGTTTTCCTCAATTTCTTTAATACTTTCTCATCAAGAGCACGACAAACATTCGATCCTTCAGCAAACACTCACTTCCCCTGTCCAGTTTGTACTTTCACATGCATGTAGTCTGTGTACAGCTTTCAAAGAAATACCCTTAACCAGCATGACCCTTTGTTGTCTGGGCACTGGTGACTAAGCAAATAGTGTTGCCAACTTCAGGTAGCATAAACTGCATTTGCTTTTAGAAGAGCAAGGCAGGAAAAGTTGCTGTAAAGTTGGGAATTAGAAGGTAAGAAGTACCACTGGTGGACTGAGAAAGCCACAGCATGCTAGCCCTCAAAAATGTCCACAGCCAAGCCTAGGTTCATCTCAAAGAGGGTAAAAATCCAAAATGGGTGGATCTGGGGAGGTGTACCCGGAGAGGACAACAAACCCACCCATTCTGGGTTTTCCCAAGATTGAGTGTCAAACCATGTGCATGCAGAGTTGGCTTCTCATCACCATCCCACCCAAGCCTGCCTGTTTCCCCTGGTCCTTCCCTCCTCTGTCAAGGTTCCTCTGCTGCAGCTGAGGAGAAGCTCAGTGGGGTGAGGGAGCTGCTCTTTAGAGTGCCATGCACACCAGGGGTACCTTTTTTTTTTGCTGGACACCGACTTTGAGCTCCACATTATTTTTTACTTGAATTCTCTTGACAAATGACTGTTCAATCTAGGCCTCCCCATATCCCCTCTCTTTCTCTTTCTCTTGGATTTTAGCCACTATTGGGATTTTAACCAGGGTCTTTCACAGACATCTTCAAAGCAACCTGTTTCCATATTCAGCTTGAGATCAGTTGGAAGTCATTCTGTGGCCAGCCTTTTTTATGCAATCTCTGCTTTAGAGCATATTGCTTATATGTTTCTTCTTTGTGGGTAGAGAAAAAGGCATTCCTGTGATTTCTAGCCTGTGGTATCAGAGCTCGGTTTCTCCCTGCCAAGCACCTCAGGACTAGCAGCTGTCAGACATAACTTATGTCAGACATAAGGTTGCCAGTCTGACTCGTCCCACAGTGATCCTATAGCTTTCTAGGTACAGCATGGAGTACTATAAAAACTTCCCATATTTTTAGTATTTCAGCCTTGGTAAAACATTCAACTACTTTGTGCAGCCACCAGCTATTGCTTTTTATTTTTTCCTTATTCCGGTGTTCAGCAACCACCTAGCACTTTCATTGTCTTTAGACCATAAACCTATCTCAGCTACATCTCCTCCAAAAAATAGCAACAGACCTTGCAAGGGCAGATCCTTCTTTGAAAAGAGAGGCGCAGGGCCCCTTTGAGAACCTGGCACATCCCATCTGGACCTGATTAGGGTGGTAGGAAGGGGCGGCACCTGGCATTAATAAAAGGTGGAAGAAGCACTAAGCAAGGTTTTTGGATGCCTGCATGATCTCCTATGAAGGAGGGTGTTAGGAATGGGGTAGAGGAAGAAAGCAAAAAAAGGTCTTTGCTGACAAAAGGATGAGGGGTGGTACTGTGGGAGAGGTGTTTCTCTGAAAGCTTCCACAGATCAGGGCTGAAGAAGACTATAGTCAGTAGAAATATTAGTATGTTGTCTTCCTGAATTCATATAGGCAGGTGAGAAAAGGTAGGGAGGAGATCTCCAGAAAGATGCCTCTCTGTCTTCCTCTACCATGAGAGAAAATATATAGGGAGACTGGATAATATAAAGAACTTAAAATAAGGACGGGCTCTTCCATTATGCCTTTTATGCAAGTCCACAAGGTGAAGGCCCTGCAGGCTGAGCCACAGAAGCCAATCTCTAGGCAAACTACTTCAGGAAATTGTTGTAGGGGAGAGCTGAAGTGGCTGATGGCACAAGAGACTGCAGATGAATTTGGGAGATAACAGGAGATGTGAGATAAGTCAGATGTGTATCTTAATGCACACCAGTTGGGAGTTAAGTCACAGAGGATACTGAAGTACCGTGTTGCTGGATGTGGGCTGCCAGTGCTCCTCTGCAGCCCAGGGGTAAATCAAACTCTCTGATTTCCTGTGCTTAGAGGGAAACTTGGGACAGATGGGTAGGAGGGGTAAGAATTGCAGCAATTCCAGCAGCTTTGAAAACCAGGTGACCCAGGAGAATTTGAGAGAAGGCAAATTTCTAATCTCTAATCTAACCTATGTGATTGCTGATTTTCCTTCATAAGTCTGATTCAAACCTGCTCGAATTGTGTTAGCTCTTGTTATTTGTAGTTTGTAGCTTGACTTACAAAAAAAAAAAAAAAAAGGAAGAAAAACAAACCCTGAGGAGAAGAGCAACAGACCCAAATCCACAACACATCAAGTGGCTGTGTAATAGCACATTGCAAATGGGTTCACCATGGGCTTGCAGATGACTTAATAGTATATAACGACCCACAATGCTCCAGTGACTCATTGCATCTGCTATATCTGTTCAAACTCACCATACTGAGCAAGAGAGATCTGCCTTCAAAAAAACCTCTAATAAATTCTGTTGCTTTGAAATATCCCTGGTGCTTTCGAGAGAATCATGGCGTATCTCATGTTGTGAGAACACCTCAGCCCACTCTGTGGGGCTCTGGTGGGACATGCAGGCAGTCCAGCCTCCTTCAAGCCAGATTAAAACACACATTGAGCCGAGAGGGACTTGAGAGAGTTCCCTGCAATCTTCCCGAGGTGAGGAAAATAGATGATTTGGGATAGGAACATAGCTGAGGTGTATTTCTCATCTCCTCCTGCTAGCCAGGGGATGGGAGATTTGTTGATTCTGGGCACTGAGCAAAGAGCTGTAGAGCAGTCCCATGCCAAAGATGCCCCCATGCCTTGCATGTGTGAACCATCACCTGCAGGACTTCCCACTGCGTTGCTTGTGCTTGATTACGCTGGACTTTGGCTTTAGTAGCATTGTATTGGTACAGCCTAGTGCAAGCTAAGGTCCTAAATTCCCTACCTTCCTCTCTGCCTCATAAATCTATTTATATGTATTTAACTGGATGTATAGCAGCAACTTAGTGCTGTCAGTAAAATAATTTCACTGGTAGCATTAGTGGAAAGAGCACAAGTCATGTCAGTCCCACTGTGCTGTGGTGCTACAGACTTGTGCCCAAGAGGTAGGATGCCCTGATCTACAAGATCTTGGCCGTGGAAACAAACTTCCTAAAATCACTTTCAAATGGAATGTTTTATTTTTACAGCTCAGCCCAAACTCACTTCTGCCAGCTTGCTTTCTTCCCAGTGAACTCTTTAGATGCTCAGCTGAATGAATTATTGCAGCTTACCTCAGGTTCTTAGTTTTTACTAATTACCAAAATTGGCAATTTCCCTCTGATGTCAGCATTGCTTTGCCTGTGGAAGGACTAAATGAGGCCCTCAGGGTACAGTGCTCCATAGGGTTTAGGAGAGGGGGTTTTTTATGTTGCTTCAGTGAGGGTGTGTGAGAGGGCTTGATAGAAAGCTTTCTAGCTCTGCTCTCTTTGGTTACTTTTTCCATGAAAGGTAACAGATGGTCATTGTGACGCGAACGTTATTCCAATATCCACAGAGGAGGAAAAAGGACCAGCGTGATCCAAACTTACAGGTTAGTTTATTTTAAGTTATTTTGTGACGTCAATAGGCAGTGATATATATAGCAAAATATTTTTCCTCCTTACTGCAGGGCCTTTAAAAGGATATCTTTGTTGTCTTAGTTGCCATAGCAGTGACGAATGTGGATATATATCCATATGCACATGTATACGTGTGAGGAGGGATTCCCCAACCCTAGGGTTGATTGTGTTGGCTTCTGTGCTTGTATTTCCTTTTTCTTCCCCTGCCTGAGGTGCTCCAAGGCACTAAGACAGCTTGTGAAACATCCCCAAGTTGGAAAATGAGTATTTTCAGTCAACCATCTTGAAGCGTGGGCCTTATCATGTGTTGCAGGGCTCTGTTATTTAGCGCTTATCTCCAAAAACAGGTAGCAAAGGCTGGGCAGAGCAGAGCTGCTGCACCCTCCTCTGGTGCCAGGTGATTGGTGTGTGAAGGAGATGACAGAGATTTGCGGTGTGATGGGGCTCCATAAATAAATTAGGAGGCTATTAGTAGTAAATGTGCTGTTTACTATTTAGATGGGTCCCCATGTGCCCAGATTGTGCTGAAAGGCCTTTCACGTATTTAGCTCATCCTTCACCTTGGAATAGATTTTTATCTCTGTGCTCATGTTTCAAAACTGTTCCTCCCTTTCAGCAACCTACTAACATACTCCAGAGATATTCCCTCAGTGGTGTCTGTCACTGTTCTCCCCTGCATTTTCCCTGCCCTGGGCTCTGCATCCTTTAAACAGCGGGACTGTGATCCAGACCTGGAACGGTCCCTGAGTGCAGCCCTTGGGAAGTGAAACACTTGCAGAAAGTTTCTTGGTCTCCTTCGGACCAAGTTCAGTTGTCACCTAACTAGAGACCCCTGTGTTGGTGAAGGGAAAGCATTAATACACAACACCACCCCAGAGAGCAGAAGTATTGGAACCTGGAAACCTGAATCAGCCTATTTTTTGGTTTAAAACTCTTGCTTGATAATGTTTTTATTTCCCCAGTGATTTTCATATTGAAGCTTTTTCACTTTACCTATCCAAACCTATGCTTCTGCATGCCTACAGCCAGCCAAAAATCAGCTTTTCTTTTTTTGCCTGTTTTTGTTATTACCAACAAGTAAGATGCTGGAATGAGAACTTGGCTGGCCATTGTGTTGATGACAAATGAAAGAGAAGCAAACACAGCTTGCTTGTCCGCAGAGAAAAGACACATTATTTGTTGATAAAACATCCAGCACCAAGTTCTGAGAAGGAGCTGAGATAGTATCTCAGTGCAATCATCTGCCTGTCCTGCCTGCACCTTTGGAAATCCCAGTTTCTTGTGCTGGCTCAGCCTGGAGAAGTCATAATGGGGCACAGTTCCTGCTGGGTCAGGTCAGGAGGGATGCTCCGTGAGGGCTGTGCTACCTGACAGGTAGCAGGGGGCAAATAACAGCGTGCCACTTGCAGCAGTTATGTGGATGTGTATGCATGTTCAGGCTTTGTCAACGCAGCTGGTGTGTCCACATCCACCTTTACACATATATATATGTATAACATACACATATATATGTATAACACACACATATGTGTACGTGTACGTGCCTGGAAGGGCCATGCAAGGAGTGAAGGCACCACGTGCCCCAGTGTGCAGGGCAGCTACCTGATGCTCTCTGAGTTTTAATCCCACCTTTACCAGTTCTCTTCAGGGTTCTCTCCTCCCCTTTGAGTCATTTCACTGTTGAGGCTGAGAAGTCTTCATGCTGTCCTTCCATGTGTGTGCATGCCCAGTGCCCAGCATGGGAGGCCTTGCCCAGAGATAAGTTAACAGCTACTGAGGATGCTGCTGCCTGAAGGAATTTGAGGAACAGCCTCTAACAAGATTTTGGAGCAGAAGCAAGACCTGTGCTCTTAGTGGTGCAGTGGCTCCTGGAGTTAAGGATTCTTAGAGCAAAACAGGGAGGAAAAATGTCACATACTCTGTTTGTAAGAGTCCTGCCTCTGGCACAGCAGAGGTTTAGCCCCTGAAAAAAAAAAAAAAATGAGGTGCTAGTGTCACACGCAGACATTCTCTTGATGCTTTGGGCTACACTGGTCATAAAGGACCCTGTGACTGCATGCAGTGCAGTACTGCTTGCAAAATGGTGCGTGCATGTCAGGCTACAAAGTCAGGGGATTGCCAGAAAGCTCGACAGCCCTCTGAGGTCAGGGATAAACCCTCATCTTACTCAAGCAGTCATGACAAATGCATGCTGGGGCAGAGGTGCACCTCGGGGCAAAACCCTGATATTTCTTATGCTTCAAGAACACACCTTTGCATTGTCACTGCTTAACAGTGCCTCCCTGGGTAGTAGTCCCTTTGAGGCTGGATGTTGGGGTGCTTCTGGTGGGTGATGGGGGCAGATTGTGCTTCACGGTGCATGTATGTCCCAGGAAGGGATGGTAGAATCTGGCATGGTGTCTAACGAAGCTCTGTGGGAAGGGGTGCTGGAATGCAGCATGTATCAAATTCTCATAATTATGGTGGTAGCTAGAACAGTAGGAGACAGACTTGGACCATAAAGCTGGCAGCCTAAATAGCCAAGAGGCGCAGGATGGCAAGGAATGTGGAACCATGGAGGGGAAACGTGACTTTCCAAGGTTACACGGTGGGGTGGTGGGATAGCCAAGAAGAGTGGCCTGACTCCTAGGCCACTATCTTAGCAACATGACCACATTCCCCTCAGTAATAAGAGCCATGCTGAACCTTTGCCAAGAGCCGTCTTTGCCCTGCTTTGAATGGTCACCATTTTTGAGGGTTTTTGTGCAGGGAAAGGAGTTGAACAGTAAATAAACCCATTATTTTCTACTTCTAGAGGTATTAAAAGCAGCAGTGTTGGAAACCAGCAGTATTATTGGTTTTCTTCACTGCTCCAAACCTTCTGGGAGGCAGAAAATCTTCACCTCTGCTGGTGTTTCTTCTAAAGCTGCTGTCTCTGCTTTGAAGCATCCCAGTTGCTGGGTACTTCTACAAGACAGCTTTTTGCTTTTTGGTTTGCTTACTAGACTCAGTGGTAGAAAACAGGACCATAACAAACCTGGCTCCTCACCGATTTAAAAAGTCAAAGCCCTCCATTGTGCAGCAGTAAGTAGTCCTCATCCCATCCATCCATCCATCCATCCATCCATCCATCCATCCATCCATCACTTGATAATACACAACAACGACCTCTACCTTGAAAATAAAGCCTCAGACCCTCTGTTACTTTTGCATGAAGATAAATAGATGGGTGTGGAGTTTACGGATGTTAGGAACACTGGTCCAGGCTCTGAACAACAGAGCCTTTTTAATTTCAAGAGCTGAATCTACACAAAATGTTCACAATAAAGCCCCAAACTAGGTGCAATAAACCTAACACCAGCCAAGTTTGCAAACCCAAGCTGAATTGCAGGGAAGCCCAGGGCCAGGTTTCCAGTCAGCTTTGAAGCCACAGTTTTAAAGAGGCTCCTGATCAGGATTTTGATCTTCTCACAGGCTGTGCTTCAAGCGATTTCCACCAGCCAGGATTTGAGCTCACTGCTGCCAAATCCCAAACCTGCTTGAGATGGAGCAGTGGCAGTGTCCAGAGATGAGTTTCAGCCATTCCTAGCACGCAGTTTGGTGTAGGACTGGTCCCCCAGGGAAGGTGGTCTCAGTCCAGCCAGCAGCGTGGGCAGGGCTGAGTGGCAGGCAGCTTCCCCTATAGATTGTAATGGTTTCATTTTCACTGGGTTTCAGCACTTGGCATTTTGGGCTGAATTTCACGCCAAGTTTTAAAATCCAAGAGGCCCACAGGTCTTGTGGACATGCAAAACCACCAATGTAATGAAAATTGGTTTAAAATTGATTTAGTTAAAAAAAAAAGAAAAAGGAAAAAAAAAATTCGAGCCACCATGTGGAAACATTTAGAAGAGTCAGTTATGAAGTTTAACCAAATGGAAGTAAATGCCTTTGAATGTGTCCATACAAAGCACTGGCACTGGAGAAAGTAAATCTATTTACCATGAATTTTAATTAAACCAGTTGAGCTCTTGTTTAATAAGCAGTATTGAGTAAAATTTAGCAAAAC
Source organism: Corvus brachyrhynchos (assembly GCF_000691975.1). Lineage (NCBI taxonomy): Eukaryota > Metazoa > Chordata > Aves > Passeriformes > Corvidae > Corvus > Corvus brachyrhynchos. The sequence goes on along the minus strand of NW_008236629.1, from coordinate 3,481,547 downwards.
ACTGATACCCCTGCTTAGACTTCCAGAAATGCGTCAGTCTCCCAGTCACCTTTGTAAACTTTTCCAGACACTTTATGTAATTTTTTGGGGGGAGTGGGCATTGGTATTTCAGTACAGGTCCTTGAACATATTTACTAAAATGTCTAGGCACCACTGATTTCTAAGAGGATCTTATGCCTTTGAGGATCTTGGCTCGCCGACGTCATGCTGGTTAATCTGAGGAAAGGTTTCTGCCCTTCTTGGTCAGCTGAAAAACTGTGACTGGACTGCAGGATCCTAAATGACTTAAGTCTGGTAGCAATTTATTCTATCTTTAAGGTTTTGAGGCTGTGAAGGATTGTAATCAAAACACATAGGGCAGGGAGATGCTCTGTAATCCCAAGATCTCCAGCCTCTCATGGGCTTGTGGAAATCATCTCCAGGCTTGGCACTTAGTGGTCCTTGCTTGATGTTAAACCCGTTTGGTCAATGCAGACCATCAGGTTGAGTGAATATCTTTATTTTGGATTGTTTCTGTGCAGACTGGGTAATTTCCCATCGAATAAAGAGCACTCAGCAGTCCCTGTACTAGGTTTCAACACGGCAAAGAGCCAGCTTCAAGTTTCCAGGTAGGTTGTCCTGACAGCGGCATGGAAGAGATTTGTGGCTGATGTTGCTGAGCTCTCACAGCAGCACCAGTGATCTTTGTCCCACAGTTGTTTTGTTCTCTGTGTTGTGGTTCCTTGTTGGGTTTTCTCCCTTGCCAGTGTTGTCCTGCAAACCCTACTTGCAGTGCCACGAGTGCAGGGTGCTTCTGCTCCCCATATTTCTCTTCAGCGTCTGCCCATGTGCACAGCTCTGCACATAAACACAGCAGTCTCAGAAGGGATGTGATCAAAAGGCTTCAGAAGGGCTCTACATGTTATGAAATGTTTTGAGGCTCAGAGCCCAAAGAGGGAACTCCATCATGAATTCCCCATGTATAACTAATTTGGGAAAACGGATTAAAATGGGACAGAGCCTCTTGCTTTTTCTCCCCCCTCCTCGATGGCCCCTTTCAGAAAATTAGGGGGCCCCTCTCCAAGGAGAAACTGTTGAAAATTGCACACTGCTTTCCTTTCCCCTTCCTCCTGAACATAGCCAGAACAGCAATATACATTTCTGAGGTTTGGCAGCAGCATCTGAAAGCATGTTTTTTTGCCAGAGAGGACTGGCTGATGGGGGCCAAAGTGCATGTGGGTTGGGGGGACACTTAGGGAAGAGAAGGGAAGGCACCTGTACCCTCTCTTCCTGCCACTGCTATTACAGATCTTATTCCCACCATTTCCCAGTTGGTACCTGATGATCATGTTTTTTCTCTGGATTGTATCATTGGCTGCTGGAATGAGACCCATCAGGCGAGATTTGTGCCTGAACTTCAGTTTCATAACAAAAGCAGAGACAGTTGTTCTTGCGACAGACCCCTCTTGGACTGAACAAAAACATGTACGACCCATGTGCAGTCCATACAACCGATAAAAACGTTAGCTAAGCTAGTCCAGAGCTAGTGATGATCCTGTTTTATGTTAAGCTTTCCCCTGCTGTAACATCACTGCCTTCCTCCTCCCAGCCCCATCTCTGTCGTCTTCCTGCATGATGCAGCACCAGCCCCAGCAGCTTGCTGAGAGCCCCCTTGGTCTGCTTTGGTTCTGGTTGCTGTGATGTCTAGACTGGAATCTGGTGCTGCAGTACACACACATGTTTTTAGCACCATGCTGAAGTCTAATGATGTCATCTCTTATGGCTCAGAGGAAGAAATTTCCATTTCATTTCAGATTTTTTATGGAAAGATTTGAAAAGATTGGAAGGGGGGTGTGTGGAAATTTTGATGCCCAATGAATCTGAAACTTGAATTGTTTTCATGGCTCACAAGCTTAAAAGCTCTTCCTGCACTTCCTCCTCTGCACCTTTCTTTTCTTTAAAAGAAGAGAGAGGAAAAACAGAAGAAGACAATAAAAGAGTCTCTCCCCCCTCCTGAACAGGGCTTTCAAGATATCATAAATGAAACTTTCTCTGAGCATTTTGTTAGTGTTAAAAACAAAAGAGATATTTAGTTAGAAAGAAGTCTTTATTTGACAGGAAGTCCGGACTATTTCCCATTATTAATATTCATTTATGAGCACAAACCTGTCTTTTTCTGTGCACGTTTGTTGTGGAGGGTCTAGAGCATGCCCAAAGCCCGTGCAGCAGCAATGTGAGCTTACAAATATTTCCTTATTGTCTGTCATCATAATTAAGAGAATAAATATGTACATTTAGCTTGTCACCTTCCTCATCTTGGGATGGGAGGAGGCATTCATGCTCCAGTGATCTCTTGCCCCATGGTTAAACTCTGCTAAACTTCCTCTGCCAGTCCACAGCAGCAGGGTAGATGGAGCTATCCCTGCTGCTCCCAAAGTTCAAGCCCCCATCAGAGGAGCTGCAGCCATCAGCGTGGGAGAGGAGAGAGGGTCTGCTGTTATTCATGTTTTTACATGGCTGGGTTCCACTTTGGCAGACGGGAGAGACTGCAGTCTGAAAGCCGTGGGCTGATAAGTGGTTTTTGAGAGATAAGATATGAAAGACTCAGTAATTCTGGAAGAGAGTGTTGAGTAGTTCATATGTGTAAGTCCTGATGTTCAGTAGAAAGAGCTGTTCCAACCCTTCAGCTGAGAATGTCTGCTTGCACGTGTATGGTCTGATGTTCTCATGGCACTGGCCAAGCAATGTGGTCCCCAGGAGCAGCAAATGGAGCACTGAGTTCCCTGTGGAAACCACAGGGTTAATGCTCAGGTAGTGTCCCATTTCCATTTTGCTTTGACAGAAGTTTTCCACTGATGAGAAGAGGAGGATGCTTTCTGATCGCAGAAGCTGCATGCCTCTTGGTCTCAGGGGCTGCCTTGCTGGTCCCAGGGGACACTAATTTACTACTGGCCCATTAAATGCTACCCATGTGCAGCTGGTGTGGATGCCTAAGTCTTCCAGAACACAAAGAGACTCAGTTATAGACTCCCTGATTTCTCCCCTGAGTAATGAGCAAGGTATCAAGTAGCTCTCCACTCACATCTGATGGAGCTAAGGTGACAGTGGCCACTGCAAGGCAGGAAGAGGGTTTGTCCCTGTCTCTAGTGTCAGGCTTTGGAGCACAGTTCTGGTATTCGGGTACATAAGCTGCTTACCAGCAAAGCTGTGTGCACACACCTATTCCAGAAAGTGCTTTTCCTGCAGAGGGAAGGCTTGTGTCCAGAACAGCTGCACCAGTTAACTGCTCTTGAACGTGAATCATCGCTGAAGGAGGGCTGCATTTGACTAGAAGCGTATCTTATCAGCAGCCTATGTCTCAAACATGCAGTCACAGGGTGAAGGCTGTTTGAGTCAGAGAGAAACTCAGGGCCAGGTTCCCAGGAACTGTCAATTGGGGATAGCTTCCCTAAAATGGATGTAGCTGTATTGATTTAAATAGGGTGGGAATTTAGCCCTGAATATTCTGCAAGTACATGAACTGTCATTGGCCACGATTTTTCCAAGGAGGCACATCGTTTTTTATCGTGAGCAAGATCATTGCAGACAGGGAAACAGATAAGCAGTTGGATGTTCCTTTGGGCCATGATTTTTGAAATAGATGCATTGGTTCATCTAACATGGGCTTGCTTAGTTGGTGCTTGAATAGAAACAGAAAACACCCGTATTTAATGAAGCCTCTTCAGAACCAAACTCCCATAATTTATCTATTTGTCTCTAAGAGGAAATTATATGTGGGGCCCTTGGGTATTTTAACTGGTAAGCATCACCAGGCTTTTCGTGTGTGCTCAAGGGCAGGTTACCATTCACCTGGAGGATTTAAGTGAGGCAGTGGGGATCCCTCTCTTCTCTGCAGGGTTGGATATCCCCCAACGGGGCCTTCCCAAGCTTTGCCTGCTGCTTGCATGCACAGCCTGCTGACTCTGCTGTCCCCACTGGCAGGATGGTGACCCTGGCAGGGTGTGTGGTGGGCAATGGGGGGTGATGGCCTCTTGAGCATGCACTGGTTTTGTGTTGGTCAGTCACATGTTGGTAGTGGCTACTCTTTACCCCTGGGGATGCCCTGCTGAGAGCCAAGCAAAGCATGGTAGGTTCATGTGGGAAAGAGATGTGTCTGTAGGAGCTAAGGCAGGAATGGTTAAAATGGGGTGGGGAAAGACCCTTGGCCTGAGAGTGACCTGGTTGTTGGCAGTATGAGCAGCTTGTGGTGCTGTGTCATTGTGTCCCTGTGCAGCGGTACTCTACCTACCTCCTAAAATCCTCCTCGCCTGCCACAGAGAAGCATGACCACAGCACTCTTCTGTTCCACATTACAGCCCGGGATCCACCTCTGGTGCCATTAGCGTGCATTCCTCTCTCTGATTCACAGTGGCATCTCTCTCTGCTTCTTATTCATTACCCAAACATCTTGGCGAGCAGCAGCCTGTTAGTGGCTTTGGTCACTTGGCACAGGCATTGGAATCTCATGGTAAACCCAGAGACACTTTATGGAGGTGTAATATCTTGGTTTTGGTTCCCATTGCATTTTTCTAGCACAGAGGCCAAAAACACATCAAAGAAGTGAGTCTGGCAGCGAGCACCAACCCTAAATTCATTACACTCCAATTAGGCTGTTAAGAAGAGATAAAAGAAGCAGCAAAACTGAGTGTCCTCCTCAATTTCTGTTTTCTGAGGTTACTTCTCTCTTTTGTGGTCTGGGTCCCTGGGCATCTTAGTCCAGCAGCACCAGTGGTGGTGTGTGCTTAGGGACAGCTGAGGCATCCTTCTCATTAAAGCCATGATTGGATCAAAGTGCTTTAGACAGTCCCCGAGGAAGAGGGAAAGGTTTCTCTTTTTGTGCCTCCCTTTGGGACTAACAGCTTTTTCACTATTCCACCTCATTGTCCTGGTCCCCTTCTTCTCTCTGCAGTTTGTGATAGATGTGGGTTCCTTGCTGCAAAGCATGAAGGCCAAGACTTTGGGCACTGTCTCTGCAGCATCCTTTGCTTGGATGGAGTGTCTACAGCTGTCCCTTGGTCAGGGTCATTCCTCTGAGAACAGGAACAAAGCAACAGTTACTAAGCTATAGATATCAAGAAAGAAAATCAGTAGCTTGGTTGCAGCTTGGGGATTTGGGTGATGAAATATTGCATTCCAGTATCCCCTCTCAATGGCTTATTAAATTGGCAGATCTCTCTCAATTGTTTGTCACTGCTTCCCATGCCACCAAGTACAGGAGCAGCCAGGGCTTGAGTGGCAACAGCACCCATGGCAAAGGCTGCCCTTGCAGTTAGGTCTTGGCAGAATTAGTTGAAAATAAAGTAATCTTTTTTCTATTTACCAATATTTTATTTGTGATCTAGATGCTGAAATAATGGTAAAGTCTACTAGAGAGATTCAAAAACAGTTTTACAAACAAACAAAATTGCATCTTTCAATGAACACTGATTTTTGCTGTCGAAACTAGTGGCAGTTTTTCTCCACACCTTGAAATGTGAAAACTCCCTATAGTCAGGCAGAAAAATGAGGATTTCCAAAAACACTCACGAGTGATTCGTCCAGTTCAGAAAACCTGATAAAACCTGTGAAAATTTCTTGACAGCTTTATGGATAACACCGAGTCTATCCTCAAATGGATCTGTCTTTGAGGGGTAAAGAATATTTCTGCTTGTTAATGTGTGCTAAAACTGCCTTTTCATAAAGAATGGAAAACATCACAGTAGGGCCATGGTCTCTCTGTGGGACCATCTGGGATGCCCAGAACTTGACTAGGACAGGGAGGTAAGGTCATCAGTGGTCCTCAAGAAAGTCCTGCATGTAAAGGATGCATCCAGATAAGTCTCTCTTGACTAGAGGGTGTGTGACTGTGCCTCAGCTGCCTGACTTTTTGTCAGGGCACAAACCATCTTCTCCTGTGCATGTCCAGGTAGTCATGGGAAGGAAACCTGTGCACATGGGCTAGTCTTCAGTCATGTCCTCTCTCCTGGATGTCTCTGGTGGCAATGACCTCAGGCAACGCCATGGGATGTGTCTGCCATGCAGTTCAGATACAGCCTCAAAACACTCATGTCTGAGTCAAGGGACATTCTGTAGTTTCTGAACACTCTGTGACAAAAGGGTCAGTGCATCAAAAAGATCCAGTGCATGAAACATGTTGGGAAACAGTTTGCTTAATGGCTGGGACAACTGTCAGTTTGTCAGATCTTATTAAACAAAGGAAATGAACGATCCTTCTCTCTTTTTCTTTCTCATCCCTTCCTTTACTGTAGCCTCGATGACAAGAGCTGGCTTTGTCTTCACTAGGAGAAAATGGGGTGGTGCATGCTAAACTTGTTCTGAGTAACAGGTAAAACCAAACTGAAGCTGTAATTCCAGAGAAGTTACAGGACTTGTATTTTTTGCCTCATTTTTCAGGTCAAGAAAATGCTGTCTTTGGGCTGGCCTGTTAGCTCATCTGAAAATGTGTAAGCCATCCTGTCTTTCCAAGGCATTTACTTGGTGTCAGCCACACTATTTTGTCTTCATTTATCTTAGCTGATGCTCTTTATTCCCAGTAAAGATCAGTGTCTTTTGTGCTTCTGGCTGGAGACCACAGACAGAGGCACCACAGATGCCAGCAGGCATGCAGGTAATCCTTCTCCCTGCAGCCTCAAGCAGCTCTTTCCTCTGCACCACAGGAGGTTTGTAGAGAACCTGGGGTTAGGCTCTGGTGCCTAAGAAGTGGGGAGACCTGTGCTCCCAAATAATAGAAAGCAGTTGATATCTTTGGGGAAGCCAGCATCAGCAGTTTCCTGTTAGCTGGCTGACAAGGGAGGAAAAGGCTGCAGGAAGCCAGGAAGCCTCAAAGGGATCCCTCAGCACAGCTCAACAGGGATTTCCTAAGCTCACCGCAAAGCCACAGGGGAGGACAACCATTCAGATGCTTTTGATTCAGCACACTGTGGTCCAAATCCCACTCCCTACATGTGCTTTTTCCAAAGGAGCGCTGAGCTCCACAGTGTGTAGGGCCCTCCCCTGCCAGGACTGGCATCTGTGGCAGCGTCAAGGCTGGAGGAAGGGGGCTTTGGGGTGCCTTTCTCCTCACTGAGGAGGGAGCAGGGTTCAGAAATGGGATTGAACACTCCCTTGGATGGCTTGTGATATGGTGAGTATCTCAGGTAGGACAGGAGCTGATAAAGGGGAGAGGAGAGAGAAAACTTACTGCTACTCTTTGTGCCTAGGGCCCCGTGAGGAGCTAATATCCAAAGGCACACTTTTCTCGCTCGTGCCCTGGTCTTTGCAGTGCAGGGAAAGGATAACTGCTGTGAAGAGGCACCAGAATATGTTCTGGGTGGGTGGGGGCCCTAGACTCTCATGTGAGCAGGGGCATTTCCCCATCATTCAATTTATTTCTGGCTCTCTGGAGTCTGCAAGATAGGAAAGAACTTCTCTCTTCCACCCCACGATCTTTTTGTCTTTGAAGCTTTCAGCTTTGTTGTTGTTGTTGTTTGTAAAAGTGGTCTCTGAAGGACGTCCCCTCCACATTTACACACATGATCAATAAAGAAGAAATTTGGGTTTGGCTGGAAATTGCATTCAAAACCTCTCCCTGTGGAGGAAGATGAAAAGATTCCTACTGAAGGTTTTCACCCCTTCTGCCAGGAACTGTAGTTCTTTGGATTCCCTTAAGTGATCCATCAACTTCCCGTACTCCCTGTTCAATTTGTGTCACTGTTTCCCAGCTAACAGGCATCCAGTGCTCCAAGAAAGAGTTGTCAGCTGGGTTACAGCAATGTCAGGAACTAAGGGCAACCCCTTATTGGTAAGGCATTTCAAAATCTGTGCCTCATATGTTGGTAGTCAGCAGCTTCCTGATAGGCCCCTGAGGCAATTGTTCTTCCACTGCACGTGCCTTGACATAGCTGTGCCCACAGCTGGGGAAAGAGGTACCAGGGCATCTCCTGCTCTGCCAGGAGCAGGCAGTTTTAGCCTCAGCAATGAAATCATTAAGCAGGTGGAAGCCTTGCTTCTTCCCATTTGTAATGTCTATGCTAGAATATTTCATTAATGAAATCACTGATGTTTATTACCTACTAAATGATCTCTCTCTCCAACAATCTCTGAGGGTTATTACCACAAAGCCTTGCACAACAGATGTTAAAAGCCATCAGTTTAAATCAACATATACTTTTATTAAAAACAAAACCGAATGGTTTTTTTTTTTCTAATCCCTGCATTCCAGTCACTAAAGCTGAGATAATCTTCTGGAGAAGCTAATGGATATTGTTAATATCTGGATCGAATTTATAAAGAGCTAGGAGAGAACAAACAGGAGAGCAGAGACAACCTTCAGCAGCAG